>NW_025953045.1:562082-641162 GCF_022478825.1 Daldinia caldariorum | reverse complement strand
TCCCACCCCCCCCCCCCCCCCCCCCCCCCCCCCCCCCCCCCCCCCCCCCCCCCCCCCCCCCCCCCCCCCCCCCCCCCCACTCGAGACAGAAAAGCGAGCTATCTCATTGGTCAACAGCACATCCATCTTCTCCCATACAAGGTAAATAATAGTGCCACTGAGTAAAAGCTATCTGCGGGAAGATCGTCTGTGGCCCCCGGGATACATGAACATCAGCAGGAACGGAAACGATACGATCACGACTAGAACTCCCTAACCGCTCCCGCGAGACATTGTCGTCCATATGAGAGGTGGATCGTATCATACTACATCGACACTATGTTATATTAGAGGTACCTTAGGTATGTATGTAGGATATCCTCATCCTTTATAAATTATGGGTAGGTACTTTATGGAGAAAAATATGAAGCACATTAGTAATTAATCAAGCTAGGTTAGATACGTCTTATATGTATCTAAGGTAGGTAAATCAAATCAACTTTTCCCATCGCCCATCGCCCATCGCCAACTCCCATAAACCGTACATGTTACAAAATAGGTTCGGACCCCACGGAACTTATTAGAGGTAGGTAAGTACTAGTCTAAAAGCCAAATCCCGACCGTTCCATCCATCCCTCCATACACTGTCTAGGTCAAAGGAACCTTACCTAGACCAAGTAATTAACATCCACCTCTCCTTCCTCATCCTCATCCTCCCCCTCCCCCTCCCCCTCCTCCTGCTGCTGCTGCTGTTCCCGTCTCAGCCGATCAAAGTTCTTCAGTATCTTCATCCCCGCAAGCACCTGGTTAACCCCCTCGCGGTGCCACTCGTCGACCCTCGCCCCCGCCAGCCCGCGCGCGCTCCCGTTGCTGCACATCTTCTCGAACCAGCGCCGCAGGTACCGCTGCTCCGCGTCCGGCCGCCCCGCGCCGTACGCCTCCTTCAGCTTCTCCCACCCGAAGGACCCGCCCGCGTCCTCGGCCGCCGGGTGGCCCGTGCCGCCGACGCACACGAAGTGATTCGTCGTGACGGCGTTAGCGTTAGCGTTAGCGTCGGCGGAGGCATTGTTGTTGCCGCCGCCGTCGTCCTCGACGTGCGTCCCCAGAAGCGCCATCTCGTGCTCCCACCCGTCCCCGAAGTCGTAGCTGTACACCATCTCGTACCCCGCGTACGCGGGGTCCTCGAAGAACTGCCGCAGCTTGAACCGGTTGGCCTTCTTCTCCGTCGGATTTGGCGGCTGCGGGAACCCCGGCATGTTGGGCTCGAAGTCTAGGGGCTCTTCGTCCGGGTCGACGACGCGGAGCGGCGGGGCCGGTGGGAGATCAGCTTCGGCTTCAGCAGCAGGGGGAGGGGGGAGGGGGTGGCTCGGTTGTTGCTGGAGCCTAGGATGGAGCGGGAGTGGTGGGCGCGGGCGCGGGCGGGAAGCCTCGAACTCGAAACAGTGAGTAGTCGCCCAGCCGAAAGCGATTTGTAGGGCCTTGTGGAGTTGGTAGAAGGTAGCCTCCGCAGGACAGGAGAGAGTGCGGGAGATGGGTGGGTTTGTGATTTCCCTGGGTAACAGGTCGAACTTCACGATGTAATTCGGCTGGAGGGTTCGCGTGGTAGCCATGATGCTAATAAGTTACTAGATTACCATTCGTCCAGTTCAATTAGGTAGGTGGGTAGGTAGGCTATAGTTAGTTGTTGGTATTTTCCGAGGCCACTTTCTCAACATAGACCTACCCACGCCGGTCAAGCAGGTTCATATAAGGTATTTCTCGACTCGCAGTTGGCGCCTCGAGAGTTCCGTTCCCGTGCGCGAACGGGGAATATACTAGAATACTACTAATTAGCAGACAACATGGATTAGCCTGGTTGGCCCGAGTTTAATTCACTGGCCGAGACCAAAACACTACCTTCTTCAAAACCACATAGGAGGTACTGTATGTACTGCTGTATGTATTGTAGTAGATCTGCTGAAGATTGACGTATGTCTTAATTATTGGCTAATTCCATTTGCCGTTACCTACCGCGTTCCCCGTAGAAAGCAATGCTTTGTGCGACCTGACTACTCACTTTCCTACCATCTCACTACCATTTGTTGTTTTTCTTGGTGGTTCTGAAACCCAATCTCGCATGGGATAGGTATCTAGATCATGCCAACAAACAGTAAGAACGAGCGATTTGCTTTACTATACGGTGTGTTTTACTACATTATTCCTTGCCCGTTTGTTAGCCAGTAAAGCCAGGTGACCTCCTAATCTCCTTGTTCGCGTCTCTCGTTAGCGATATTACTTAGTAGTTCTCTACCTACATATATAAGTACCGGACGCCACGTCTATGCAATTATTTCAAACACTGTTGCAGGTGGGCTTGCTGACGGGAAATTACTGACCCAGAAGCTCCTGAGCTATTTGGATCCTCTCTTCTTCCGTCAACTCGTGGCTGTTGGCCTTCTCCGCCTTGGCCTCGTCAAATCGCCAAAGACCTCCTGTCTTGTCCGCGTCGCCATTGGGGGTTAACCCAACACTGGGACCCAACGCTTCAAGAGTCGCATCCGGCTCGGTGACGGCAGTAAAATATCTCCGCTGCCACTCCCGACCTTCTGATTGCTCCTTTTTCCGCATTGCTCGCTGCGCCTGCTCGATCTTGGTCTTCTCCTTGCCGACATAATCCATATCCCCTTTAGCAATGCCCATTGCGACATTAGCCCATGCGCGCCGAGACTCTAGCGGGTGCTGCTTCTCGAGAGGCGCAACAATGAGCTCTGACGTGGGGATGTCGGCAGGATCCCAATTTCCAATCAGAGTCTTGGATGAGTTGTACTTCACCGGGCCGGAATAAATCTCGAATGCTTTCGTCCATTGGCCGGAGCAGCTATATAGCACTTCTTTTTCCTTGCCCGTTGGGTATAGAGTAGCCGTAAACGAGTTCTTCTTGCCACTTATCCACCCCTTACCGCTATAGTCTATCTTAGCAGTGAACCCAGTCGAGGACGTGATGTAAGATGCGCTGTCGAGCTCAATAAAAGGGGCGCCAAAAATTAAGCCTTCGACGTGAAGGGATGGTAGCGTGATCAAGTAGGTATCTTTCTCCCCTGGCTTGGAGGGGTCTGGAACCGTCAATACCGCATGTCCTATCTGTTTGATATTGATCGTCTTGGAGAAGCTGGCCTTCTGCGCATTGTATCCCTGGAGATGTACTCCGGACGGTTTGTTGATAATACTATACGCCGTTGCTGGCGGGTGGTGGCTAAGTCGTGGTGTTAGCTAAGAGGTATTTACATGTATTGCTTCTTGGTACCGCTGAGATCAACTGCGCCGAACTTACTTCACCTGTTCACTAATCAACTCGGTTGTCCCTGCTTCATCTTCCCACTTCCCTAGGAAGAGTTCGCCCAAAAAGGGATTGAGGGGCTTCTTTTCGTTGCCATATTGCTCGCTACGACTTGCGTATTGCTGCTTAAGGGTAGTCAAGAACCACTTAAGCACTAGCAAAGCCCTCTTTGCGGGATCGGGCTCCTTTGCTGGCGCTGCGAAGATGCTGGGATGTTCAGCCCAGTAGGAGCTGAACTCGGTGAGACTCGTAGAGGAAAGGATGAAGGGCGGGGCTGTAAGAGAGGAGAGATCGCCGTTGAAAGACGCGATAGACTGTGTCGCAAAGTGGTCAGCATGGAGTAAAGAACTAGAGTGAGATCGGATTCTTTTGACTGACCTTGAGGAACGCAGTCCAAGTAGAGCCAGTGGCCTGAGGGTTCGGTGTAACTTCTGACATGGTTGTGATATGCTGCGCGATTCGGCGGAGACCCTCCGGATTTCCAAAAAAAAAAAAAAAATGCGATGAAGCTGCTTTCGAGTAACGCGAAGGAAGATGAGCGACCTGACGGGATGATGAAGTATGGGTGGGGGATAACTGAGCTCCACAAACGATCTAAGGCTAAAAAAAAGGGGGCGGAAAAGTTGGGTTAATTCTTTATCCCTGATAAAAATTAATTACCTAGGATACTAGAGCTACTAGGAAGTATATAAATAGAGGTACGTATTAATAATGTATAAGGGAATCTACGAGGCGTCTTATTTTTTGGAAGATGCGGAAATAGCTCTTATGGCCGTGTGATAATCCAAAAACGGATTGTTTTTCTTTCAGCCGTGTAAAAGCAGAGAGTTGGAGGTGTAGAGCTGAGTAATATAATTAATAGATAATTTTAATGAATTTGAAGAGAAACGGGTAGGGGTATCATTCTAAAGGGTTGACGTCAAAAAAATTAAAGTTCTGCACACGTCATTGACCCTGGTATGGTACCTCGACGTAATCCCTGCTCATATGCGCGGATTGATTGGATCTAGCATAGACTTAAATCGCGTGCCAACTTTTGAACCCTCTCTCACCGTGCTGCGCTATATCGCTAAAGTACAGACACGTACATAATGCACGGGTGGGTACATAATGTACCTAGAAAAATGCTTTCTATTTTACGCGTAAACTCCACTAGCCTTGCAGCGTAACATCACATATGTGTTGTACATCATACCTATACAGGAGGTATGATCTGTTGGGTCCAACCAGATATTCCCATCATATTGCTCGTAGTCTCTACTCACAACCACTAATTTTCATATCCAACGAACATGGAGGGGCACAACAGCCGAAATCCAATTAGGATTAGAATGCTTCATTAAAAATTACATTCCGTCCCGGGTATCATTCCAACCAAGCCAGGTGCCCCGTTCCCCTCTACGAAGTCTATATATATAAACGCCGCCCGTCCAACCAGTGCATCTCTGCTGAATGAAACAGCTGATCCAATACCATACAGACCAGTATATATATAGAACGGAATACCAGACACTATTAAAGAGACAAAAACAGGGGCCTACGCTGGGCCATGACATGAGTTTTCCAGCTTCTGGCCTAGCTGACCATTGATACCAGAAAACCGACCCTCGCTAACATCTCCGAGGATGGCCCATCGCGCAATGTGACATTTTTGGCTCCTTGGATCGAACGTCCAAGCCAAACATTCGTTCGGTCGGTCATGGCAGATTTTGACGCAAGCATCGACTTCCGCGACCTTTTCCACGGTTTTGCTGTACTCATCTAGTCGCCCGACGTAGTCCACATTAGATCGAATCGGTTCGGCAATAAATGAAGCAAAACTCGGGGCGCCGTAGATTTTCCCCAGCTGTCTCCAAAATACGGGTTCTGTCATGTTCTTGAACGTCTCTCCTACATGCACCATGGCATTGTCGTGGCCGAGACCGTGGAAAGAAACTAGGGGCAGACAGAATCTGTCGATCCACATCCGCGTCATCGACGGGGACTCGCCGTTAAATAGGCGTCGGTATGTTTCGTCAAGGTAGATGCCGATCTTCATGAATGTTGTAGAAAGTAATTTATCGCCCCAAATTGCCGTAGCCGATTCCTCGTGGCCCTCAGCAACGACCTCCGGGTGTTCGTCGTATAGCTTTTTCAGAGCAGCGCCGGACATAACTACAGATGATCCGCCATGCGGGAAACGACCCTTGTAGTCGCCCACGGGATTTCCGATAAACTGCGGTTTGGAGTAGTCCAAATGCCCTAGGAGTAAAGCCAAGGATGATTTGATGATATATGTGTCGTCGTCCAGCATCACATACCACTTCTTCTTCGGCATGGTGCGCCAGATATATTCAAGACTGGGAAGAAACTAAACCACATGTTAGCAAATATAAGATAGAATATAGCTGAGATGTCTCCAACCTTCATCGCATCGAGTTCCCATCCCATATCCTTGCCTATTGTATCGGCCAACATCCATTCTTCGCCATCAACAGCTTCGGCAAGGGTGATATATTTCAGCACGCGCTGTTGCTGTTCTTGTCCGCCTAGAGCACCTCGTTCTAAGTTCCACCCAATGATGTCGATGACTGGCACTTCTTTCCCATTATCCAACGTGTAATTTTTCTGATTCGGGAACAACGGAAAATCCTGGACGACGATAGTATCTGCATTTAGGGACTCGCTACTCAATGCTTTCAGCGCCGCTGGTACCCGTCCCCTCGTTCCAAACCCAGTCTTGATTACTATGCCGATATCATTAACGGGGTCGATAGGATACGGTTGCGGCTTGTACAACCAGGAATCGCTCGGGAGGGTATTTTGGTAGTAATCTTGCATAACATTATGTTGGAATCGGAAGAAGGATCTTGGCGGGCTATCGTATGGTGTTAAATTATAGAGAATCAATAGGAATGCTAAGAGACCCAGGCCGATTTTATGGGAGCGAGACAAGCGTGTGAAGCAAGCACGGATCGATCTTCGTTCAACGATTCCCATCATGAGGGCCGCTGTTGTTGGTTATTGCTGTTGATTACGTCTGTGCGACCGAAACCAGCAGCCAAACGAATGTTGGCTAATGAAATTGGCAACATGCGTATAAGAAGAACGAGCGTACGAAACGATTGTGGGTTAGGATATTGGTTCTCGCAGACAAGTTCGATATCAAATGGAAAGAAGTTGGCGAAGTTAAAAGAAAAGGGGGGTTACAGGTCTCTAATATTGACTCCCCAATACGAGATACAAAAAGAAAAAAAAATTGAGATGTGAGAGCTTTTTTTTTTAGAAAGTTTCAAGATGCAGGCGTCCAGAGGTAAAAGAAGTACTGAGCCTCTCAGTATGCGGGTATGCGGGGGGTTAGGAGGTTTAGTGACGTCCCGGTTAAGCGAATTCTAGGCTTGCTTTCATCCAGATGGGAAATGATGAACGCTATTGCGGGAACGGAGTGCTAAAAGTTGGCCAACCAAGCGATAATCAATGCAGTCGTGTCCCACTAAAGAACATGAAAAAAACCTGGCGTCGTATGCACAACAGCCGAGGACCCATCGCAGGTGCCATAAGTACCTAACCTATGAAATGTCCTGCCCAACTTGCTAAGGGAAGATTACGCGTTCCCAAAAGGCTTGTCAGGGGTACAAATTGAATGCAACGAGGTACTTGACCCTGTCAGTATATTTTATGTAAGTAGCAAACTATTATGCATTTAGCGGTTATTTGCGCTAGTCATGATCTTACATCCTCTCTCTACGAAGTAACTACTTCTATCTTGTTGATTATAAAAAACAGCCTAACGTCGGAAAATATTAATTACAATATTGGTTTAATTGTTTAAATCACCTTCAAGCATTCTCTGTTTGTCTTTATTACAGGAGATGCAAATGCTTTAGTGCTACAATCTACGTAAGTCTTCAATTGCGAACCTACCATTAAGTATAGTGTATTATTGATTTGGATCTTTAGTAGGGCCATTTGTAAGACTTCTGTCTTCCAATCTTTTTAAAGCTTTCGCTTATTAAGGTATTCACGTAGGTAAATAAGACACTATTACAGAATCCTATCCAGCATACGTCTATTATATATGGCTCTAATTGGTGAGGCGATTCCATAGTGTTTAATAATTGTATAGACTCTTGATTGAAGTCTAGGCTAACAACAACAATAATTGGGTGCCTAGGTGGATTCTTCGACTAGGGTGTAGAATCGTTTATTTTCAAAGGCCATTATCAGATTGGTGGCACTAATTATGGGCTAGGTATTACTTGAGTCTAGGGCTTACCTATTAATAATCAACTTCAACTCAATGTCACCTTATGAGCCCAGAGACTTATAAACCTCTAGGTCTATCTCTTCAACTATCTCTTTCAACTTACCGCATGTTAAGTCGAAGACGACATGTTGCAATTTCCGGGGCCTTCGGGCCCTCACATCACATCGCTCATAATCAAGAGTGTCGGATACTTCGCACTAGCTAGCCTCCTATTCTTCCTTTTCCGTTTGTATCAAGTCCGGATGATGTTCCGACGAGTTCAGAAGCAGCATGGTATTGTGAGTAACTCATTTATAACATGTTCAGACACAAGAGGGTTCCAAAGCTGCCATCAACTCCCCCCAGAGTCAGAACGTCACATATAAATTATATCTCTAACAAATCACCCACACTTTCCTACAATCGGTACTGACGATCCATAGCCGATGATGCCCCATTCGTTTCTCTTCGGCCACCTTGTGACGCTTGCCAAGATCACTATAAAACGGTTAATTAAACACAACATTTTATTGCATAAGACTACGGCAACTAAGACCTGATAGGAAAATCCCACGAGACGGTCATGGCCATTGGATGTTTCGATATGTCAAACTAGAATATCCCGAGATCGCAGGTCAGGGTCTCGTTTACATGGACGTGTGGCCGATTGGTTACCCGATAATCGCTGTCTACAATCCCAACATGATGGCACAATTCATCCAAGAGAACAGTCTCCCTAAATACTGGGCTATGCCACAAGTCGAATTCAAGTATTTCACCGGAGGCGAAGACCTAGTGAATCTGGACGGCCCGGAATGGAAGAAAGCTCGAAGCATGTTTAATCCTGGCTTCTCGGCTAAGAATCTCTTGTCTCTTGTCCCTGATATGATGGAAGAAGTATTAGTCTTCCGGGAACGGCTAAGGAAAGCTGCCGCTTCCGCGGAAGTTATTAAGCTGACGAATTATACGACGGACCTGACTGTCGACATAGTCGGACGCGCTGTGTTGTAAGTTTAAGCAACATGGTTCTATTTTCCAACACCAAATACTAAGTACAAAAATAGGGGCACGCGTCTGCAAACACAGGTTGGACCAAATCGCTTGATGCAATTGATAAAATCTCAGTTGAAGTTGATCTATTTTGAGCTTGACCTTCCCAAGCAGCTGAACCCTCTTCTTCCTCTGAAAAACTGGGTATACAATCGCATGATCAAGAAGGAACTGGCCCCGTATATTCTCAACGCCGCCCAGAACTACGAGAAAATTGTGGGGCCTAAGACTATTGTGACTCTCGCCTTGAAAGAGTACGTCAACGAGGTACAAAATCATAATGCAAGAGGAAACATCCCGTCCGAGTTCGTCGAACGGGTCGTTAAACACATCAAGATCTTCATGTTCGCCGGGCACGACACCACTGCTACAGTTCTTGCGTACATATACTACATGCTTAGCAAACATCCGACTGAAGCCGCCAAGCTACGTGCCGAACACGACGAAGTGCTAGGTCCCGACCCAACCGCTGCTGCTGGTTTGATTAGAGCAGATCCTAACTTGCTGAATAAGTTGCCGTTCACTATGGCTGTTCTCAAAGAAACCCTCCGTCTCTTCCCTCCCGTGGGCGGCAGCATCCGTCAATCGCCGCCGGGACACTTCCTCACACATCCCGAAACCGGGGTCCGCTACCCCACACACGGGTTCATGTTACATTCCTCCGCGTCGACGGTGTTGCGCGACGCAGACTACTGGCCCGACCCGGACGACTTTGTTCCGGACCGGTTCATGACGCGCGACGAGAGCGATCCCTGGCACCCGGTCAAGAACGCATGGCGACCATTCGAAATGGGGCCCCGAAATTGCATCGGCCAGGAATTGGTTTTCACGGAGGTGCGACTGATCCTCGCGCTGACGGTACGCGAGTTCGACGTCGAGGAAGCATATCCGGCGGATGCACCGTCGTGGATGGGCTTAAAGGGCTACCAAGTTGCTAACACAGAAGCTATTTCTACAGCTCACCCCAAGAGCGGCCTTCCTGTGAAGGTCAAGGCTAGGAAATAGGGAGATTAAACCAGTACATACTTTGTGACATAGAATGGGCTAGAGTAGCCATATAATCCTGTGGTGTTGTTCATATATGTAAGGTATACATACCTAAAGAGATTGGTCATATGATGGCATTTACAAATCACTTCAGATACTACTACTATCGTCATAAATAGAATTCAAGAACTGAGATACGACCCCTATTACAAACTTCGACGTAGTGACGAAGAATATCTAAGTATGGGAGGCATCTGTAAATGAATGTAGGTACTCTTCAATCGCTGCTCACAAACACTAGATTTCTATTGTCTGAATATATCCCCCATGTACATACACATCAAGGCCATAGACCAAAGGCGGCACATACAGCATTTTATATTACACCAACAACAACAACACATTATTTAACACCTCCAGTATCCCATACTGTCCGTGCTCAGCTCCATACCTCCACTGCCACTCCTTACCAGCCCCTTCCTGCCGGCAATACGCAACGAAACAAATCGTCTCGGGCCCCGCACCACACTCCAACTCAACACTAGTCCCCACACCCCTCCAAACGAAGCTGCTCAGCGACATCGCCATCAAGCCCAAACACGCGACTCCCAACCTCGTCCTCCTCCAGCCCTTCCCAGAACCGCACCTGCCGCGCCCCCACGTGGCACTGCGGCCACCCTGACCCCCCAGGCTATCCACCTCGCCCATGAGCACGTCAAAACCAGCCGGGAACCTGAGCCCGGGATCCATCTTTCGCAGCTCGGCCTCTATACCGCGTTTGTATCCCTTGCGCAGTCTCTCGAAAACCCCTCCATTATTTTGCTAGTTGCGTTAATGTCCTTTGTTTCCCATTTGTCAGGTAGTGCCCGTGCTGGATACCATATACAGAGAGAGAGAGGGCTAGTATGCAGCATATTGTAAATGATCGAGTAACGCCTGGCCTGCTCACCTCCTTCGAGGGAGACAGCTGTCCTTTATATAGACGGTAGACCCATGTAGTATCCACATATCTTAGGTACCTCATACATATCCCTGACATCCTTGCTCTCAGCAAAACTCGAACAGCACCTCGATCCAAACTATGTTGCCGGTCTCCTAACCCCCAGTTTAAAACTTGATAGACAAATGGTAGTCGAACCAGTACTGACAGGGACACCGGTTCTTCCTGGTCTCGGATAAAGAGCCAAGGAAGGGTTCTTGTTATTTGTGTATAGTTGGGGCACTTATAATGCTTCCATTGATTTACTTCGTTATACTATGAAGCGGATAATATGTTCTTAGGCACATCTTTCAAACTTACAAGTAACCTACTTGATGGCCGTACGATGGTTGTTATTTGG
Organism: Daldinia caldariorum; assembly: GCF_022478825.1. Lineage (NCBI taxonomy): Eukaryota > Fungi > Ascomycota > Sordariomycetes > Xylariales > Hypoxylaceae > Daldinia > Daldinia caldariorum. The sequence continues at coordinate 630,265 of NW_025953045.1, read as the reverse complement.
ATTGTGATATAGCTAGACTGTAATCGCGATTATAAGCTTTCATTGGTACAAGATATATAAACCCTCGGGTTTATGTTGCCAGTTTCTGGCGTGTCTGGCCATTTACATTACATGCTGAGAGGACAGATCGGAAATAAGACGCCGATGGCTACGAATTGATATCAAATCTCCTCAACCTTGCCCTCTGCCAGTTCGAGTCATCCCGTAACTCTTAAAGTACCAGGTGGCCGTTTCGTTATAGTTTTCCATTCTACCTCCCTTAACGATTTTTTATCATATTTCCTCCATTCATTATACTATCATCGTTTGACAGATCTCCTTCCTCGGTAGTGTTCACACCAAGCTCGCCGCTAGCGGACACAGAGCTAGCCGTGGCTTCTGTTTCGGTTTCTTCTTCGGCTTTGCCTTTAGCCTTGGCCCTGGCCCTAGCCTTAGCTCTAGCCTTTGACTTGGCCTTTTTCTTGGCTCTCGAATTGGATTGATCCATATTACGTTCAAGTCGTCCCCCCTACTTCTTCTCAGTCGAGTTCATGATGTTTATTACCTCGTCAATTACGGGATGCAGGTCCTCGCCAACCTCTGTTTTTATTTCCGAGAGTCGGCGCTTCCAAAAGCACCATCGCTCGAGACTATAGTGATTCGCGCCGGAATATAACGGCCCGCTAAGGTATAAACGACTCTTTTCTGGCCCTTCCGAGTGGTCTGAGTGAGTATGGAGTAGAGAGTCGATGAAGAGACGAAGGGGACTCCGTAAAATCCACTCAATCGCAACTCGTACTCTAGTGTTTGGTGTCGGCAAGTCGCCACCGGGGGATAGAGGTGATTCCAGACCATCTCGAAGTTCCCAGACCGGATATGGCCCCCATCCCTCTTTATGACTGGCATCGAGCCTCGCCACAAACGAGTTCAAGTTTAGCCATTGTGATTCAGTAAACTCGTCTGCGGGTTTGTCATCCTCGCCATGGTCAGTAGTTGGTGCTACCAGAAAGGTTAGAAACACATTTCAATAGAAGAGATAGCACAAAGGTACTTACAGCGGTTCCAGCATTCCCTCACCGCCATAGTAAAGCCAGGGAGGTCCTTCCATACTTTATTATCCGGCTGGACTAAGTTAATTGGTGGTCATAAATAGAAATCTAAGTTAGCCATACCTTATTACTCCTTCCTATGGTTTCCAGGATGAGCACACTGTAGACAAGAACATCTTGCTGGGGACTGCAGGGCGGAACTTCGCTCGCTATGTTGAGAAGGCCATCCCAGAATGACCACACAAAATCATCCGGGCCTAACCCTAACTTGTTGGAAGATGGAAGCTTGACTAATCTATCAACGAAATTCTCAGCTTTATCTCTCAGGCTGGTCGGAGGCGGCGATCCCGGCTCGAACTCTAGAAGTTCCAGAATATAAGAGCAAGTCTCTCCCACGAATTGGCGCCCGTGTTTGAGGTGTTGAAAATCTACTTCATATGTTCCCGCCAAATCGGTGGAGATTCTGATGAAGAGAAATTTAGAGGTACAGAAAATAAATGAGGAGTTGTTCTTGATGAGAGAAGTTTTGGGAAATGGGTGGTCCTTTTGTAGTGATTTATATGACAGTGTTAGCTTGGTCAATGTAGAAGATGGAGAGTGGGGCAAGATCTTTATTGTGGGGTGCATGCAAGGATGTAACTCAAAGAATTAGGTAGAGCTGAGAAATTTGGGTAGGTGCGTTACGTTAGGTACTTAGGTACATACAATTAAATAGAAAGGGTCCACTCCTTGTGCATGCGTACCTGCATCAGGTCACTAAGATAGTAGGTACCTTTAAAGATATCGAACTTGGGGAAACTACACTTGAGTCACAATAATTTAGGAAAGTGGGATATTGTTCAGTTATTTGTTATTTGTTATTTGTACCTTCTAACTTGTTTGAGATAAGATCAATAGCTTTAGGTAAGTATCTCTTATTATTGGGTCGTTAGATTTTGTATATGCAAACAAGTGCAGTAGCACCTCAAGTACCATATCGAAATGCTCCTTCCTTTTACTAAGGTTGCTACGGCGAGAGCAGGTACCTATGTATCTACGCCTGAGGAAGAATTAGATCAATTGAGAATATGCTATATAGGTACCTAACATACCTACCTAGGAGGTTCTTAATTATATTTTTTATCCTCTCCCGTAGCATCCTTTCCGCATGAAGCTCACTTCAGACCATTGCTTTCTTCTTAAGTTACGTTCCGACCTAGGTATGTTACATCTCCCATCAATCATCAATTACTATTATGGTGTTACTACTATGGTATAAGAATCCACACCAGCGGGTAAAAGTGGAACAGATCTGCCTTTGCGATGATCCCTGTCCAGGCCAATGTAGGCTAATGCAGGCTGTTTCTATTTTTAGCTTAGGATCTTGCGCTAGCCATGGATGGTGGTAGCAAGAACAACGGGAAGGGCAAGCAGAAGAAGAGACCGCCCCCCCATCAATACCGCCATTGCGGCCAAGGTCAAGAACGAAGATGGACCTGTTACAGGGGAGTCGGTGGTAAGTTAATAATCACTTGCAATTCCAACTTAAAATATCCCTAACACCCAGTTTCAGTATTCATGTACCGAATTGGATAGTGACGACCCAAACCACTATTTGATCGCAACTGAAGTACGCCGCCAGGCTCAGGAAGCACCGGAGGAGCAAGCAGATGATCCGACATCTCGGACCAGGAAAACAAAGTATCCCCAGACATTCAAGAATAAAGAGGAACTTCAGGGCCTACAAAGTAAAGAAAAAGGGAAGGAATACCCCGTAGTTCCTGGAAGAGGTCAGAACTGGGACCAGATGTCCAAGGGAAGATCCGGACCAGGACGGGTCATTTTCAATCCTGATCCTGAGACCCGCAACCAGTTTGACATGCTGTACCACTCTAGCAAGACGCCCGGGAAAAACTGCCAAGACTTCAAGTTCGCAAACTACAAGTCATTCAAACCTTCAAGCAAGAGGAAGGAAGATGCAAGCCAGGCTTTCCCAAGTAAGCAGGATTCAAATAATCAACGCTCAAGCGAGACAATGTCAAGCAAGAAAAAATCCAGCAAAAATTCGAGCAAGGATGATTCCAGCTTAGAAAATTCCAGTTCGGAAGACTCAAGCTCGGATGATTCAAGCGACGAAGATGCAAAGTCTTCGGATTAAAAGGCCTCAAAGGCCTCTTCTTTGGTAATTCCATCTATTTTCCAACATTCATCATTTGTATTGAATTTTCAGCTAACAAAATCTTCCTAGCAGAACAGCTGAAAGCCCCGACGTTGGTTTCGTCGTTGGCATTAGCATTCTCCACGTAGAAGAGGATCTGCATAGCTTGCCCGAGACAAGCAGTCTTTTGGCATTCTGGCGAATACCCATTTTTTTTTGGTTCGCAAGCAGAATACGCGATAACTGACCCTACATGAAGCACATGTGGAGGTGAATCTGGCATTGAGAAAACTAAGTGTTTTACGAAGGTGGTGGCCTACTAGTTAATTATATTGGTTCGGAAGATATCTCAGAGGCTTATATGAGGTACATATATGCTTCCTCGGATAACCTTTCGTGCCATAGGCACGTTCTAGAGGAGGCCTAGCAGAGAAATTGACACCCGACGTGAAATACACTAGCAGTTGCGCAGCCTGGTCCTTATTTAAATGTGATTTTTATCAGGTTATGCCCGGTGATGGATGTCGTATACAACGTGAGTGTCAGGGGCTAGTATTCAGTCTACTATAGAGATTTAGTAACGCATAGCTTTCTAACCTGCCTCGAAGGAATTGGCTACTCTTTATATAGACGATAGACCCCTCTAGTATCCACATATCCCTCATACCTGTCAATAACTATCCGATGGCTGTTGCCGATCAGTTAGGCCTTTTAAAATGGCTACGAAGATACACTGACTCAAAGCCAAAGACGGTTAATAGTAGTTAAAGATAGTTTGTATATATATTAGTTATAAGATGCTATCCATCGGAATACAATTATTCCATAGGGCTGCACCATAAGTTCGCCTAACCAGCTACCTCTACCGCCAAATTCGGCAAAGAGGTTAGCAATCGGATATGATAGGTTCGCCTTCGAGCTAGTTGAGCAGCCTAGTCCCCAGACTTAAACTACCCTACCTAATGTAGCTAAACGAGTGCCGATCTTGATATCACGAAAAGACACAAACAACTCTACGAAATATTTATCTGCAAGCTTGAGCATTCGTTAGCTAGGGCGTAGGGCCATAGCGTTATTTTGCATACCGCTGGTCTTACCGCTCGTCCTATCGCTCAATGCAATCCATGTCACTTGAGGGGAGTTGGGCTTGGGGTTAAGAGGACTTAATTCAACTACCCTGGGGAACTAGGTATAGGTACGGTATATTCCCGTTTCTAGTATCCCGTCTAGAGCGGTTCGATTCTATCCATGATCGCGAGTATATTCGTGGGTTCGAGATCACGGATATAAAATCTAGCGAAGATCTTCTCCAACTTCGTTTCTTTTCTCACCACCACCACCACTACGACTAGCCAATCTCTCACATCCGTTCCATTCGTTTATATCGGATCAACCAGCCACTCGCTCTACACGAGACAACAACAGTCTCAACCGCTCACTCACTCACTCACTCATTAAGACTTTTAAAGTACCTAATCTTAATTTTTAATTCCGACGACGACAACAACAACAACCCCCCGTCAAAATGAGGTTCACCAGCGTCATCTCCATCGTCGCCGCCCTCTGCGGCCTCGCGGCAGCTGCCCCCACGTCGATAACCCGGCCCGATGGCGTCTGCCCCTACGGCGGCAACTGGGACTACTGCGACTGGGACGGCCTGTACGTCGTCTGCGTCAACGGCAACCCGACCAGGTACACCTGCGACGGCCGCGGCTGCCAGCCCCTCTGCCCTGGCGACCAGCCTTGCACTCCCCGATGCAACAACGGCCGTCTGGCCTAGAGCCCATTAATCATGCGGGTGAAGGCGTAGGAGTAGGGGAAGAAGGAAGAGGAGGGTGAGGAGCTAGAGAAGGGAGAAGCGAGGATAGGGGTCGACAGGGGGTGTAAGAGTTATCTCCGAGTTTAATTCTGTCGAACTGTCTTTGGACATGGATATGCAAACATTCCTCCCCATGATTTACAAGTCCTCAGAATTTCCCCCGGTGCATCATCGTGTTGAGTGGTTGAACCATTCTTTCTTCGTCTGTATATGTGTGATGAGCACAGACAAGATGGGAACATCATCCCAGGAATGTTGTATTGTCACCCGGCCGAGTTTTACCTCGTTCACCGGACCTAACTCTTAATTTCCCCTTCTTGTTCGTTTAACTACCAAGCCATTGATACTAGTACTTTCTGCATTGTTGGTTACTTTTTGCTATTTTTTCAATTCTACTTTTCGTCGAACACATCTGTTCTTTCTCTTCGTCGACGATGCCGTATTTAACGGAAATTAATCCATCAAGTTTCCGGCGGTAATGCGACGTGCAATAACACACCCGATATAGGGGGAAATTGCAGACCTAGGGTATCTTCATACATCAACATGAAGCAAGGGGGAAAGTTTCCCGTATCCTAACCTCACTCTTGTAGACATCAAAAGGCCGATACTCAAGGCACGTTGAGGCTTTAGCTTTTTGATGTCTGTCATTGGCTAGGTGCTTCTATGTGTTTTGAGCCAGGCAGTCCAGTCCGGGTCCGCCTCGCTTATACCCCATTTGTCGATCAGCATGAGTATAACACGGGCGATGGTCCAATCGTCAAGCCGCAACATTTCCGCGTCGACGCCTTCCCAAACTTTCAGCTGAGACATCAATATTTCGGCTCGACGGGCGGCGCACTCGCACGTCGCCGGCCGATGTACAGTAGCCTCATACACGGGCAGTCCCGCGGGGTCAAACTTCGCCATGCAACCCCAGGGGAGGAATTCGCTTCTTCGGAGATTCTTTCTATACGTCATTTTGCTGACTCTTCTGTCGGTCTCCGAAGCGAAAACGGTAGATAAAGTATCCGGGTAGATGAAGATGAGGACGAGATGGGTCACGTCTACTGTAGGCGTGTATGGTTATGTGAAGTGCTTACTTAGGAAGACTTGTAAAGCTTGCGGTTTTCTTGTTAGGTGATTAATCAGTCAACGCCTGTAAGCTTGTCGATATGACGGCAGAAACTTCTGCGGGAGCGGATGCATGGTGCCCTTATATAGTAAATAGCGAGACCAAGGGAATAATGCAGTTGTCGCGCAACGCGTAGGCTGTTCATATAAGCAACAAAGATGTACGCGGACAATGTGTGTATTTCCTAACATATTCTTTCTGCCTTACAATTTAAGAGTTCTTGATCATTTCAAGAATTAACTCAACAATAGTGTCGCCTAACAAGTCCTTATTAGACATGCCTCCTAGCCATCGTCTCCTAAACTACTCCTTCCTATAATCTCCTTATTCTCGAATAGCGACTATATAAAGCCGAACAAGCCCTAATGTGGCCTTTGGACGCAACCTGAGGCCCCTAACTAAACTCAGCGTTGCCTCACATATAGATGACAGAAGGAAAAAATAAATATAATATCCCTACCTCACCAAAACTACCTAGATGTACCGAAGCGTAAAAACATATTTTCCCATTCTCAGAAAATTGAGTTCGAAAAAGTAAAGGAATATCTCCTATAAAGTATTTCCTGAATTCTGGCATAACTAGCTTCAAAAAGATAGTGGAATAGAAAAAAAAAAAGTGGAAAAAAGGAATGGACGAGCAGGGAGTCGAACCCTGGACTTCTCGCATGCAAAGCGAGCACTCTACCACTGAGTTACACGCCCTCTTGTGGTTAATTGTTAAATTCTGGCGTTAGTCTGGCTTATATAGCTAATGCCAAGTCTACCTAATGATGTCACCCGGTGAATAACACATTGCTCAAACAAAGAAGCATTCACAGGCAACGTCGTAGTTCGTTAAATTCTCCTTTGTTCGCTTATAATTAGTAACAAATATGTTACCTACCTAGGTACTTAGCATCGCAAATTGACTCTATTTTTGGCCCTTCGGCGCCCTCTAGAGTCTATGCTGCTTCTATCAACGAATTGAAGATAGTGGGGTCGGGTGGGGACTGGGGGATTTGGCTCGGCCTATCAGACCTCTAGCAATTTGTTAGTAGCGCCCTCTTACTGGCCATCCTGTGCAGGTGGGGACATCGGGGGACCGTAGCAGCGTTAGCAGAAGGAAGGCCGGGTACAGGTACCTAACCTACTTCTTCTGCCGGACCGTATCCGGGGTTCCATATCTAATTCTCCATTTCTACCTAAATTCTTCACGCTGTCGACTCGAACATCCTAAGGTTAGATCTACTTAACTTTAGGTAGTATTCCCATACTACCCACATATCTACCTAGGTACCTATATATAACTCGCCATGGCTCCGCACAATGTCCAAGACGACGCGCCGTCAGAATTCAACAATAGCCCCCCGGCGAACGGAATCCGGCCGCCCACCCCGCCGCCTATGTCCGCGAGCCCGCCGCGCATCCTGATTATCGGAGCCGGGTCGCGGGGTCATACTTACAGCCGGTGCATCGCGGAATCCAGCAACGGCGTCGTAATATCCGTCTGCGAACCACACGCGTACAAGCGTCAGGAGTTCGTGCGCATGTATATCCGGCGCGACGGCAAGGAGCCCCCCGAGGGTTCGAGCTTCCACGGCTGGCGCGATTTCGTTCAATGGGAGATACGCCGGCGCGAGCGCGAAGCCGCGGGCGAGGAAGGTGTGCCCGAGGGCGTGGACGCCGCCTTCGTGTGCGTGCGCGACGAGATGCACCACGACGTCGTGCTCGCTCTCGCCCCGCTCGGCCTGCATATCATGTGCGAGAAGCCGCTCGCGGGGACCCTGGACCAGTGCATCGCTATGTACAACGCCCTAGCCCCCTCGCGCTCTCGCACAGTGTTCTCCGTCGGCCACGTGTTGCGGTACTCGCCGCACAACATGCTGCTCCGCAAGCTGCTGCTCGAGGATAGAGCGATCGGTGACATCCTGAGCGTCGTGCACACGGAGCCCGTCGGATACTGGCACTTCGCGCACTCGTACGTGCGCGGGAACTGGCGCAAGGAATCGACCACCGCGCCCTCCCTGCTCGCCAAGAGCTGCCACGACATGGACATCCTGCTGTGGCTCCTGTGCTCGCCGGCGCGTCCCGGCTCCGACGAGGAGTCGGAGCCCCCGCACATCCCCGCCGAAGTGTCGTCGATGGGGTCCCTGCAGTTCTTCCGCAAGAGCCGGAAACCCAAGGCCGCGGGCGACGCGACCAACTGCCTGCGGTGCCCCGCGGAGCCCGGGTGCCTCTACTCGAGCCGGCGCATCTACGAGGGCCCGCGGCACGCGGGGCTCGAGACGGGCAACCGCGGCTGGCCCGTCAGCATCGTGCTCCCGGACATCGAGAGCTTCGGCGGCGACGTCGAGCGCGCGCGGCCCGCGCTGCTGGCGCGCCTGGCCGAGGACTACGACGCGGGCACGCCGCAGGCGGAAGTCGACGCCAAGAACTGGTTCGGGAGGTGCGTGTTCGAGAGCGACAACGACGTGTGCGACGAGCAGGTCGTCACGATAAGATGGGACGACGACCCCCTGCCCTCGACAAGCGGTTCCGCCGCCGCCACAGATTCGGTAGGCAGCCGCGGGGCCAAGCAAGCGACGTTCCACATGGTCGCGCAGACAAAGCGGCAGTGCGAGCGGTTCACGAGCATCTACGGGACGCTGGGGGAAGTCAGCGCGGACTCGTACACGATCGCGGTGGAGGACTACGCGACGGGCGGGACGCGGAGGTACACGCCGAAGCTGGAGAGCGGGGGCCACGGCGGCGGCGACCACGGCATCGCCCGGCAGTTCGTGCTGGCGGTCGACCGCGTCAAGAACCACGGGTGGGAGGCCCCGCGCGCCCAGGCCGAGTTCATCGGCTGCAGCTTGGAGGAGATCGTGCGCAGCCACGCGATCGTGTTCGCGGCCGAGGACGCGCGCAAGGGGCGCAGACACGTGGATTTTAGGGAGTGGTGTGAGGAGAAGGGTATTGCTGCTATAGCAGCGTCTTAGTTAGGCACATGCTTTTTGCTCAACTTTGAAATTCTTTTCAGTTACCTGGCTTTTTAGCGGCACTTCGCTGGTATATGAGGTACCTACCTGTTAAGCATGGGGCTGAGCTCTTGATTATTTCTGGCGTTCGTTATTTAGTATCATGTTGGGGTCCATTGAATTGGGAATGAATATTTTATGGTATGATGGGATGAGCCTTCAAGTTTGTTGAATTATCGAAATTATGCACCCTTTACGTATGATGAATACAACGAACAGCACGCTTTTATTTGCTACCTATTTCATGTACCTAGTATAATAATGACCTGCTATAATACATCTTCGTCCTTGTCTCCTCGGACAAATTGAAGTGTGATGCCTTAACCTCAAATACATCAAATATGATTAGATCCCATTTACAACAAGACGAGTACTCCCGCTGAATCAGTAAAACCCCCGAGTCAAGACTTCATTGCGAAGTTGGAGTATTCGGCATTTCTACTAAACGACTTCGTAGTAGCGACTCCAGGTAATCCTTCAAGCTCTTCTCTCTTCGGCGTCGTACCATTGCTTCCTGGACTGTATCACCAGCTTCGCGGTGCCAGGATTCTAGCAACTGCATATTCTCAAATATTTGCGTATCACCAAAGCCACGTCCAGCTTCGGCGGCATCGATAGCCCTTTCTAAAGCGTATCGCGCCAGTGCGTGCCGCGGGTGATCTTTTACAGCAGAGCTATCTGTACCACACCGGCTTCTATGATATTGAGCAATGACACGCCAGGATACCCAACTCGTCCAATCGTACCGATCTGATATGTCAAGCCGAAGTGCAACACCGGCTAGTTTAACCGAACGCGCATCGAGGGGTCCTTTCTGCCAGACATACGCCGTCGGCTCGAGAAGCAACATGAGATCCGGTGAGTGTGACCTACCGTGAGAATCGAATATGGTCGATGACGAAGCTACTACTCTTTGGAGTGATGGAAGATTAGTCCTTTTCGAGTTGAATAGAATTAGGTCCCCTAGTAGGAACAAACTGATGGCTGGTACGACAGTTTGAGAGAAGTCATTCGTCTCGAGCAACATGTCCAATATGCTCTCCATGCAGCTAAAGATGAAATCCACACCAGTTTCCAGCGAATCATTACGAAAGACATCGTATATCGCAGTAAATAGTCGGTAGAAGGTACTCGATGTCCCCAATACAGCTTCTGCATATCCTGCTAGATATCTCCATAATTCCTTGGCAAGCCCATAATCGGGAGATATTACACTGGCTATTAGCAAGTCGAATAGTCCAAGTGCAGAGGGTGTCTTGATAAGCAAGTGTAACGAGCTGAAGGCGCGCTGGCTAAGCACAGCACCAAGGGGGTTATGGTTCCTCGAGAAGAACCAGCAAGCCCTACTGAAGTCCCTAGTAGCCTCGCATAGTTCGCCGTCGAAGTAAAGGTTGAAGTCTTTCTCAAAGGATACAGGCGATTCTAACGAGTCACTCCAGCTTAAAGTCAGATCCTTAAAACATGAAACAAGGATTTCTTGGGCATGGAGATGAGATGGTAAAGTCATATGCTGAGGTTCAACGGGTGGAGGTGTGAGTGCCCGCAGGTATTCGGGTAAGTCAACATCAACATCAACATCAGCGGCGGGTGTAACCAGTTCAAGGCTTGAGATTCCCTTTCGCTTCATGTATGTTTCAATGTCAACCGACCTTCCGTGGCGACGAAAAGTAGTAGGCTTGCCCACAGCCCCGCGCTCACGTTGCAATCGCAGCATCATGGCCACGTCCCTCTTCTTATTGTTCTTAACAAACCCCCATTGTGCAAACTTAGCCTATGCACGGTTAACTTCGCTTTCCACGGTATATCCGGTGAGTTCTTTCTCATTACCTTGTACATCCGGGGACTATAAAAATATTAGCATTAGGTAGGACTCTTGCGGTTCGCGAAATACTTGTACTCACGTAGCTTTAAACCCCTTAGCTTGCATTATATCCATCAATTCATTTAATGGTTTGTTTTCTTCGATATAAAGTTCATGTATCTCTTCCTTGTATAGTTCCCATATCTCCGGTTGAAGTTGGTGGCGTGTTGGAGTTTTACTGTGTTGTACCGGTTCCACCGGGCGAACAGCGAGTGCCAAAGGATTTGGGGAATAAATTTCATCTTGGCTTGCATATTCTTCCTCGTGTTTAGTTGTAGCCGAGCTTCTATATGGTAATGAGGAGCCTGGTGTGTAGCGGCTAGCAATTGTATTTGGTCGATCTACCCCTGTAATGTTCGGCTCCGAAGGAGTTAGAGAAAACCCGATCGTTCCGTCGTACTGAGCTAAGCTAGCACTGGAGTCTGGGCTCTCGATCTTCACGTTATAACCTGGAGAGGAATCATCGATAGAAACTCCATCGTGATCGGCGCCCTCCACAGTTTGGCGCGGTTCATCTTGGTTCGCCGTGCGTTTCACATCCGGCCCCGCAGATTGGTGTTGAATAGCTGGCCTCATGTGATACATCAACGCGGGAGATACTTGGACAATCGACAAGCACTTGGTAAGGAAGCTACATATCCCGCGCCACGTTTCGGGCTTAAGCTGACCCAGTGTATTTTAAAGAAGGGACGGTCAGTTATGCTGGCAGAAGCTCAAGAGGAGGAATATCAAGCCAATAAATGAGAGAAAGTTGATGCTGTCTCCGTGGGGGTTAAAACGGGAGCCCAGATGGCCGAGCGAGGCAAACGCTTGGCAAAAAAGCACGTTAACTGAGCCCGCTCTAGCGTTGTCGTAACTTGTAAGATATCCTAGCAGTCTATGATTAGTTATACAGTAAGTATAGTTAGATAGAAATAGTATGAAGAAGATAAGGACCAGGTACTTGGTCGGAATCCGGTTGTATCGTGTTGTCCGAGTGATTATCCTAAGTTAGGCAAGGCTAGTTGCTGCAAGGGATAGCGCAACAAGGACAAACGGGCTGAAAGGGGGGTCTGAAAGAAGCCAAAATTGATCCGAGCGCTGCCCTGTCGGTACTCGTGCTACACGTGTATTTCTCCAATATAAAGCTAGCGAGCGACGGGTTATGGAGACTGACTGGGGGCCAAGATGCGATGGCAGGATACTATGTAAATAGTGCTCACCGCTCACCCACGTGCTTTTCGACTCCGACAGAGTTATTGCGATACTATAATAGTTCAGCTGAAACGTCTAATCTGACCGATGTGACGCATCTTTTCGAAGCTGAACCGGTTCCCTTAATCCTGCGATGCGGATGGCGCACGATACGATATGCTTGTACGCACGACATTTTGATGTATCTTCAGCCGCATCCAAACTTAAGTGTCGATCTCTAGTTGAGCTCGTCGCCTTATGTAACCCTTATAGCTGTAAACGTCGAATGAAAGGGGATCCACGTTCCTGTTAAGGCAGGCAAATCCCACATGACGGCCTGGTTTAAGGGTGTACAGATATATACGTAGTAATAAGATGTTACATCATTCGTTGTAATTGTTGAAGTTGGGAGAATGAGGGCTTCATATTATAGGTATTAGAGGTAGGTAGGTTAGGTAGTTGCCTAACGGTTAGGTAAGTTGTATTAGTCGTTTTAACTGTTACTAATATATTAGGTACAGGTACCTAGATACCTAATTCCTTAAGCTAATAATAGGGTACCTGATAAGGCTGACTTGCCATGTGCCCTCTCCCCCTTTCCTCCTCCACCATCAGTAGGTACCTCATGTGGCATGCATCATACATATGGCATACCTGTAGTGTAATACGTACATGCAGGTTTTCCATAGCTTACTAGGTACCTACCTACATAGCGTATGATCAAAAAAAATGACACGGTAAATATCAAATATTACAAGCTCCGTTTATTAATATTATATCAACTACCTAGACACCTAGGTAGGTAGGTATATCTCGTCATTGTTCGTCCACAACTTCTATAAGGGCTCATCGGACGTTGGAATCAACCTTGCAGAAAGATCCGGATCCTCAAATTCGCTTATGTCCCAACCGTTCTAGATCTTGATCAACGCCGCCAGGGGTAAGACCAAGCATCCAATCCTCAGCCATGTCGTATAGCTCCGGCTCTAGATACCCGATCTTGGCGATGACGATACCTGCGGAGCGGGGGCCGAGGTCTGATTCCGTAAAATCGTTCTCGTGGTGGTAGGGTGTACGCAGTTTAGTAAGGATCGTGAAGATGCTTCCGAGTTGCTGCACGACCTCAATCTCCGCGTGGCTATCGCCATGCTTTATCGAATGCACCCGTCCCGTCATAGTAATGAGTCCAGCATGAAGGTCGTCTACTTCAGCCCCAGCTGTTACCGTCACAGTCGTTGCAATACCTGCTTCGTCTGCTTTTTGGACTGCGTGAGACCCCGGCACGCTGGCATAGATAACTTTTGGGTCTGATTCAGACTTGACTTCCGGACGCGCGAGTAATTGCGTCAAGCCCCCTGAGATGAAATATGGTCGTTTATCCGATGCTAGCGCAGTGTCGATGTGGCAAGGTCTTGTAATGAGGGCTTGGAACAGAGTATTCAAATTCAATAATAATTCTCTAAAAGCCTCTAGGTCCTTTGTCTCTCCTCCTTCTTCGAGGTGGAAGACTCGAGGCTATTTGTAAACAATCTGAAGCACGTATCTTTCCACCTGAACACTTGCCCATTTTTGATGTTGGCGCCGCTTCCTGAGACATACGTGTCATCGAGATACATCGTAATCAATAGCTTCATCTTAATGCTCCAACACTTCTTGGCAACGTGGCTGTGTGACGGTCGAAACACTCTTTAAACGAGCCCGTAGGTGCTACGAAGGTAATATCCTTATGTGAATCCCAGAATAGACGCGCTAGCCGATGACCTCGCGGCACCGTTTTAGTGCCTCGTACTCTACATCGTCGAGCCCCTCGACGCACATCGCGCCGTGTACATCGAACCAGAATCCATCGAGTTTCACTTCTGCCACTGCCTGTCTCTGCAAGGCGGCGATAGCGACGACTGGTAGACGAGCCATGATTATATCCTAACTATATGATGATAGTTCACCAAAGGCTCGGAGCCACTAAACCCACCACACCAAGAGGTCTTGGTGGGTGGACGTTGGTGGATAACTAATCATGCCAGGGTATATAAATCTAGATGAGGCTATCTCCACCCATACAAACCACGTATTTAATCCTCGCCTTGGTGTTGTATTCCTCCCCATTATAAAAATAGTTAGCTAAAATAATGAAAAGTAAGGCTATTTACACTTATGTCATATATATTCTCTTCTCCCATATTGTTTAGTTATGCTGTAGCCCGATCTTGTGGTGGGTTAATTGAATTTGAGGTTATATTGTAGGTTTAATAGGCAATATGATAAAAATGTCTGTGGAAGGATCAGGAGTGCCTGCATACACATATAAATTGTATGGAGATGGAAGTACCTTCGCGCGGTGTACAGAAGTTTTTTTTGCTACAAAGTAGAGCTTTAAAGTATTGTGGACACTAGCGCCTCGAGGTTAGTAGTATATGTCACGGTCAGGAGTCACTCAGATATTTAGCTCCGCTAGATATCATCGCGACTCCTTCCCTAACTCACACTTAATCCACCCAATAAAGGCTAATAGGGGGGAGGGGGGTATCGTAAAAAGTTGTTATGGACTTATATAGTAGATTTAATATTAAGTAAATCTTTATACAAATGTAGTTACTACTTGCAAAAACATATACAACCAGCTTTCCAGTCTCGTCAAGCCTCGCACAAATTCAACTTTCTACATACGCAAGACTACCCCTTGCAGTAGCATTTCTTGAATACATTGTTGCTGAATTAATAGTGCTAATCGAATTCAGTTTATTCATATAAGGGCACATGTAAGGCGTGTCGCCCAGGAGACAGAAACTCCATATATTTAACTCAGCCCTCTTATTCAGTACCGAGCTCATACAAAATAAGCCCGAATATTGATATATTGAAGTGAGATCTCATTCATTCAGCATCCGCAGAGATACCTAGGTAATTTGATGTAAAATTATCTGCATGCCTGTTACGACTTACAATCCATACGCTACGCTCCATCGTCTGTATATATGAGTATACTTGAGATATCCCCAGAGTGATGCTCCGTACTGCCTTTCCCTTGGTCTAGGAGCTCTCAAGAGTATTAGGATTATTGCTCTGCATGCTAAATGTCTGACAAGCCTATGAGTGCATACGCCATAGAAACAACTTCAAACGCTGCTTCGGTTGGGACCATCTTCGCAGATGTCTTCCGGAGAATTTATATAGAGGCTCCAATGTAACATCCTGGCCTATACCAAGACTACCTGTCCAATTAGCCAAACTTCCAGGGTTGAAGCTCGAAGCAACTAGGTTACTAGGTTAGTTTGCGCAGTTATTCGAACTGGGATCACTTAACGCGTCCGACTCATCTTACCAACATTATTGATATAATATACCTATGTACACATAAACTCTAACAGCACAGAAAAGATATGATAAGTGAACTTATCGTCGTTTCTCGCCTACGACTATCCTTTCCATATATAACCTCACAAACATACTTCGAGTAGCCTTGTGGGAGTTACCCGCGTAAAACTGAAACTAAAACTAATATAATTTGGTTTTGGGCATAACGAGTACCTGAGGCAAAGAGGCGTGTGCAAAAAGTCCTGCGCGTAGTAACGGAGTTTAATCAATCGGTATGAACGGGCTTCAGTCTAATAGATTTCAAAGGCGAGGCGTATATCTCAGGGGTCAGCTGGTATTGTGTACATTAGGTAGGTAGGTACCTAAGGTAACCGTTTGAACATAACTCGAAAAAAGACTCCTTATAAAGCATGCTTCTTCTATCGGATTTTGGATAGGATCTGGCTTGAAAAACCAGCAGCATTTACTAAGCCATATTACGCGTCTGTAACTAGTGACCGACGGTTATGCAGAACTGTTACATTGAAACAATAAAGTAAAATGAGCTGAAGACAGCCTCGAATTTGGTGTGGCTCAAGGCATTCTTCGAGAGCTGTATCTCGACTAACTGCGGCCCGGTAACAGTAGGATTCAGGTCATAGTAAGCTCCATGGCCCAGCTTTCTATCGGTCGAGTGGAAATTGTTACGTTTTTGGAGGCTTTCAGCTCATGCTTTCTCCCAAAGTTGTGCTCCCCCGGAACTTCGAAGACGTCAATATGCAGTCTTTATAGCAGCACCGGTGCAACCTAGCTACCTAAGTTTAGGACAGTTGGTTACCTTAGGTAGGATTATGTTAATCTTAAAACGCATCGGCTGAAGGATGATCTGCGATCTACGAGCAAGCCGGCGGCACATCTCAGGAACACCCGCGGGCATATCGTAACACCATTCAGTTACTCATTTAAACTTCATGCCTATTTTGGAGACCTCATTACCACAGTTTCGACAGCTTATCTTGCATTCAACTGACAGCAGCGCAAAGTGGGGGCATTGGGTTGTGGTGCATATTCCTACTAGGACAAGGCAAGGAGAGAAATGATTGTTTCTTGACGAAAAAGCTTGATTTGAAGTCATGATATCTTCATGGGGTGTACTAAGGTCATCCTATATTATTCAACCTCAGATCTGAAAGGCACCGCAAGAATACCAGGAGAACCCTTAATTAAAAGAGCTGCAGAGATGTGGAAACCTTGGATATAACGTTCTAATCTAATCAAACCCCTATTGTGTCTGTTATTACACTGTACGCTCATCTACGTTCATCTATACCACTTAAAAGGTAGGTAAGGTTAGGTACTTAGGTACCTACCTAGGTAGTTAGACGCCGTCCTGGGCCCATGTAAAGTACCTACCTGTAATGCGAATATGGCGTGGCGAGACATGGAATTTGATTAGCAACGCTCACGAGCAAATAGTTATGTGACTTCTTACGTTAGGTGCACGTAGGGTTCAGAGTATATCATCTGCCATGAAAACGGGATGCAGAACTCTCTCGGATGCCTTCAAGAGTAGCATCATATGTCATGACTTCAATTTCATTCAGTACATACGCTCCATGCCATTCCTCCCGCTCAGGTACAGTATGTATGAGGTATGTATGTATGTATGTATGTATGTATGTACATATATCATATTTCATATCTCAGATAGCGACCACGAACCACCGATCACTATCTTGCAAAGCCTCAATAACGACCATATTCACGACCCGCTCCCGCCCCATCTCCCTCTCCCTATTTGAACACTTCCTCAGCTTACGTGCTTAGGTACCTAACCTTAGGTACCTAGGGAAACATCCATCTCCCGATATAGCCCTCTAACAGCCCCCCTAGCAATTCTTTATATATATATTCAAACCTCATTGCTAGGATACTCCACCTCGGTACTAGGCAAGAACTCCTCCTTGATGCTCCGCAAGCTCACGAACCTGCTGATGATGTTGATGCTCCCCGCCTTGTCGTTCGTCCCGCTCGCCCTCGCGCCGCCGAACGGCTGCTGCCCTACCACCGCCCCCGTGCTCTTGCAGTTGACGTAGAAGTTGCCCGCGGCGTTGCGCAGCGCGTCCTCCGCCGCGCGGATCGCGTGCCTGTCCGACGCGAACACCGACCCCGTCAGCCCGTACTCGCTCGTCCGGTCCACGAGCTCGCACGCCTCCGCGAACGCCTTCTCCGGGTCGCCCGTCGTGTCGTCGTACACGTACGTCGTGAGCACCGGCCCGAACAGCTCCGTCGACAGCAGCTTGTGCGCCGGGTTGGTCGTCCGGTAGACGGTCGGGTGGATGAAGTACCCTTTCGAGCCGTCGTACTTGCCTCCCGCGAGGAGTTCCAGCTCGGGGTCGTTCTTCGCGGCGTCGATGACGCCGCTGAGCTTCTTGAAGCTAGGCTCGTGGATGACGGGTCCGATGAAGGTCTCGGGGTCCCAGGGGTTGCCGACCTTGAGGGCGTTGGTCTCCTTGACCAGCTTCTCCTTGAACTCGGGCCAGATGGACTTGGCGACGTACAGGCGGCTCGTGGCGCTGCACTTCTGGCCCGAGTACTCGAAGGCGCCGCGGACGGTATGCACGACAGCGTTTTGGACGTCGGCCGACCGGTGCACGAGGTGGAAGTTCTTGCCGCCCGTCTCGCCCACGATGCGCGGGTACCCCAGGTACCGGGACTCGGCGATGCCCTGGCCGATCTGGCCGTACAGCTTGCGGAACACGGCGGTACTGCCGGTGTAGTGCAGCGCGGCAAACTGCTTATGCGCGAGGACTGCCTTGGTCACTTCCTCGGGGTTTCCGGGTACGAACTGGATCACGTTCTCGGGGAGACCCGCCTCGAGAAGGATCTTGTGGAGAAGATAGCCCGCTGCAACCGCGGAGTCGGAAGGCTTCCAGACCACCACGTTGCCCAGAAGCGCGGGAGTCGCAGCTAGATTGCCGCCGATAGCAGTGAAGTTGAAGGGGCTGACGGCGTAGACGAAGCCTTCTAGCGGACGGTATTCGGTACGGTTCCACAGACCAGGCGAGTTGTGGGCGGGCTGCTGTGCGTACAATTCCTCGGCATACTGAACATTGAAGCGCAAGAAGTCGCATAGCTCCGCTGCGGCGTCGATCTCGGCCTGCCAAGCGTTCTTGCCCTGGCCGAGAATGGTAGTGGCCATGATCTCGTATCGGTACTTAGTGGATATGAGATCAGCTGCCTTGAGGAAAACGGCAGCCCTGTCGGCGAAGGGGAGCGATTCCCATGCCGGCTTGGCGGCTAGAGCTGCCTCGATGGCTTTGTTGACGTCGGAGGGACTGGCTACGGAATATTTCGCTATCGGAGCAGTGTGGTCGGCAGGATTATGCTGTGTAAGCTTTTGTGATGTTTTGACCTGTACAGGAGATTAATCTACAGAGCAAACGTGCGAATTGGTGTTTGTCTTATACATACCTCTTTGCCCCCTATTACAAGAGGAATGTCTATCGTGCCCTTCTTCCGTTGAGTCTCAATTGTAGCAAGGAGTCCTGCTCTTTGTGCGGAGCCCTTTGCGTATACATGCTATGTCTCCTGTTAGTTATTCGCTCGACAATTCCTGAGACCGGCAAGTATGTATGTAGACTAAACGTACGTTAGGCTCATTTGCGATCTTTGGTATCTTGAAAGTAGCCAACGAAGTCGTCCTAGCGCTTGTCGTACTCAAGGCCCTTAGATTCTTCGGGGATCGAAGAGTTGGTAGACATCTGGAACAAACCCTCGACGATAGAGCCGAGCTCTGCATTGCCCTTGCAAGGCCATAGCCTCTTGGTGCAGATGCCATTGGTGTTGGCTATATGAAGAGAAAGAAAACAAATATCGCCGGTGTCGATTGTGGTCTAGGAAATCGATGGATGGCGAAGTATGTACGTTGGAGCTGCAGCAGCAAGAGGGGGGTATCTTACAATGTTACTATAGTTTAGGTAAACAATTTCTATCAGTCAATTTGGCGAGCAACCTAGCTACTTATCAAATACCAAAATTCAACTCGCAAAGTCTCATCGGCGCTTCAACTCCGATGGTTATGATGTATGGGCTCGCTTTGCAACGGCATAAAACGAACGACTTTGCGGGGCAAAGAAAGCGCGAGATCCCAATTGAAAGGAACCGCCAATGGGAAACTTCATATTTCCTCCCGATAAGCCGAATTCGGCATGAGCTTCTTGAGCCGCTTTACTATTCCTAGTTGGCTCTTAGTTGGCCGTTGGACTTATACCGGCGGCTGTCCGAATAGACCATTTTAGTCTTGGCAATTCCTAATAGATTTTACTCTTGATCCGCCAACTGTGGAGTAATCTCGATAACGAGTATATGATCTTTGCTTGGGGTTTCCTGGATCAATAGAATAACGAATGATGCGAAAGCGCCGGTTTGCATACCATACATTAGATATATATAACAAACTGTTAACAACGTTATCAGCAGTGGCGTGTATAAAAGCACAAGATTATCAAAGGGAAATCGAAAAACTGTTGCAATATAGTAGTCATTTCCCTGGGGTATTTATTCGTCCTTCGATCACTGAATCTAAATGTGCTCTTGTATTCCTAATCCGTTTTCCAAACATATTCAGACACGGGGTATAAATAATTACATAACGTATGCGCCCCTATCTCGGCTGTGGCTGGTGTCTGCGTGTTCCATGTAAGACAACCGGTGAGCATCGACTGAGAAGTCTACCTCGCATAGTGGACCAATCCTGCCCTATTTGAGCCCACATCAGTGAGCAGCTTCAGGCGCCGAGACGGGCAACGAGGGAGCCGTACTTGGAGCGAAAGAGCTCGCGGCGCCGGCCGTGTCTGGTCTGCTTCGGTGATGGCGAAGATGATGAGAGTGCGCGTTGATACTGAATTTTCCAGCTTCGTAGTTCAGAGCCGGGATCGTTAGACCATACGGCTCTGTCTTACCCTCCTTATCGTGCTGATCGATCTCTACTCGAATGCAGACGTCGAGACCACCGTCGTTATCTTTGCCGTGCGTCTCGAAATTCGCTGCCTTGTGCTTGGTGCCCGCGCCAAGCTCGCCTTTGGACAGGAATGAGTGTCCATCCTTGCCATCGAACTGATTTTCTGATGGGTTGGCATCCTCCGGCCCTGCGTGGCCATTAGCAGCCGTACCCCTGTTGTTTGGCGAATTCTCCGTGAGCATAGCGAAATTTCGGCTAGGCATCGTAACGTTGTTTGACGAGCGCGTCTTGTTGGAATTCCCTGGGTCCTTATCAAAGAGGGCCATGAGCGTCTCATCCGTGTTCGCATCAAGGTGGTGAATTTTGTTACGGCTTGCTAGGAGGTTAGCAATAGCTGTTGGTGGAGGTTTGTTGACTATCGCGGAAGATATCACGTTGATTATATATCGGTGGTCTTCCTCCACGGGAATGTGCAAATTTGGGTTTGAGTAGAACCGTCCGAGAGCTGCTAAATGGACATCGCCTCCAAGAATAGTGAGACGGACCGAGAAGTCTGCGCAGACAGTCTGAAGTCGCTTTATCAGATTGTTTCGCTCTTTCTTGTGGGTTCTGGCGGTATAATGATCGTCTAAATCATCTAAAAGATCTACGCTTCCGTCGAAGTGATTAAATACGCCACCGCCTATAATGTCCATGAGTAACTTAGATCGCTACACAAACCAGGGCGTTACTTACCGAATCCAAATCTTCGGTTCAAAAATTTAACGGGCGCAATAAGGGGACTGGTGAACACATTCTCCAGCCAAGTAAGTCGCTAAAAATATGTTAGCCAAGTGCTATACTTCAAGGAATACAAAAGCCTTACCGGGTACGCAATCGGAATGCCTAACAATAGAATCAGGTGCCTAAAAGGTCTACCAGCTGCTGCTGCGGCTCCTAGTTCATCCCTCACTCGACCAAAAATGAGGTCGTACGTCTCAGGATAGTTAACCTGGTGTCGTGTGCGCTCAGTACGAGCATCAATGCCCATGAACGCAATTCTGGCACCTAGCTTGGCAAACATGTTCATCGAGTGTTGGGCGACATATGGTCCAGGTTTGCTACCAATAATATAGGACGAGTCGAAAGATTGTTCTCTCACAAACGTATCCACTAGTTGCGCCGGATCGTGCTGATCTGATCCGTGCTCCGTAGTTGCGGGTACATCCGATGTGTATGTCGAAATAGGTGGCGGTAAATGGTGCTGGAAAAGCATATAATATTTATGGGCTGTGCCACCAATGCCTCGGAATACATCGCACTTCATGAATTCATTGACATAGGACCCGAAGCCGTCAATAATATCATGGTCATCCCAAATGTTTAGCTGCGGTATTTGCCCGTTTGCGGTGGCGAACGGTTCCGTTGAATACCACCGTATATAATTATTCAAGTAGTAATCATCGCAAGCTGCTCGCAGACTTTCTGGAAAGGGAAAATCACGGCGCTTCTTGGGGTTGCCTATATCGGTCCATTCACGAAGTGGTCCGCTTACACGGATACCGTCATTATAAATTTGGTCGCCTCCTCCTATCATTACGTGGAAAGGAGTTTTGGCATGGCATCTTAGAACATCATTCCATAAAGCCGGGCCACTCCAGGCGTCTTCGTCCGTGCCCACACTGAAGCCATTGCACGAATGGAACATAATTCGCATCGACTCGTCGATAGCTGGAATGAAGAAATAGTTCGTCTTCTGTTGTGTAGCGCTTTTATAACGAACGTCGGCAATCGAATACGCCCATTTCGTCTCGATATTATCCATGTCGCAAACAAGAGGAAATTGCCAAAACGTGTTTCTAGGATCCGAATAGAGACAGATACCTGCGACATTAGTACCATTGGCGCCGGTAGAAATATCGACGCGGTTGAAAGTTAAGGTAGGCTGAAACCTCTGGATCTTGCCACCACCCTTGATGACAAGCAAAACACTTCCGTGCCATGTTCTGTTTTCCATACGGCGGTAATTCAGTAGAGGGCCACATACTACCTCTCTCCCGTCGTCAACAATTCCTCCGTCATGCGCGCCATCACTATTACTGACAATAATCGGCTTGTAATTCCCAGCCCCTGAGCCATCACCCTCGACGCGCGCCGAGTTCAGGAAGTTTGTGAGGTCTTGCGTGTCTGCGCTAGACGAATGGGCGTCTCGCGCAATCGCAGCGCGAGCAAAAGATGACGACTCTTGGTGCCTCCATCTATTGGCCGAGGCATAGGGATTACGCGGATCCTCTTCGATATGGTCGATGTTCTCGGGCGCGGCCATGATGTGTTATAATACGCCAAACAAACAGTTTCGTGAAACTGAACTGAACTTATAATTATGTCGTTTTTACTCTACTGATGTAGGCTCGGATATCGGGGTTTCCAGTCGGTATGGCTAACGTTTGCTGACGAGAAGATATCAGTGTTTCGATGCAAGGCGCAAGGAAACGGTGGAACGCGACAGGTCGATTTATTTAGACGAGGTCTACAGAAGGTCGTACGTCCGGACTCGTCTAGAAAATATGTGGACAGATTCAAATTTCGGTTGGATGCAGAGAGCACCAAAGACAGCGCTGATAAGGATTCACGCAAGTTCGACAGATCAGGGTATCACCTAATAAACTGACACGACAGGGGACTCAGGGAGACGTATGTATGCCAAGAAACCTGAGTTTACTCGAACGGGAGTCGAACCAGAAGAGAAAGAAAAAGAAAAAGGAATAATAGCAATTCAATTCTGCCGATATACGGTAATTTATAAATACATTCAGAGTTCAGCTCCCTCTGAGGAGAGAAACCAAGCAAAAAAAAAAAAAAAAAAAGAATGAATTGGACAAAATGAAAAGGAAAAATAAGAGGACATGCGGAAATTTGTTAGGTGAAATTGTGAGACAGGCGGTGCCGATTCCGAACAATGAAAATCATAACAAGAAAAAAAATAAAAAATCTCACGATCAGCAGCTTCCGTTGTCAGCAGCGATGATCCTTCCCAACTAGTAAACTACCTGAACTAGCTATAGAGCTAGGCTGGCAACAGTATGCAGGGTCGCGGTGCTCCATTGGAAGTAAAGGTGGGGCTAATGCGGGAATGATGCGAATGTGTTAGGGACTTGGTCTTTAGGTACCTAGCCGGCCTAGTAGGGCTCTACCTAGAGGCTAGGTAAAGTCAATCCCAATTTAGCGCATGGGGCCAAACTCAATATTTAGGTACACCCGACGTTCGCTGCTGGTTTACAATGCATCTTAAGATCCCTACTATCTAAGGTCCTTCAAATAAGGTTGTTTTGTTATTTTATATTTAGCAAAACATCATCTAGATAAATCCACCGATGAAAGATGTAAGTGCGTATTTTGAAGTTTTGAAGCCAATTACGGATTAGGTAGTATGCATTTATTTTTATTAGTCGTCCTACATACTACCTAGGTATGTAAGGTACGTATACTACGTACAAGGTACCTATTTCGATGTCGTCCTATGGGACACGGCCTAACATGTACCGTAGAAAATGCGCTACGTGGGATATTGCAGACCGCTAAAATAGCGTGTCAATAACAATGGATAATCGGCAAACTTCAATGGAGGCCTCTTCGTACGACGGAGCCTCGTCTGTTTTTGAATCTTGCTTTCCCCTTGACTATGCAGATCTTTGTAGCCTGTGTTTCACCTGCGAGTCTGTTGCTAATATATTATGATGGGCACGTATCTAAATTCAACATATGTCCTCCTATGAAGGATAACAAATAAAACGATGCGATACAAATATATAAAAGAATAGGAGGTACTTAGGTATCTATGATCTTACACATTTTCACTTCGAAGTTATTCGTTTGGACACATGCAATCCGCTGCACATAAGTTATTCTCCTAATTGGAATTACTACCCTAAGGAATGACGTACCTACGTCTCCCGTGTGGGTGGGACGGGATACTAGTAGTATGTACTCCATAAGGGGTTATATTGGAGTTTAGATCTTATGTACCTAAGTAGGTAGGTTCTACTAACTATCCCAATATTATACAAGCTTTACATGGCCGTCATCCTTCAACAACAAGGCCTGCAAGTACCTATATACAGCCCGAGAGAATAGAGATCGAGTATGAGGTAGGTACCTACCTAAAGGTAGATAGCCCAATACTTGCGGTTAACAACTTAGCGCCCCGCCGCTGTTTGGGGCGCCTTCTCAGATTCCTTTCCCTTTACTTTAACAGCCCCCTCTAATGCGCCCATAGTCTTCAACCTTTCGGCCCTAATCCTTGCTTTCTGGTCCATGTGCCTCTTGATAAGCTCCGCCCCGGCTATGCCCGCTACCATACCTCCCAAGTGCGATGGTATGTCGGTGTTATGGCCTTTCCTCGAGAATAGGGGCAGTACGTGCAGGCCCAATATTAGGCCAATAAATGCTAAGCCCTGCGGACCGGACATTGGGTCAGGGGGGAAGCCGAATAGTTTGAACTCGTCGTACTTGTGTAACCAGAAGAACGCGGCTATAATTCCGTAAACCGATCCAGAGGACCCAAGCGTCGTGTACGAAAGGCCGTTTGTGAGAACCAAACGTGTCAGGCTAAACATGAACCCTAAAGCTCCCGAAAAAAAGTATATGGCGAGAAGGTTGGCTCTTCCAACCTCATCGTGAAGCCGAGTACCGAAGAACCAAAGCCCTACCATGTTTAGGAACACGTGGCTGAAATTCTGCTGAGAAAACATCGCTCCGATCAGCTGGAAGGGTCGTGGCGTCGCCGGAACTACTAGGAAGTATCGGTTCAGGAGCCTCCAGGCGGGTGGGAACTTCCATGCCATCCATATTGTTAGGTTAATTCCGATCAGAGCAAGACAGGTTGCCGCCGCGGGAGGAATGTCCGGCCACATCCTTTCAGCTCGCTTAGGAGGCGTATATACAAGAGCATACAGGATACATCCTGCGAAAATCAAGACCGTCATGATAGCTTGGGGAAGTAGACGTTCCCAAGCCTTCATTTCGGGAGGCGCTTTGAGGTCGGATGTCGCCCGTTCTGTAAATTTCCTCATCATCGGGCTCAGTTCTTTC
Source organism: Daldinia caldariorum (assembly GCF_022478825.1). Taxonomy (NCBI): domain Eukaryota; kingdom Fungi; phylum Ascomycota; class Sordariomycetes; order Xylariales; family Hypoxylaceae; genus Daldinia; species Daldinia caldariorum. Next base: position 604,810 of record NW_025953045.1, on the reverse strand, counting down.
GGCTTATTTTGCTCAATCTGAAGAGTACCGCTGTTACTTAGGGCCTCCTCTTCCTCACGCTTCTTCCGCTCCTCCTCTAACCTCTTCTCTTCTGCTTCGCGCTTCGCAATGTTATGGGCGCGGATTCGGTCGAGCGGACTTACTCCGTATGGCGAGTTGGTTTCACGTATTTTAGGAAGTCGTCCGGTCGGAATTGGGGTTTCATGGGTCGCGGTGTCGGGAGGAAGGTCTTGAGAGCTAATTTCTTCAGGTTGCTGTTCACCATTCTCGTTTGCTTGTTCCAAAAGTCTGAGCTCGTCTTCGGCTCGCAGGCCAGCATTGATAACCTCATCCACGGGAATATTGGCACGCAGATATCCCAAAGCTTTTCTTTGATCCATAGCGCTAAACTGGGCAGTGTTCACTCGGAGGTTCGGGTCGTTTAGAGTCCCTGCTACTCGGCGACCATGCAGAATTCGTAGAAGCTTGTTTGCGAGGGGGGCCGGGAGGTGAGCTCCACCAAATATTTGGTTGACTTCTCTCTGGTTGAGATCTTCTTTTCGGAACGGTAAGCCCTGGCTATCTTCATAGTCATCGGGTAGTTTCGTGTAATGGGTGATCGCGCGGAACCTAGATAGCATTCGAACGGATATTCGAGGTAAAAGATCATTCGAGCGGCATTTTGTGGGCATTCGGGGAGGGCGAATGGCCCCTTGGGTGCTATATCGGCAGCATGATGCTATAGGAGGATGTTTTGTCGAAAACGAACGAGCCGCACAAGAAATCAGCGAGTTCCCGGAGTTGCCAGTGATCGCTCGCAAGCCAAGCCGAAAACTTGACGGGGGAGATAGTGAGGGAAGAATAGGCATGGTACAGTAATCATACCATCATGTCTCTATATCTTACTTTTCGAATCTTGAAATCTTGTAAGATCGATAAGACTTAAAAAAAAAGGTAAGAGAGGGGCGAGTTCTTGGATTAGTAGAGCATGTTGCCGGATAGGTTTAAGAGTTTAACACTTTTATCGCATCCGATTTTCGTCAATGGACCCATTTCACTTTTGCACCTGCGGCATGGATTTCAGGTATACAGGTACCTATTGTATCACATTAATATGATTGGCTCAAGGGAGCCCCGCGCTACCTACATTAGGTACCTGTAACTTCAACTCAATTCAGTGGGACTCTCTCTCAGATGCCTATTAAAAACAGGTATCTACCTACACCTACACCGGCAGACCAGCCGAACCGACTTCCTATCGCTTTTCCAAATTCATTTCATCACAGCTCTCCAATATCTATCTCTTGCTCTTCAAAAGCCACAACAGGAAACGCATCAAAATTCCTGATTAAATCGTAATAGAACCTAACAAGTTCCAGATGCGCATACATATCCACCCCTTCGTCAACCGTATGGCCATTCACGTTATGCCCCTGACGAGTTGGCGTCCACCGATAAATGTGACGGCTCAAGTCTTGAGAATCGAATATTAGCAGCTATCACGATAATATCAGTCTAGATAAGTCTGAAGGTTCACTTACTCAAATAGTGGCGAGTGTCCGTATTGCCAGTCATAAGTTCACCCACGGGAATTACCTTACCCCCTTCGAAAGCAAAGCTATGCTGAATGGTTCCCGAGAAAACATCCCAGACCGGCCCTGATGTCGGCGATATCGGAGTGACCAGAGTAGGTTGAGACGAAGTGAGAACGAGCGTTCCGTTGTATTCGACCTCATACATCGGGTCCACATCTAGTTCAATATCCGGATTATGTTCCTCTCCTTTGAAGGCGCTGACTTTTAGCCCAAATTTCTTCACGATCGGCTTGATCTTTTCCAAGATATTGGCCTTCACCGCTTGTATGGAGTCCTGAGGCGCGATGCGGTGGTTGACACCAATTTTAATATACTCGGGCATGGCATTGATTTTTACTCCTCCGAGGAAATAGTCGACAGCTTGAGAAGTCTGTATGCGATACTGAGTTGCTCGATCAATCGTCGCCAGTTCTTTGGTTAATGTTTCCAAGTCTCCTTTGTTAATAAGCTTAGTGATATTCGGTGCCGCGCCTGGGGAGTATTTCGCCTGGCACACGAAGTGGTTATAGATAGGCGAACCTTCGATGAGTTTGGGCTTCCACGGATTAGATTCTAGATGGTTGATGAACTCGGCCATTATACCGATACCAGTGTGCGGAAACGGTATCGATGAGTGACCCCCATTTACGTAAAGTTCTAACCAGATATCCACATGGCCTTTCTCCATGACAGCAGGAAGAGCATCTGTGATATATTATCAGCAGGGGATCACGAGGAAATATATTGAAATCATACTCACATAAGGTATTATTACCAAGCAACTGCAATCCCATCCCTCCTTCGTCGAGGATCAGATCTATGGAGTCGGGGCCATACCTCTTTTCCAAGAAAGGTCCAATATGACCAGCTCCTCTGCGACCTGAGGATTCCTCGTCGAATCCAAGTGCAAGGATTATAGTTCGTCTAGGTACCCAGCGAGGGTTCGACAGCAGAGCTTCTAGAGCGGAGAAGAGGCCAGTCAAACTATTCTTATCGTCTGATGCGCCTCGTCCCCATAGCCATTGTCCATCAAAATGGGCGGAAAATGGAGGATATTTCCAAGTTGAAGCATCGGCAACGGGCACCACGTCTTGGTGTGCAGCTAACAGGAGCGGTTTAAGGGTAGGTTCTGTCCCCTGAATTGTAAATACCAAACCGAATGTATTCACCGTCTCGCGAGTCGCCCGTAGGTGACTATGAATTGCCGTTAGCTCGGAGGAGTAACCTTGATAGAATATATAGTGCGTCCAGTGGTATTGGCTATATCATCAATTTTTTACTTACATATTGGGATATAAAGCAGCCAAAGCCCTGTGTAAATCATAGAACACCTCCCATCTGGTGTCTTCTCCGGGCTCCCCATTATCGTCATAAGAGATGGTGGGTATCTTTACTACGGTACTGTGCCTCTTGACCTGAAGTAGCAATGCCTCATGATCGGAGAAGATATCACGAGCAGCCGGCAGTCCATCTTTGGAAGGGTCTAGCACTGGAGGAATATCACACTTGAAAGCAATTGGGGACACATCACCGAGTATCTGTTGAGACTCATCCAGGTGAATGGAACGAGCCAGAGTAAACCTCGTCAAGGGGCCGGCTATGAGAGCCAATTTAGACACGATCATGGCAATGTCCAAGAAATACTAATAATCATACAAATGGGATTGACGTCTAGAAAAAAAGATAATTATATAGGTACATACAATGACCAAAATTCCTAAGAACCAGAAAGGGAACCAGAAAGGGACATAGCTGGTAAATATAAAGGCTTTCATCCGCACCTCACCGAGTTCTGGTAACTACCATACCTAGGTAGGTACCCTAATTCCCGAATGTAATGAGAGGAACTCCATCTTGTGGAGAGCATCAGCTCTGAATGGTCAATTCGAGAGGATACGATTGTTAGAAAGATAAGAAATTTGACGCTGTACGTAATAAGAGGTTGGGTATGATGCCGAAATACAGGACTCTTATCACATCATCCGAAGTGACATCGAGTTAGGATTAATTAGTACTTAGGTACCTAAGGTAATGCCCCGCATGCCCCGCGCTACCTAGGTACCTACCTGGTACCCATAATGCATGGGATGGATTGGGCCCAAGCTCCTTCCAAAGTTCCCTCACAAAGCTTCCAAATATCTTATCGATACCTAACACTTCGTCATATTTGGGGGTACTTCTGTACAGCTTCCCTCCGGGCAGTTTCAGTCTTGCGATAACTTTATTATTCTCTTACTTCCAAAACAACAAAAAAAAAAAAGCAAACCAGTTCCCATTTTCTACAATATGTCTTCCGAATCGCAACCCATAAATCCAGCTCGCTTCGCCGAAGCCCTGAAAGACTTATCCGCTGAGAATCTTGCTCTTAAAGTCTTAGAGCTGCGCAACTCGATAGCCCATCTAGACTATTCCAATGCCGAGCTTAAGCCATATGCCGAAGGGCGAGCGCCGACCCTAGATCAGCAGGGCGATACTGCACAACCCGATCAAGACTGTATCGACGCTATCGCGGAGAACGAGGCTGTCATTGCGCGCATGCAAGAGCGCATCGAGCTGATACGCACGGAGGTCGAGAGCCGCGGGCTCAGCTGGCGCGAGCTTCAAGGGAAGGCTGATGAGGAGGACGCCACTCCTGCCGCCGCCGCTAGTGCCAATGCAGCGACTACTAGTACCTTGACAAACGGAGTGAACGGCCATGGAGCAACCGGAGAGTCTCAACACCCTGCTTGGCGAGATGGAACCTTCCAAACAGGAACACTAAGCCAACTCAGCGATGAAGAACGAGAACTTCTACGGCAGCTCCAAAGTCGGATGCCGCCTGAAGATGACGAAGACCCCGAGGGTGGTATGCATTTATAAGTCAGATTCTCGATATATCCGACGTGCCTAGAAAGGACATATCCAAACCATACCATCATTAGTTTCATCAAAGCATCAATTATGTCGGAGGCTGTACAATAGGGAGGGAAATATGTGCATTCCTTTATATAAGGAATCAAATGTACCTCATACATTAGGAGTAAACTGGAAGTTCTCCATCATAATGAGACACACTAAACCCACGATATGGGATTACATCGGTGGCATAATCTATGGGCAATTAGCCACGCCGTTGCCTACCACACGGGACAAAACGATCTCTTAAAACGCTTTGCAGCAACTTAATATACGTGTGAATCACATTTGTCGCCAACGTCTTGCACGATTCCTCTCGAAATCTCTTCCGCCAATGTCGCCTAAGATTAACCGATTATATTAATTTCCTGAAATGTGTCTTGTCGAGAAGTGAGAGTTATCTGGCACTAAAGCACGAAGAAATTCCCAGAAAAAAAAGGAGAAACCCCCGGCCGACCCAGCTTCATATAGCTCCGACACCCTTCAGATTCTCAACATTTGATAATACAGGATGTCATCCTGTTTAAACTCTAGAGCTACACAATGATCACTCTTACGCCTTTACTGTCGGCCCTAGGCATAGATATGACTATACTATAATCGTATCGTATATCTTCCTCGGTAGTCTCATACAGGCGTATATGCGGAAAAACACGTAACGCCAATGCGGCAAGGCCGAGATTTAGCTCGCATAGCGCAAGACTACACATAACAATACCCTATTAGTAGTGCTACACCAAAGCGAATTTGAGGGTGAAATTTTCCACGTACTTCATGCCAAGACACATCCTGCTACCTCTTCCGAAAGAAAGGGTGTGCTGCTCAAGCTCCCTCCTCCGCTCTAAGTCTTCAACAAGCCACCGTTCAGGTACGAACGTATACGAGTCCGGGAATAAAGCCTCGTCGTGATGTATCAAGGCTGCTGACATGCCCATGGCATAGCCTCGGGGAACGATATACGAAAGGGGCACGCTTGTTTTGCTTCCCTCGGGTTTCCATTCCCCATGGTACACAAGATCTTCCCCGACCGCCACGCGGGCGCTGCGTTCGGGCACGCCGTACGATAATCGCAGGCCCTCCTGGATCACCGCGCTGAGATATGGCAGCTTCTCCAGCGTCGTCCATGGGGGTAAGCTCTGCGGATCGGGTACGGCTCCGCGCAGCTCGTCCGTCAGCTTCCTCAGTATCTTTGGTTGCGTCAGGAGGTAGTATGTAATGACGCTAAGGGCCCAGCTTGTGGTTCCGGTGCCACCACCCATCAAGGCGGAAGCTTGGCCTGTGAGCCGGGGAATGGTCTTTTCTTGCTCCGGGAGGGTTGAGTTAAGCAGCTCGGCGAAAATAGTTGGGCGCCCGCGCTTGTTACCTTCATCCACGTTGCGCTTGGCTTTCTTAACCATGTTGGGCAGCGTGACCTGGATCTGTCAATTTTGGTCGGCAAATCTTTTGTATTTTTACAACGTACATTAGTCGTCCGGAACCCCAAGGCAACGTCTTCGGGTAGGTAGTCTGAGAACCTGCATTTTGCCCATTGGTTAGCATACGGGTATGGTGCTCATACATCGCAACCTACCATGAACTGGCCGTTGAGATGCGGTTTAAGGAGGGAAAGTAGCGAAAGAGATGAACAGTATTCAGGATTGAGATCAGCGACTTGAGATAATTGGGCTCCCAGGATTCTTGATCGAGATATCCGAGACTCTCGCCGAAACAGTAGTCCGAAATAGCATCCGCGGTGTAACAACTATAAGCCACTACAACAACAAAAGTCAATAATCACTCCCTTCGATAAGGAACACAAGGGTCTAGGAATGCTTTAGATCAGTCACTGCTTCGTCGTATAAATGTGGAATACTGGTACTCTAGACCAACTACTAGAAAGGGGAGGGGAGGAATGGAGAAGAAGGAATTCTTTATGTTACGCACTCGAAATGTCGATGGGTTCGCCGGTACCCTTTTGTGCTAGCATTTTATCACAAAGTTGCTGGGCTAGTCGTTGGACCAGCGGTTCCAGCTGGGCTATCTGGGCCTTGGAGAAGAACTTTGCTACGGGGGCACGACGCGAGCGGTGTAAGTCGTGGTCGGCAGTAGCGAAAGAAGAGAACTCCATACTGCGGGTCTTAGTATGAATGAATTGGGGACTCCTAGCAAGCTAGGCAGGTATGCTAGGTTACTTACGCTGAACCGCTCACTTGATGCAGCGGCTTGTTACGCTTCCTCCCGCCTCCCGCGTAAATCTCGTTCATGAATCGGAAGTCGCTGCAGTGGACTTCGTCGGGGTTGATACGAACCATGGGGCCTTTTGGTTATGTTAGCTTTACGTACTCAAGAGTTTATTACCCATCTCCCGGGAAAAAACGTATAGGAGACAGGGCATAGGTATCAGTAGGTACCTACCATAGATTTCATGCATTTTTCTTATCTCGTGCGTGTATCGACCAAACTTTATAACGTCGTGATAGAACTCGGGGAGATATGTCGCGGCTGCTAGCTTCGGGCCAGGAACATGGCTGAGGGGGTGGAAAGGGGAGATATTCCACATGGCACGCATGAACTGGTACGCTAACCAGGTGGAAACGAGGGCGAGAACATAGTAGCCTGTCTTGACCTCGAACTCATGGTCACGGAACGGTAGGAGTGGAACAACAGTATCCGCGAGCGTCATGGTAGTGTAAGTTCGAGTAGGTATAACTAGTAATACTTGACTGGGTTGTTTGAATAATCGACAATTTGCATTCTGTTTAGAAGGAGTCCTTAACCAAGATGAAGATGGGCCTTTTTCGAGCGAATGCCCCTCTTTTATGATGTCTACCTATTACCTATTCGTATAAGACGCTGCTGCTAGGTATGAGGTATGTGTGTTATCTGCCGTATTATTACCACCACCATCACCACCACCATCACCGTCATGATCACCATTATCATCGCCACTATCACTATCAATTCCAACCCCAAAGCTTACAAGATGTCATCTATGCAGTTTCCAAGAAGCTGTGAAACCTAGACGGCTGGAAATGCACAGGTATGTGATGGGGGCTTTCAGCACGGTCGTATCCTTTTGGATACCCACCTCCTATCTACGGCCCCCCTTAGTGCCGGGTAATATCTACTCTGGACGTTTACTGGTTTGTCAACTCTCTCTCACAGCTTCTATCTGGACATAAGTAGTTACAGTAGGTTAAGCTCGAGAGATACGGAGGAGGAAAAGGAGAATGGAGAATGGAGACCGGTGGGTTGCCTTCGTCGAACAACTGCATTCTGTGTAACCCCGCGGTTCTAGGTTGATAGGTTGAGAGCTCTTCGTCAACTAGCTTTCTCGTGTAACCGCATTTCTTTTTCATATCATCGTAGGCAGGATGTGATTTGCGGATCTGAGGGTACCGTATAATAGATGAAGAAGTAGTGTTACTTAACCTACCTATATTAAGCATATATATAGGTATATCTTGGGTTGTGCTACTCAAATAAGTACGACGTGTAGATGAAATAAACATTTCTAGCAGCAGGATTGGTATTACTCCATGTTATACTACCTTAGGTTAGGTACCTATTCATACAAAATGGCAATTCGGAAAGATTGCTCATAATGGCCTGTCGAAGCATTTGGAACGCTTCTTTCTTTACCTTACCTTATAATGACTTCGAAACTGGGAATAGCCAGGAGTATATGTGGGTGGCTCTTTTTAACGAATTCTATTAAGACAATTTAGGTAGGTATAGGTAAACTAATGATATATCATTTATCTTCAAAAGTAATTTGTCATATACACGTTTGGAAATGCCCAGGCCGGCGCTAAGAAGGGGGGGTTATGTGATGTGCTGGTCTTGTATAATACTGTTGAATATAGCAGATGTTGACGGGATGTCATACATGCATTCTATTCCTATCGGAAGGTTTCATCGGATAAGAACTACTTGGTGGATACATACATCCGATGCAGATTTTCAAATCGATTCGATTCAGTGTAGTATTCAGCTGACGTTTTACTCCAAAACTTACATACGAAGTACGTAAAGAAAGAAGAAAAAAAGACAGGGCAGTTAGTAGGTAAATGCAGGAATAAACTGAATAATAGTAGTTGTTAACAAGATCTTATTAGCTTCGTCAAAAAAAATATCTGACTAATAAAAGCCGTATGAAATTTGTTGGTCTGACTTGCGTTAGTCATTAGTACAGCACTACTTTGTCGGTGCTACCTGAGTTAAGTTTTCAATATATAGCATCTTGTCCAATCCATACACCATCAAGTTGAAAGCTAGCGATGGAAAGATCTTGTAAAGCACCTTGGCGCAGTGGAAGCGCGCCGGGCTCATAACCCGGAGGTCCTCCGATCGAAACGGAGAGGTGCTATCTTTCCTGTGCTGTTTTTTTTTCTTCTCTCTTTCTCTCTATTGGTTTTCACACTTTTTTACCCAACGCATTGAAAAATTTATTCCCGTTCAATCTTTTTTTTGTTTTTTTTGTTTTTTTGTTTTTTTGTTTTTTTCATACGCACCCACTCACTCACTGTCTGCAACATTTATTTAGACCCGTTTATTGTACAATACAAATTTCACGCACGCATCTAATACGACACGAGTTAAGGATTTCAATAAGTGGCGTCATGTGGCTGTGCTAATGCAAAATTACGACGCGCAAGTAACATTAATAAAACTACTACCTAGGTACCTCAAGACGTATCTTATCATTCCTTCTAATCACTGTCTTGATCCTTGATCCTGATTCTGACAGGTTCTTCTCCTCGACACCGCTCTGAAATTGCCTTGGGCATATATACAAAAATATGTGCGGCATCCATGGCGTAGTCTCCACGGCTGCCATACCAAGCATTTCCCAAGAGCTGAAGAACCTCTTGTCGAATCGCGGACCTGACCATTTCGGCCAGGTCCATCGCGAACTCCCTTTCGAAAATGGAGATTCCGTAATTCGTCTCGGTCTTACCTCTACTGTGCTGGCCTTGCGGGGAGACCATGTTGCAAAGCAACCGTTGGAATCGCCCGTCACGGGGTCCGTGCTGTGCTGGAATGGAGAGGCTTGGAGGATTGACGGCCAGCCCGTCGGCAGTAAAAACGACGGCGAGCTCATCTCAGCTAAGCTTGATGCTGTCGATGATGCATCTTCGGCCGAGACCCGAGAGTCGCATATCTTAAGCGTTCTGCGTAGCATCGAAGGCCCATTTGCCTTTCTATTTTATGACGCTCAGGATAACCGCCTGTACTTCGGCCGCGATCGTCTTGGTCGACGATCGCTACTGTCAAGCCAAGCTGAGGATGGCCACTCGATCTCTTTCTCGAGTATCGCCGATGTGCCTACTACCGGCTGGAAAGAAGTCCATGCGGATGGCATTTATTCCTTAAACCTTGCTACACGTCTGGTTACGCCTAGTGGGTTGAAGCTTGATACTCACCTCACCCGATACGACTGGGTCACATCAGGGGGCGATAACATGGTAAGTTTTGGTTCAGAATCTGAAATTAGGTACACGTGCGATCTTTGCTATAAAATTTTCCATGACAGGTTTCAAGCATCGGCAGCTTCAACATGGCCCTGCCACCACCCGATCACAAGCTAGACTTCGACTCCTCCTCAGTCCATCTTCTCAAGCACTGGCTGTGCGAGTCCCTCAAGCTGCGGGTATTAGACATCCCGGAGCCCCCAAACTCGCTATCCGAAACCGACGTTCGCGTCGCGGTTCTTTTCTCCGGCGGCCTCGACAGTACTACCCTTGCGAGGCTCGCCCACGACTTGGTTCCTCTCGACCAGGGGATAGATCTGATTAATGTTGCCTTCGAAAACCCGCGCCAGGTCTCCGTCGACAAGACGCTGCCGCACCTGGATGCGAAGGACCAATACGAAGCGTGTCCCGATAGGAAGACGGGCCGCAAAGCGTTTGCTGAACTGAAAGCCGTCTGTCCCACGAGACAATGGCGCTTCATTGCGGTGCGTTTCCAGGGCTCTCACCTGGCCTAGGGTTGGTTAGATATCGAGCTGACCTACCCAAAATAGGTCAACGTTTCGTTCGAGGAAGCAATGAGCCACAAGGCGAGAGTAGTTTCTCTCATGTACCCCCACGACACCGAGATGGACTTGTCCATCGCCCTCGCGCTCTATTTCTCCGCGCGAGGCATCGGTTACGCCTACACGAACACGTGGGAATGGCAACCCGACCCGCCGAGCGTGACTTCGCCCGCCAGGGTCCTGCTATCGGGTCTTGGCGCGGACGAGCTCTTTGGGGGCTACTCGCGGCACGAGATCGCGTTCAAGACCGGGGGATACCCGCGCCTCCTCGACGAGCTGAAGCTGGACATAGGACGCATCGGACAGCGAAACCTAGGGCGCGACGACCGCGCCATGTCCCACTGGGGCAAGGAGATCCGCCACCCGTTCCTCGACGAGGAACTCGTCCGGTTCGCCATCAGCACGCCGGTGTGGGAGAAGTGCGACTTCCAGAACCCGTTCCACCCCGCTGTGATCGACCCGGCCAAGCGAGTGCTGAGGCTGATGGCCGATAAGCTCGGGTTATCCGTGATTGCGAGGGAGAAGAAGAGAGCGGTAAGACAACCTAACCTAACCTTACCTTAGGTAGCTAGCATCTAGTTAAAAAGGGGGGACGGAACGCAACGTTAAAAAGAAACACGCATTGCTGACGCTATATTCGCAGATCCAATTCGGCTCGCGAACCGCCAATATCGAAAGCCGCACCGGCAAGCGTCGGGGCACCGCGGCCATCACCGAAGTTGTCTAATAGTTCCACGAGCTCGTCGATAACAAGAACACATGATATGTAAAATACCTATTTCAAGTAAAACAGGTTAGAGAAAGAAAAAACCACGACTACTACTACTACTACTACTACTTTCTATCTACTCCTCTGGTGGTGATGATCATATCAGATACTTCCGAGTTGGCTCCCCTCATCCCCAGTCCAAAATCCAAAATCCCAGAAAAGAAAAAGATCCTATCATGTGTGTTTCTGCCTATCTTCGCAGTAACCCTTGATGAGACTTCTTTTCTTTTCTTTTTGGAGATTGGATATTGGTCTATATCTAAAGCCGACAATGACGTCTTAAAGGCATGTCTGAGCCAGAGGTTTTTCTTTTTCACTACTTGATTTCTAGCTAGGAAACTACCTAGGTAGATTAGTTAGTGCACCTGAGCTATAAAGCTGAATGGTTGTGATGCAAGCATACACGAGCATACGCGTGTTTTATTGCGAAGTGAACTTGTTCTGGATAGCTTTATTCTATCCTGAGCCATTCTAGCCATTGCAGCTACAGAACAAGGAATACGCTGTATTATTCACACTCGGAGCCAGCCATCTCTTATTGATCAATTCCGCACTTGTCCAAGGCTGCATACGATCGGCCGCAAGGGGAGTTTAAAATGTAAATTCATCGATTAGTATCTGAAAGCTTGAGAATCGCTCGTACATATCTCTCGGGAATAAGACTATCCATACCCCTTGGCAAACCCGTCGCATTTTACAAGTCATAAAACATTAACCATCGATAATGCTCGATGTCGGAACAACCACCTGAAGCCCCCTGTAACTGGATTACTATGTGAAGATCAATGAGCAGAGCACATGGAAATAGTAGAGAGAATAAGCCACGGAGATACCCTAGACGGTTAGGAGAGTCCTGCGCAAGATCAACTACCTAGGTCCGAGGGTTCTACATTCTAACCCGAAGAAGATATCGCAAACGGACTTGAGAGATATCGTAGCAGATGTACTCGTTGTAGAGAAGATAGACATTAGGAACGTTAGTAGGGCCGGGTTTCACGCTAGTATCGGGCTGTAGGGAAATACGACTGTTAGCAACAAGATAGACAAATTGTCAAATCTGGGGTAGGATAGGTTTTCTTACTATTTTCACCCCCTTTAATGATGGATGGATGCATTCTGCATCTTTCCATTTGCTCGGGCCTGTTTCGCCCTGACCCCAGGTGGATAGCATTCCCTTCGATTTAGAATCCTCGGCGGCGGTAGATGAGGCGTGTGTAAGTGTATGTATTGGGTCACCGAGTTCTGCTTCGCAGAGAAGGAGTAGTGCATGACCATTGCTGATAGATGGGAAGCAGTAGTTGGCAGACTTTACGATAGGTTAATGATGACTCTCACGAATCAGAATGAACCGCTTACCTTGCTGGACATATCCGCCAAGTAGATACCCTTTCCAAACACTATTATATGTTAACGTCATGTATACGATCCAAGACATGATCATGGGCTATGTGATGTGTTCGACATAGGATAAAGATAAAGGAAAATGAAGTAACATACTGTAAACATGTTAGCTTCATTACCATAAAAGTTAAGATGGTGAAAATAAGAGTAACACATACCTGTAACCTGTAACCGGGGCCTCGGGGGGTGCAATACGTAAACCTTGTGAGAGAATACCACCAAAATTGGTACAACGGGAGCCATGCCATAAAAGTCGTCTGTCCTGGTACGTCTTATGTGTGGTTTCCAGGCGATCTTTTTCACCTCCGCGCTCGATCCTGAAAATCTGCGATACCTGGTAATTGACGTAGTGAGTATGTCCTCGTGTATCCATCAGGTAGTCCACCAGTTGTGTAAACTCCGGACTATCGTGCTCAAGCGGGGTCATTTCGTTCATTCCTAAGCCTCTGAACTGTTGGTCAAGCTCATTAATCTTTTCTTTCCGTTCATTCTTCATGAGCAGCGACGCGTCCTTCATATCTGATAAGCTCTCGAGAAGTTCTATTTCTTTTTTGAGCAGTGTCGAATCACGAATAACGGGAGGGTGATTCCTTCCGAACGCGTGCGGAATCAAACTGAAATACAAGTTGGAGAGTCTTTCTGTTGCATCGAGGTAATCAGTGTTGTACTGAGATGCCGCCAATATTGGGTCGTTTAGTAGGGCCGAGAGATCTTTCAAGGCTTGAAAACCTCGAGAGATGGTGGTTTTGCTGAGCTTGCCTAGAGGTAGCTTATCAGCATCATATTTAAGGTCGGCCATAGTCGCCGCAAAGAACTGCTTGTTGAAGATGAGCTGCATCAATTCCTGAACCGGTCTGGAAAGTTTTGACTCGGGCATCTCCTCTTCTTCCTCCTCCTTTTTAATAGTAGCGTCTTTCGTCTTTTTCGTGTCCTCATCATCTTCTGAGTCTGGTTCGTACTAATGTATTTGAATTAGTGGTTGCTTTGCCAAAAGGAACTTTCTGGAGAAACATATGAAGGATGAGGGTTTTCTAGGCTAGCAGTTCATGGCAGGTAGATTTACTTTTACTGAAATTATTAGGGGAAAGGACGGCAAATGACAAACTGCATTGGAAAAAGATACTTACGCTTCTCTCGACGAATGCGTATTTTCCAGGCTTCGGAGGCTCTCCGCGGTCGACCCATGCGCGACCAGTCTTTGACTTGAACTTGTTGTCGAATTCAGAAAGAGCGACTTGCAGTGTGCCGTCGCCGACAGTTTTGGACTGTCCACGCTCGCCAACACGGCCCCATCGGGTCCAGCAGAAGAATTGGTCCTTGACTGATCGGAGCAACTAGCGAAACAATTTAGTAAACTACTTAGTCTAGTCGAGCATACGAGATGGGGAACTTTTACCTGGAGACGGTAGAATTTATTGTTGTTGGCTTTCGAGTTGGTCTGATTGAGAGAAGCGTCGAAAATGACGCCGTTGTCGTCAATATAAACCTCGTAATTAAAATACAAGGTATCGGCGATCTCGTCAAGGGGAATTCTAGCGTCTCGGGATTTAGCGATCTGACCATCGGCAACTTTTGTTTCTTTCGTCTCTTCCTCTTCTTGGCTCTCTGCTTTGACCTTGGAAATCTTAGACTTCTTTTTGGCTTTCGGTTTCACTTCCTCCTGGTCATCGTCCTCTTCATCGGCAGCAGAGTTCTGGGCCGCTGACCGTTTTCTGGTACTACGATTCTGTATAGGAAGGGATTGCGATTTAGACTGAGATTTGGATTGGGACTGGGATTGAACCTGGGGTTGTGATTGTGGCTGAGAAGAACCAATGCCATATGAGCCCTCGTCCATGCGAGCTGTGTGGTTTAATGAATCCTCGAGCCATTGAAAAGTGACAATGGGTACGCCAAGAGATTGCGCAGCCTTAACCTTAATGGAAGGTTTGTTGTAGTCCGTTTCAGTAGCGACAAGGTGTGTGGTAGCTCCCGTAACGTTCTTGGTCGGCGTCGCACCGAGAACCTTGATAAATTCTCGTTCAATAGCAGCTTGGGTACGACCAGGTATTGTACCACTGATCGCTATGGTGCATCCTTGTAAGGGAGGAGGAGGTGGTGATGGTGGCGGCGCTTTAGCTGCGGCTGCCTTTCTTCTGGGTGGCATTGTAGATATTGGTAGGTTAGATGGCTTAGGTAGGTACAATACCCAGGTAGGTAGTTATAGGGGTAGGTACACTTTTAAGATTTCGTTTGCAAAAACGCGCAACATGCAACGAGATAATATATGAGGTCAGCTCGGTAAAGTGATTACCTAGGTAATACAAGGTAGATTGATAATTACCTTAGGTAGATACCTATAAGATAACTACCTATAAGGTACGTTGTAAGATTAAAGAATGACGAGAGCGTTGGAGGATCGCAGAGGATCGTGGGGGATCGATTTGGGAGAGAATTCAGGAAAGAAATTGGGAACAATGAAAGTTTAATAAATATTGACATGAGCTCGCGCTCTGTGGCACTTTCTCTCTAGGCAACCGACGCCGAGGAAGGAAGGATGACCGTTGACACCAAATGAAGCGCGTGCTAACGTGACTTCCCCAGGCAGCAATGCCCTTGGTTTCTGACTTTCCCACCTCCATGCCTAAAAAGAGCGGAGCTGAAGAACTGAAGATCGAGCGCATTTAATATATTACCTAGGTTAGGTAGATACCAAAGTATTCTTTCGAGAACGTGAGT
The DNA here is from genome assembly GCF_022478825.1 of Daldinia caldariorum. NCBI lineage: Eukaryota > Fungi > Ascomycota > Sordariomycetes > Xylariales > Hypoxylaceae > Daldinia > Daldinia caldariorum. The sequence continues at coordinate 589,458 of NW_025953045.1, read as the reverse complement.
TGATTTCGATTTCAGTATTATATGATGGTCCACCTCTTACATGACATTTGTTCGTGACGTACACACATGCACTTCAATTAGGTATGTATTAGTAAGATTAAGTTAGGTAGAAGGTTGTTGCAATTTAACGAATGGTGTCAAGTTACAATCATGCCATATATGTATCAATGGGGGTCATTAATTTGTTTAGTTGCATCAAAAAAGGGGTGGCTGGGATTGGTCGACGCCAGAAATACTCTGTGGCACAACATTTAATACATCAAGTCCCTACATATTTCGCATCAACTTGTGTTGATTAAAATTAATACAGATTGAATTAGATACCTACACTTATACCTTGATTGGGGGTAGAAGAATCCGTAGCAATGGAATTATGAATTTTCCCTTTTACGAAATTCGACATCATTCGACTTAATAAAGGCTGGGGTCGTGTCCAGATATCGTTGTTTGATGTTCACAGAAAACGATTTCTCTTCTTTTTTTAAGAAAAGGTGTAATAGGTACAAATATACCATAAAAAAGAATCATTCACCCTTTCTTCTCATTCCCGGCTAGACTCGATCTTGACGCGCAAACACTCCAATCTAAGAAGAAAGCAGGTATCCAACGAAACCTTTATGGCTAATGGCTACCTAACCTTAGGCATGTAAGTAACAAACCAAAGCAACATCCATTTACCGTCCCGTACGGGGAAACATATACCCTTTCCTTGGGCAAACCGCCCGATACCGGGTCCCGGGATAAGAAAGCGGCGAGAGCCCTGCCTGCCATGCATCCCGCCGCTCTTCTCAGACTGGAGGGGAATTCTCCCAGCGATTCCCACTGTTGATTGGTCGATTATGGAAGATCATTCTTAGTGTAGGTGTGATCCCCAGGTTATGGCGTTCGCTTGTTTTGGAAAAGCCGCCCCCGAGTCGTTCAGTCTATTTTTCCCGAGGAAAGGGTTAGGTACCTAAGGTATTGCATTGCATCTTACCCGCCCGCGATGGCGGAAACGCTCCTGCAGGCGTTATCTACAAGCATGGGCCGGCTCCGGGGGTGATTTTTTTCTCCTATGCACTGATTTATTCCGTGGTATTTCGGCCGGATTATTGAGACGACTGAAGATGGCGAAAGACGTAGAGATTGACCAGAACCCTATACCGGACGCCGAGGATACCAAAAAGAGAGGACAACAGGCTTTCGATGTCATCGAAATGGAAAAGACACCACCGCAGCGCCAGGCTATAGAAAGCGGCCCCGAGGAGGACGAGGACGGCACTGCTAAACGCGGCTTGCCGTTTTCCAAAGCAAGATGTATTGCTTTAGTCGCAACGGTCACCGGAGCGAGCTTCCTGAACGTAGGTGGCGTTGCTATTTGAAGCCAGTGATGCATGTATCCTAGGTTAGCCAGCTAATTAGATGTTCAGACTCTCTCGATCCAATCGACTGTCATTATCCTACCGACCATCGGCGAGGATTTAAACATTCCTGAAAGTAGACTGCAATGGGTCGTATCTTCTTACGCGCTCACGTTCGGCTGCTTCTTGCTCCTGTGGGGCCGCATAGCGGACATCTACGGCAAACGCTCCATCTTTATCTTGGGGAGCGCTTTCGTAGCCGTCACGGCGATTATTAATCCTTTCATACCCAATGAAATCGGATTCAACGTGTTTAGGGGGTTGCAAGGACTTGTAAGTACTGTCATGAAAATTCGAGCCGTCCCGCATGGGAGGTAGCTTATGAATGCCAGGGCGCTGCCGCAAACGTTCCAACGGCTATTGGCATTTTGGGCGTGACTTTTCCGCCTGGCAAGGCAAAGAACTATGCATTCAGCTCGTACGGTAGGTCATCTTTATTGTCCGAATGTTATTACTGTTTTAGGTACTTATAGCTGATACTGATGCTCCCTCTAGCTGCCGGCGCACCGCTCGGCAGTGTATTTGGGAATCTTATTGCCGGTCTCATTGCTTCGTTTGTTAACTGGAGGTGGGTGTTTGGAGCCGTCGGTGGCCTCGCAATTGCAGTCACGCTTGCGGGTATACTATTCATACCTGCGCCGCCGCAACACGTCACAGTCGGGAAAAGCAGCTTCTCGTCGCTAAAATCCGTCGATTGGATAGGCGGTGCGCTCGTCACCGTTTCTATCCTGGCTCTGCTATTCGCCTTGACGGAAGGCAACATCGTCGGCTGGAACGCCATCTGGATCTACATGCTGATAGTCATTTCCGTGCTGCTTCTGGGTATCTTCGTCGCATGGCAGTGGTATCAGGAAAAACACACGACGAGCAAGCCGCTGATGAAGGTGTCCATGTTCAAGAGCGCTCGCTTCAGCGCCGCTATGGTCATTATGGCTCTGTTCTTCGCTGCTTTCAACGACCTCATCGTTTCCGCCACGTTCATCTTCCAGGACTACCAGGCACTTGGCGCGCTGCAGACGACCTATCGATTTATTCCTACCGGCGCCTCCGGGATCATCACCGCGTTCGTCGTGAGCCATCTCATCTCACGCATCCCCACTTGGATGCTGCTCCTTTTCGGTAATCTAAGTGTGTCGGTATCCTGTCTGCTATTTTCAATTCCTATCCCCCCCGACACGTCCTATTTCGCGTACGGCCTTCCGGCTTTCGTGCTTTCCGTAATCGGTGCTGATATCACTTGGCCGACTTTAACCTTATTTACCTCGAAATCTTTACCCCAAGACGGCCAGGCGCTAGGAGGTGCACTTATCAACGCGATGGGGCAAATCGGAAGAGCCATTGGGTTGGCTATCACCACGGCCATCCAGACTGCCGTTATGGCGAGGGACAGGGGAGTGTCGGTAGAGGCTTCGGGCAAGATCCTGCCCTGGGAACCTGCATCCCTAGCCGGGTTGAGAGCTGGCATTTGGTTCAACTTCGGGCTCGCGCTTTGCTGCGCGATTGTTGTTACTGTGTATTTTCGCGGAACCGGCATCGTTGGTAAGATTGAGAAGAAACCGCAACAATCAGCGAGTATGCTCCGTCAAGAAGATGCAACATGTCAGGGCACTACTCGCAAATAGATCTTGACTATTATGTGCATTTCCAGGCGAGATACCTACATCATCTATTATTTTTTTATATATTATACGGGCGATTTACTTTGAACATATGCTCTTGGATTCATAGGATACGTCCCTAATGTACATGTCATGCGTTTTTTGGCTCCATGTTCCACTACTTGGGTGCCTGTACCAGGTTACTACAGTAGATTTCACAAAACGAGATGGCAAAAGCAAACCACAAGGCAATGTGACATTACCGGTGCTACACACTCGAAGTATCTAGTTACTAATAACATGGTATAGGTTTTACAAGGTAAGTAAATCTTTCGCAAAGTCTATCTAGGTACCCAGGAATGTCATATATGCGGACGATTATTGTTCCTTCTCTGCAGGCCAAAATAGCCAGGACACAACGACAAGCAGCTTCAATCCCGCAGCGATCCATAGTACGCCGGCAGTGCCAACCGCGCTCCTAGCCAGTACCCCACCGATCACGGCGCCGATAAAAAGCAAGACGGGAGCCCCAACCCGGCGGTTGCGCTCGGGGTTATGCGGGGCGAGCAGCGCGGCGTCGGAGAACAGGTCGCAGTAGATGCTCGTTAGGACAACGCTCGTGAGCGCGTTGTACTTGAGGGCGCGGCTGACGATAGCCTGGCCGCAGCTCTGGAAAGCGATGAGCGCGATGGGGACCAGCACGGGCCAGTCGACGGCCTCCTTCTTCGTCGCGCCGTCGGACTGCGGGCCGAAGGTGAGGATGGCGGCGGCGGCGGCGACGAACAGCATCTGGATGAGGAAGGAGGCGCATAGGACCCAGCGCCGCTTGGGCGACGGCGAAAACAGCCGGTGGAAGGCGCTGAAGAAGACGGACCCGATGCAGAAGCACCCGAGCGAGGTCCCCGACTTGATCCACCGAGTCGACTCGTGCGGCGCTGCGACGCCGAGGCCGAAGTAGACCGTGTTTCCTAGTAGGTAGATTCCTTTTAGCAAAAACAAACAGTGATGGTGTTTATAAGATTAGGTATGGCACAAACCTGTCTGCATCGACACGAAGGAGCCCCAGGTGGATATCGATGCGCTGTCAAGCATGCCGGTGATGATATAGCAGGCGAGCAAGACCAAGTCGGCCCAGTCCCGGCGCACGTCCGTCATCAAATTTTCCTTCCATCCCGCAGACTTGGAAGTCTCATTATTGCTAGCGAGAAGAGGTTGTTGCTCTATATCGCCGTTGGTATTTGTCCTCTGGGTAGTAGGCAAAACGCCATATCCATTGGATGCCATCTGGTGCTGTCTTTGGTGTTGAGTGGCAGATACGGTTTTAGATTTAAAATGAAATGAAATGAAACGATTGGTCTTAACAACCCGGTGAGGGTGTCTATGAAGTAAATATATATGGACGAGATTGGTGGTTTGCTATCGCCAAGGGAGGGAGATGTGAGATCTGCCTCGTTTCCCCGTGGCCGTGTAATAGGGCAGTGTCCGAATGACGCGTTTTTATTTTCAGCTATGTATTTGGGGAAGGTCACCCTTTAACGTCATAGAAAAAGCTCTTGTAGGTTTTCCTATTTAACTAGGTACCTTAGGTAGTTACCGTTTTTCTACTTACTCCTTTGCCAAGGGGTTGATACCTCAGATCCTCAACGGCTCAACCTAAAAGTGAAGATTGCCCGGCTACGAATCCCAGATAGGCAGGAATTTATAGAGCAGCGCTAGTGTCCGGTATGGTTTCACTGCCTCCTAGATATGCAACTGCAGTTACCCGTGATAAATGAGCCCCCTACCTAGATCTTGGAGCCGTGTAAGCGAGGAGGCGCATACTGGCATATTGCAAATGCAAGTTACTATAGGTATGTAAAAGGTTGAAAGTTTTCATCAGCAAATTCCGAGATGCCGGGATGATAACAAGAAAGAAAGCACATGTATTTTTGACGTAATGGAGATCGGCTTACGGCACATAATTCTCCACTTGTGTTACCTTATTTCGACCTAACACGGGTACCTACCAGCCTACCCAGGTACCTTACTAGGTAAAGGCCTAGGTCCTATCTTTTGCTCCGAATCTCTCATCTCGGAATGTAGGCACAATCACAACCCGTTGTTCCCAGCGCTTGTCTCACGACGACCTTTAAACCCATTCTAGAGCTGGTACCAGGTATATACATGCATAGCTGGAATGCCATGGAGTATATTCGGTTTTTACTCGGTGTTGATCCCTTGTTTCCAATCCAATCGGGAAACTTACTACGGTAAGGTAGCTCAAGGGTAGGTTGGCCAGCTTGGACGAGACCTTGAAGCTTGAATGGCTACATAGTACGAAGCTCTCTCTCTCTAATAAGTCGATTGCTTAACTATGACGCCCTTCCCATTTAAGTACTCCCTCCTATACTATGTTTGCCTATCTTCTAGAAATTCATTTATCTCCATGACAAATCTCAGCCGATATTCAATTGCCCCTTATTTGATTTATAGAGATCTTAGCTTCGTTCTTTAATTTGTTCGAGCGACGACTTATAAGTCAATCGCTTTCTCAAAATGCAGTCAAGAAACGGTTACGGCCTTTCTCCATGGAAACTGTTGGTCACGGGCCTCGCATTAAGCAATTCTGGTCTTGCTGTTCCCGTAGATGACAGCCCTCGTCAGTATCTCCTAGCTGGTCTTGATCTACCGCCGAAATATAGCAAAAAGCCAAAGTCGCCCTATAATCCCGACTATAGGGACCCGTACGATCGTGCCGTCGATGCTGTAGGAGACAAATTGGATCCACTCCCCTATCGCAATGGATTAGGCGCATCTGTTCTCGGTCCATGGAACAGAGAGAGGTCTCGCCAGTCTCCAGATCTAGTGCGACCGCCCAGTACGGACCATGGAAATATACAAAATCTGCGCTGGAGCTTTGCCGATTCCCATGTGCGCATTGAGGTATGAGAATAAGGTTCCAACGATATAACCTTCCCCGCGTCAGACCTAACCTAACCAATATATTATCTAGGAAGGGGGATGGACCCGGCAGACCACCGTCCGCGAATTAGGTGCCAGCGTCGAACTGGCTGCCGTGAATATGCGCCTCGACAAGGGTGTAATCCGTGAGTTGCACTGGCACAAAGAGGCCGAGTGGGCATTTGTCCTGGACGGCGAAGTTCGTGTTACCGCTATCGACTACGAAGGTGGGAACTTCATAGACGATCTCAAGAGAGGCGACTTATGGTATTTCCCAAGCGGCGTACCTCATTCCCTTCAGGGATTGGGCGAAAACGGTACCGAATTCCTACTGATCTTCGATGACGGAAACTTTTCTGAGGAATCTACTTTCATCATCTCTGATTGGCTAGGTATGTAGTATACCACACCTTCTCACATAAACTTTTTTGAGGCTGACATTATTTATCAGCTCATACTCCCAAGTCCGTGGTCTCAAAGAATTTCAACCTAGCACCCGAAGTATTCAAACATCTCCCCGCAGGAGAGAAGTACATTTTCCAGGGCCGAGAGCCCGGCTCCATCGACGATGAGAAGCCCACAGGCAAGGGGGTCAAGAAATCCAAGTACAACTTCGTCCACAGGATGCTCGACCAGGAACCCCATAAGACCAGCGGCGGCGAAGTCCGAATCGCAGATTCAAATAATTTCAAAGTCTCCAAGACCGTGGCGGCGGCCCACGTAACTATCGAGCCCGGTGCCATACGAGAGATGCACTGGCACCCGAACGCCGATGAATGGAGTTTCTTCATCAGAGGCCGAGCACGCGTCACCGTCTTCGCCGCCGAAGGAACAGCTCGGACTTTTGACTACGTGCAGGGCGACGTCGGGATCGTCCCCGCAAACAACGGCCATTTCGTCGAGAACATCGGCGACGAGCCAGTTGAGATGTTGGAGGTGTTTCGCGCGGATGAATTTAGGGATTTTTCCCTCTTCCAGTGGTTAGGCGAGACGCCTAAGAAGATGGTCATCGATCATCTATTCAAGGATGACCCGGAGAACGGCGAGATATTCTGGAACAAGATCAAGAACGCGGAAAAGGACGAAGTTACGCTTCCCAGCCCGGATAACGAGATGGAGTCGGGAGAACGAGAACTGTAAATTTGTCTTGAGTGTCTCGTAACTACCTACTTGTACTAGCTTTGTTATTCTATTGATGCTTGTTTCCTTGTAGTATTTACTCTCTATTTAGCTTGGCTATTTCAAGAATTGGGAAAATGATGTACTGAAAATACCAATCTCCTCCTTCTCTATTTATCTCTTATACACCGAATAGACATTCTTGCTTAGTGATGTATAGCTCATTAGGGAAAAATGAAATGTTTATTCAGTATGAGGATAATTTATCCATGAAAACCGTACCTAGCCCACGGCTTGCCGCTGTTAGTAGGTAATAATAATACAAATGTCGAAACTCGAAATTTCATTAATTCTCTTAGTGTTCAGCATAGGTATCAATTGTGTATTGTGTTATGAATTGTGTTGTGATTATACCTAACCTATCAGCACGCACCTGCCAGAAAAAAATCCAACTCGACCATTATAGGCACAGCATTACGTAGAAGGATACGCGCCCCTGATCCACTCGGGAAACTACATACCTGTTCGGCTTATCATGCGAGTTCCTTACTCAGTTCACCATCCCGGACCATCAGAGTTCCTTTACCAAAACAAAACAACCTGTTGAGTGGAATCCAAATATTGATAAAGAAGGATCACAGAATTAGATACCAAAGATGGTTGTCAGCCTTTAACACTCATCGGAACTAATTCCGCGGAAGTAAAGCCGTGAAGGTATCCCGACACAGCATCCGCGTAATCACATCGACTTTCTTTTGCAACCGCCTTCCTACCTAGGATCATGCTCCGTAGGTCGGGCTTCAGATAGCTTGAAACTCGGACTATACACGGCATCGCGCATAGAATTCCTTGAACATCGATTCCTAACGCTGCTGAGGCTGCACATCCATTCAGCATGAAAACAGCCCACCGCCTCTCCGTATAATACTTACTGTGTAGATGCCTCCTTTCTAACATTGGACTAGTGAAGCATCCTAAACCACCGAGAAATGTCCAGCTGACCATGCCGCTAACCCCGAGATTTGAGAGATCTGAGAGCCTCCTTGCTGCGTAGATCGAGACTAATGTTCGAGGAAAGACGGCTGGGCGGTTTGCTATCCCGCTGCGGGGGAGTCTAGGGAGTTATGGGTCTCTCCGTCGACGCCGTCGCTTACCTAGGTAAGCATAATCCCGATTCTAGCTTCTTCATGGCTAGCTTGTAGGGCTAAGTTAAGTGAGGGAAAGACAAGAGATGGGTCTTTGTGCTAACATCGCATAGTGTTATATGTGAAGTGTCTATATATCTAGGTCCTAAGTAGCCTTTGAAGATATATATAACGTATAACCCTATCGTCAATCTGAGAGAAATACCATCCTAACACTATCACCTTATATGTTACTTTGGAAACGAACAAGAGAAATCTGTACTGTTATTGTAGGTACCATCTCCATCTCTTCAGTGATAAGCTTACCCTAGGTAGGTACCTAACCTAACCGAGATGAAGACATCCAATCGCAACATTGTCCCAGTATGGACCTTCAAAAGCTAGACTACTTGCTTTTGAATTATCTACCTTAGGCACCTACTACCCGATGATGTACTGACCCCATGAGCGGTAGCATTAAATTGGAAACATACCCGGAGGAGCGCTTACGAATTCCCGAACACACAACCAACAGCAGCAGGACGAACTGCTCAATCATATCTCGTTCCGTTATATACCCCCGGTGTCACGGCGGCATATTGATTTATACCCACCCACCAGTTAGGAAAGTAACTGCGGCATCCAGTAAGGGCGGGTATGTAAGGTAAGGGTTAATTAGGTGTGTCGTAATTGGTATTGTACAATTCTCACCAACCTATCAGGTTCCTTTGCCGCTCATTACCCCACGAACTTGGGATCGCTGGGATATTTCACCTTCGCAAACAAGGCTTTGCTCCTATTTTTTTTTTTTTTTTTTTTTTTGAACGAAGATTTTACTTCACAGAAACTACGCAAGAACACCTGTTGGATTAAACAGTATATAATCCGTACATGTGATGGAATTGGAAGAAGGTTAGTAGTCCTACCACTTGGCATGAGCTGCATGCCGCATAATAACCAGGTCTTGTCCATGCAATGTCACCGTTACATCCAAAGCTTGGTACGTATCAAGCTTTTTGTTACCCATGTAGGATAACCGAGAGGGGAAACTTTTAGAAATCGTGGCGTTTTCCAATATGCTTGGCCGCATCGTCCTAACCAAACCCTCCGGCAGTAGAGAAAATACCCCGGCTATACGGCAACGTATTAGATGAACCGTTTGTTTCCCAGCGGACGCACGCTCCCACGAAGCCCAAGAAATTCAAGAAATCCAAGAAGTCCAAGAAGTCCCAAGAAGACCAAGACTCTAGGCAGTACGCTTAACTACCACGCAATCGCATCCCGACAGCGTGACTACAAGCATGCCAATCCCTTGGCCGAGTTTGATCGTGGCCGCGATCCGAGGACTCGGAAATGCGGTTTGAAACTTATAAGATGCCAAGAGATCTAACTACAAGACTACAAGACTATATGACAATATAGACTTACCGGTTTACAACTTGCATAGGATTGGCAGAGATGTGCACATTACATCTGCGGAATTGATCTGAGTGATATCACATGGTGTATACGGTAAATTGAGGCGTATGTAACCTGTATGCGGAAGAGGAACGTGGTCACAGTAACCATGTATTGTGCCTAGAAGAGAACTACCTACACCCAAAGCTTGCTATCACTAGAGATTCCCGCGGGGAAATACCAAAGCTCGAGCTCTGAAGTTTGAAAGATGATCTAGGCACTGGGTATAAGAGCTGGTACTATATAATCACCAGGCCAGATGCGTGACGGGCGATGCTAATCGCTGAACAAACACCCATATCTTGACACTGATTGGCTCGAACCAACTACTCCAGGGGCTAAGGTAGATCGCGACGAATCTTCTTCTTCTGTTTCTATTTTAGAAGACATCCCTCGTTCCGTATACACTACCTATACGTTATTGCTCCAACGTGCCTACGTGCACACTTCGATCAATCAACTAGTTACCCCGCGTCCTTAGGTATATCGCTTTCCTAGGCCCGGCACTGTTCACCCACAAAGACTAACGATCAACTGCTAACTACCTCTAACACCGGGCATTACAGTTGCATTTGGCCAGGGGATGGAATGGCGAATCGCATCTAATCCTGTATCTCAGATTCGCCTGTACCGTCTGCACGAGTCATCGCACAGCAGCAGTAGCAGTAGCAGTAAGTGAAGACGGGAGACTCTTCTAATTTTTCCTCTGCTTTCACTTCCCCCCCCTAAAGGCCCCCATATCGTACCCCCCTCCCTCGCGTGGGCTACCAAGCGTGACTTACATACCCCTACGCTGTGCTCCGTTGCTCTAACGTTTGATTTGACCTTAGGTTGGATAGGTTAGGTACAGGTTAGGTACCTACGTAAGCAGGGAAACGGGAGGTTTCAATAATGTATTCGAAGCGAAAGAGGGAGAGAGAGAGAGACACGGAGAAAGACATAGTCAATCCCTATAATACCGACAGAGTCGCGAGAATGTGCCGAAGGTGGGTGTGATCGCCACGGAAGTGATAGGTTCTCTTGAGGCGAGAAGACGTTGTCGTCTCCCCGTTGATACAAGTATCTTCATGGAACCTTCTGTTTCCGGAAACCGTTGTAATGATTGGAGCGTAGTAGTGTTATGCCTGCCTACCTACCTACACACCTGCATACATACATGTATGTATGTATGTATTAATCTTGGTTCTCTATAGACTTTGAGTTTCAGACCTTTAGGTATATATTAATACCTATCATGTCGAGCTCAGCCGCAGTAATCTAGAGATACTAGTTCGTCAGTTGTTGGTCTTTCTATATTTCCTTTGGTACTCTTGGCTAGGTACCTAACCTAACCTACCTGTCATGGAGAATCGAGTTAGAACTATCAAAGACGCCGTTAAGGAGGAGTTCCGGACGGACGTCACCCTCAACCGAGTAGCCAAGTTCGCTCGCACCGCCCCTAAACACTTCCCGTCGGCTGCCAAGCAGTACCTCGCCGACAAGCTTCCTATCATCCAATGGCTACCGCGATATTCCCCGTCGTGGCTCGTCCAAGACTTCATGGCTGGCCTCACGATTGGAGTACTGCTCATCCCCCAAGGTCTAGCATATGCTAAGATCGCAACGATTCCTATTGAGAATGGACTTTACTCTTGTTGGGTTCCTGCTGCGGTGATGGTGTTTATGGGGACGTCGAAGGGTGAGTTGCTTCCGAACTTATATTGATACACAGCAGTGTAGTAAAGAGACACTTACATATAAGGATAGATCTGTCAACGGGACCAACCTCGATCTTGGGTCTACTAACGGCAGAAATCATCCGTGATCTAAAGAACGAGTACTCCCCCACCAACATCTCGTCGGCCGTCGCCATGATGGTAGGCATCTGGTCGCTCCTTATAGGTCTGCTCGGACTCGGTTTCCTGCTCGACTACGTCTCGATCCCCGTCCTCACCGGATTCATCTCGGCAACGGCCTTCGTCATCGGCATGGGCCAGGTCGGTTCCTTAGTCGGGCTGAGCAATGTGCCAGACGGTGCTTTCAACCAGCTCGGCAACGTCCTGAAGCGTCTCCCGCACTGGGACGGCCCAACCTGCGGGATAGGCTTCGGCACCGTGGTCGTCCTGCTAATCCTCCAGAAGATCGGCAAGAAATGGGGCAACAAGCACTTCGCCATCCGGTACATGTCCAGCAGCAGGGCGATCATCGTGATGGTCATCTTCACCTTGATCTCGTATCTCGTCAACAAGGATCGCGACAAGTACCTCTGGAGCGTCAGCGAGGTCAACACCCACGGGATCCAGCACCCGAAAGCCCCCGGGGCAGACCTGCTTGCAAAAGTTGCCGCGCGCTCCATCGCCCCCTTGGTCGCGTGCACCCTCGAACACCAGGCTGTCGGCAAGGCGTTCGCGCGCCGGAACCACTACGCCATCGACCAGACGCAGGAGTTCAACTACCTCGGCGTCACGAACATCATCAACTCGTTCTTCGGCGTGATGCCCGTCGGCGGGGCTATTTCCAGGACCGCCGTCAACTCGGAGTGCAAAGTCAGGAGCCCCCTGAACGGCGTCGTTACGGCAGGCTTTATTATCCTGACGCTATACGTCTTCTCGCCGGCTCTCTACTGGCTTCCTAAGTCGACCTTGGCCGCCATCATCGTAAGCCCCCGCCCCCGCCCCCCCTTTTTTTTTATCTCTTCCCCCTTTCCCCACCCCTGCCCTCTTTAATATCAACTTCCCGGAACAACTCTCATATTCATACCTACCTAAGGTAAGATATCATACTAACCCCACCAACAGATCATGGCCGTAATCCACCTCTTCGGGCCCCTCTCCCTCATATGGCGATACTGGCGCATCTCCCTGGCCGACTTCGTCGCGTGCATGGTCGCCTTCTGGGTCACGATCTTCGTGTCGGCGGAGATCGGCATCGGCGCGGCCGCCGGGTGGAGCGTAGCCTGGACGCTGCTGCGCTCGGCCTTCGCGACGCCCTCGATCCACGCGAGCCAGGCGACCGCCGCCGGGGGCGCGGACAAATCAGGCACTTTCCGGCCCTTGACACACATCCTAACGACAACAACAACAACAGCAACGACGGGGATGGGGACGGGGACGACGGGTGGTCATTTTAATAGTAATAGTAACAATAATAATAATAACCAGATGCCGCGGGCGGGACTGACGACGACGACGGAGAATGTCGGGGGGCCCGTGATACCGGACGACACGGTAGTGGTGCGGTTCGGGGACGCGCTGTTCTTCCCGAACGCGAACCGCAGCAAGGTGGAGGCGCTAGAGGCGATGCAGCTGGCGTACCCGAGCGTGGCGAGCCCGCAGTACAGCGCGGACGCGTCGCGGCAGTGGAGCGTGGCGGCGGAGCGGCGGCTCGCGCGGCTGCGGGCGGAGCGCGGGGTCGTCATGCGCCAGATGCCGCTGTCCGTCGTCATCTGGGACTTCGGCATGGTGCCGTTCGTGGACGCGACCGGCATCACCGCGCTGGCCGAGCTCAAGGACGACGTCCGCAGGCAGCTGGGGTACGGCGTGCAGATACGCATGGTGGGCATGACCAAGGGGGTGCGCAGCCGGTTTCGGCGGGCGAGCTGGAAGCTCGCGGATGCGGATGGCCTGGTCGATGGGGACGCGGATGTGGTGTATCCGTCCCTCGAGAGGGCGATTTGGGATGAGAGGGACCGGGATAGCTTGAAGGGTGTTACTGAGGAGAAGCTTTGAGGTTATTATTGGTGGGCGGAGTATATGATTGTTACGTCTGTTTTGTCTGGCTTTGACTATCGCATAGGGGGAGGGATTTTTGGACCGGAATATTGACTTCTGATGAAACGAAGCGATACTATGGAGTACATCAAATCAATCAAACCCTGATTTCTCTCCGAGGAAAATTGCCTAAATAAGACACCAAGAGATATGAATGATTCTCAATAAGTTGCTGGTCCAGTTGATATCTACCTAAGGTATGTAAGTGGACTATATTCTGAACACTTCTACTCTTGAAGACTAACAAGTATTATTTAGGTAGGTACCTAACCTATGCAATTCTAAAAAGAGATCTGGTAGTATATGAAATATCAGGGCATCAGCTTGTGTTTTCTACTCTTTAACCATCTACGAATGCCTCGTTCTTAGCCTTCTGCGTACTCTCGTCGGTAGATCCATCTTTGTTAGTTGAAGGGCGGTTTGCAATCAAGCGCTGAGCCCGGGTTAGCATCCTCTAGAACGTCTACTATCTTAAGTTATAGATAACATACCACGAGGTTTCTAAGTAGAACGGCAATGGTAACTTTGCCAACTGAAGGGACGTAGATGGACGCCTTCTCTTTGACAGCGGGTCCATCGAAATTTCGGAATGAAGAGAAGTTGATGCAGACGGTTCCATCGCGGATGAGCTCCGTCGGCACCTTAAAGTTTTCTGTGGGAACACCACCAATGATGACGTCGCTGATGGGTATGCATTGCTCCAAGGTCCAGCCCTCTTTGTTATGGACCTGGTGTCGTGGCTGCTTGATACCCTGTCCACGAGTGAAGACCTGAACTCCGGTTATGTCAACCGAGTATACCGTGGCACCATCGTTGGCAAGCAGGGCAGCCAACGGGCGACCATTGACTTCCGAACGGTTGATGACGGTAATAGTTCTCCCGAAAAGCCGGTTTCCGTAGGGGAGAATAGAGTTGTAAATCTGGAGATACTCCAAGATCTTGACCACTGCTAGAGGGGTGCAGGGTAGGATGGACTTCTTCAAATTGTGAGGAGGGTCTAAGAACCTGACATTGTAGTACATGTTGTGAATGTGTTTATGGCAGAGACCCTCAACATCTTTTGCGAGCGATACGGTCTCCTGAACGTAGCGGTCATGAGCCGGGTTGCCAGGGAAGATGGGATAGTAGACAATGATGCCATCCACTTTGTTGTCCTCGTTGGCATTCATGATCTCTTCTTCCAGTTTATCCTTGTCTACTTGACGTAGGTCGAAGGTAAAGCCGCTAAATATCAGTAAGCATTATTGCCCCCAGTGTAAGTGAGCAAAAGGCTCACTGCATTGAGAGCATGCGGTTTCTTACTTCTCTTCACAAGTCTTCTTTGACCACTCAGCATACTTAACCGCTGCCGGGTCATCGTTGGCAAGGAAGGCTACTAGGGTAGGTTGACCTTCATTGTCCTTCTGGATAGACTTTAATGTATTCTTCACCTCAGTAAGAAGGCCTTTAGCAATGGTCTCTGCTAGTACGACCTTGCAGGTCTTGGGTACGTCTTGGGTAGACATTGTTCGATAGGAGTTGGACTTATGTAAACTAGATCAGCTGGAATGTTCTTTCATACGTTTCTGTAAGGATGAAGTTAGGTAAATATATATCTTCATATATGGGAGAGATTATCATAGAGATATAGAAATAATAAAATATGTATAACGAATAGGATGAAATATAGGATGAAATCTATATATAACACAAGGCACGAGTGAATTTCGACATACCTGCCCCACTACGAGTATTTGTGCAACTTGTGCAGCGTGTAATGTGTAAGTTAACGTAAGCAGAGTGACACGAAGAAATTTTAAGAGATATGGACGGTTAAGGAGATACTTTCGATGACAATGGTAAGCCGCAAATCGGACAGCTAATTATATGGTATTCACTAAACATCCCGTAGTAGGTGTCGACTTTGAAGCCAAGTTTTTTTTTTCTTGTCCGTTCAAGGAACCCCCACCAAGCTGCCTAGCGCTAGCGCTAGCGTAATGTGCGAAAAGTCCCTAAAAAAAATTGATTGCCCCTCCTACTTCTTATGGAATTGGCCCTAAATCGGCAGCTCATCCAGGCACTCACTCTACTCGGATCATCGTGCAGCCGCGGGGCATTTCGTCATTCAGATTTAGGTTAGGTAGCGGGAGGTACAACTTCAATATTAATTATGTACATCTTAAGGTACTTTAATATTTTAACATTTTCGACGGCGCATGATTAAATAATATTTACCACATCTTCTAATAAGGTGACTTATTTCTTAGGGGTAGTTGTCTATAAAAAGAACTGCACCTGAAGACGCCCCCCGTTCGACTTTCTCGAATAACATTATCTTGTCCCACTACAAAGAATGGCGACCGTCAAGTTTGACGATCTCGCTTTGCAGTATGTTCTCGCAGATGAGAATGATCAGGAACAAGCAATATCAGAGAAAGCGGCAACAGGTAAGTTTTCCTGTAAAACAAAATAAGTAATATTGACTTGCCAACACCATCTTCGAAGCGATTCAAGAGTCTACGAACACCAGAATAGCCGTTGGTCAGTGGGTCGCTTCTATAAACCGTTGGATTCAACCAGGTGATGATTCGAGCGATGATAACCTCATTACCCGAGCAAAGGCCCTAGACTTTCTAGCTAGCACCCTTGGTATCCTCAAGAAGAGAGATGTATCATTGACAGCCGACCAAATTAAACTCTTGGTAACTTTCTTCGGCTCCCTCTTTTCGAGTGACCATCGAGCTGGAGTTACAGCTTCAGCAAAAGCGTTAAAACACCTGGTTAGCATGAAGTCATTCCAACCCATTCTAGGAGATGATATAATTGCAAACATCTGTAAGCTGGGTGATGATTTCAAACTACAGGCCCCAGCGACACGCCTGGAGCTTTACGAATTATTTCTTGGGCTACTCCAAGATCCCGCCGTGGCCAATCATCTTGAATACCGCCACGGAAGTACGTGCGGATTTATGACCAGCCTTCTAGACCTGTGCAGAAACGAAAGAGATCCACAGAATCTAATCAAGTGGTTTGAGACTCTAAAAATATTTCTACAGAATTTCTCACCCTCGGAAGATATTACGTTGGAGGTCTTCAAAACATTCTCGGCTTATTTTCCCATTTCTCTGCGGTCATCAGCTACACCGTCAGGTATTACCGCTGACGACCTGAAGAGCGCTGTGCGGTCGTGCTTTGCTGCCCATTACCGCCTGGCCAATCATGCGATACCGTATCTCGTTAACAAGCTCGACCAGGGGGACGCGGTGACCGTTACCGTAAAGGTCGACATCCTACAGACGCTTGACGCATGTTTAGTCCAATACGAGCATCCTAAGCAAAGTGTCGTCCCGTTTGTTGATCAGATCTGGAGCTCGCTGAAATACGAGGTTCGAAACGGGGAGATCCCTGATACCATCAAGGCAACTCTAAAGGTCATACGATCCCTTACTGCACGGCTTGACGAGGATGAGCTTCGATCGTTCTTAGCAAGCTCTTGGAGAGACCTTGTCGAAGACATATCTAGTCCAACCTATACAGCTCAAGCTGGTAGACTTCTAGTCGCAATCTCTGGGGCTGGGCCCCAGTCGTTTTCGAGTATCACCCCCCAAGCCATTTCTCACATCCAATATACGCTTAAACATACTCAATCTACGTCGCATAAACAGGAGCTAGTGGCATTACTGAACTCGATTCTCACCATACGGTCACACCTAGTTGATACATTAAAGGACAACCCCGACACGAATGGCAGCCCGAATCTACTAAATGATGAACTATTCGGTGACTCGCTATTTTCTGAGGTTTATGCACCTCTATGGAAGGAAACTTCGGGTGCTCAGGTAAAAGAGCAAGGCGGCGTCTTCAAAAAGACCTTGGAAGGACTTGCCACTCTCGCAGGACAGCGGTCCAGTGACACCGACTCTTCTCGCCAGTTATGTTCTCGTTCTATTTGCGAGAAGATTTTCAATTGGCTTGCGAGCCCGTCGATCGTATATCCGCTGGAGGGCAAACAGTTCAATGAAACTAATAGTGAGGCAAATCAAGACATTCGTGATGCTGCTGTTACAGCGCTCAAGGAAGCTGTTCCTCTGTACCCTCCTGCCTTTCAACTTCTGCTACAACAATACCTGTCCTCACTCAAGGTAGCGTACCAACAGCAACTCGCTCTACATGAGCTTCCTCTGGAGATTAAATTGGTTGCTGGTACCTTATGCGAAGTTGGCGCCTCAGGTTCGCTCGAGAAACGGTCATTATTATCAAATTCCGTCTCTTTGATCAACACCCTACTGAAAGGTTTATTATGGATGCTTTCGGTACAGGCCCCAATAAGATATTGGACTGCACTCATATGTTCCATCCACTTCTCTATTATACAGTCTCTGAGTTCAAGCTCAGAGCAAACACTCAAATCCTCGCAACCAAGGCCTTATACCATTACCAAGGAATGGCATAGTCAATTTGTCCAAAGTATCGAGAACGCCGGGGCCCCTCGACTTGACTTGAGCAAGTTTGGAAATCCCGAACTGGTAACCCAGGCGCTTGAGCAACCAGAGATACAGGATATCGACGTCCACAAGATATTGTTATCGTATTCTCTCTCCATCGTCGAACAATTATACCGTCGTTTTACCACTGTTCAGTACCACAGTGCCGAGAACAACGGAGGCAGTCCCCAAATAGGACTCAGTAAAGACTTCAAGGAAGGACATGACTCTAGTGTCGAACAAGATATATGTCTTCACCAACTCGGTCTACTAGCTGCATCAGTAGTTCGTGCGTTAAACGGGGACGAGCAGAAAGCTCTCAACTTGAGCAAAAATGCGTTTATTCTCTTCCATAACGTGGATTCGGACAATGCTGATGTGTCAATAAATTTACCCTCGGAGAATATTGGAGTGAGCCCGTTAGACGAATTCCGTACAGCACCTTTATCAATGGGTATACTTCAAGGCCTCCATCCTGGCGTGATGGACGTAGAGGTAAGAAAAGCAGTTGTTCGATTCAAATTTATAATGACTGACCGTATCGCTAGTACCATACCAACGCGATGAAGAATATTTGCACTGTTCTGACCACATTCCCGTCGCCCTGTTCTGATACGACAAGGGCTGCCTTAGATATTATTCTTACGATATTATCGAACAAGCTCCGCTTAGAAGACGAAAACTATAGCAACGCAAAACTGCAAATCCAACAAAACCTGACCGATGTCCTAGCCAAAATCTCGAGTCAGGATCCGGGATTTAGTGTTCGCGTCTTCCGCAGCATTCTTCATTTCTTAGCCGGAGATGTGGCACGATTCCGGAGTACTCCTGATACACATAACTCACTGCTCAAATTGGTGTGCGAAAAGGCCCCATCGGAACCCACAGTAGGCCGCCAGTTGGCAAGGAACTTTGAAGTCCTCGTCAGTCCTAAGGAGTGCTTGGAGAAAGAAAACCACGCGATTATAAAGAGACTGAGCGGCGAGTGGCTGTACTTCAAAGCTGTCCAGCCTTACTTGAAGGACTGCTTCCCCAATTCGGGTGTGGACGAGACTGTGGCCGTTAATCGTGCCGTAATGGTGTTCGCTATCCTAAAGCACCTCCAGTACGAGCAATACGCCAGTGACATTGAGCAGATCGTACGTATCGGTATCCGGTCTCTATCAACTTTTAATACGGGGCTAGAAATGGAGTCTTGCCTTCATGTTTTGCTCCAGGTTCTTGAGAAGGGGCCGAACGCGCTCAAAGAGCATCTCGCTGGCCTGATCTCAGGGATGGTCACGGTTTACGAGACGGCCAGAAAGGAGCCCAAAACTACAGGGCCTAAAGAAGATGCTACGGGGGCCAGAACCAAATCAAAGGAACGAGTTCTGTGCCGAAAGTTCGCGTTGGAATTCTTCCAGAAACTACCGAACTCGTACGAGTCTCAGTATCTTGTGCCTTATCGCCAGCAACTGCTACGTCCCCTTTCAGCAGCCTGTGGCGACTCGGTTAGGGAGATTCGACGGATAGCACTGGGGGCAAGGAAGGCTTGGGAAGAGCTTGCTTGAAGACTCACTACTGGAACTTAATGTGACCTAGCTAGATAGTCGGCCGAGATAGTACTACACGTAGTTACTCTAGTTCAGATAAGAGGTTGAGTCCTCTAGAAGGGTTCCAACTACTATCAGCCTGTAAGCTAGGAACTGAATATACCTATGCGAATGGTCTTGCAACGCTGCATTCAAGCACGTCCCAGACACTTATTGAGTCTTCTTAAACAGTGGACCAGTAAATAAACATACAACTGGCACAAAGCTATTCATAAGCGACTTAGGTACCAGGTAAGCATTAGGTGTAGAAGGTATACAGTATTATATTTTCAACACATATACCCATGGCTTTACTATATTAGATCAAACTCCCTTATGCAGGTACTTAAAAACTACGCCTTTCTGCGCTTCGACTTCTTCCCCGACGCCGGCGCTGCCGCTTCGGCACCCGTAGCCGCGGACGCAGACTGCGAAGCGGCAATAGCGTCCAAGACGTCCGCATCGGCGCTTAGGAAATCGGGTACTGCAGCAACAGCACCAGCACCAGCAGCAGCAGGAGGAGGTTCGACTCGCTTGGGATCGGCCTTCGCGACCAAGGGCACGGCGGTGGCGAACATGGTCTGGAACGGCCGCGCGACGAAGTGTCCCTGCACGTCGAACCACTCGGTGAAGGGGCGCGCGAGCTCGACGGTTTCTTCCGGGGCGTGGCTGTTCTTGGGCGGGGTCACGGTGATCTTGACGTTGTATATCGGGACGTTCTTCTTGGTCGAGGTGGCGATTGAGATCTGCGTGTGGAATATGCGGGTTAGATGGGGAGTTCTGTAGCTAAACCAACTAATACCGATACCGATACCGATACTGATACTATCACTACGTTGAAGGCTGGGAGGTAGTGTGTGTGTGTGTGTAGAAGAATTAGGTGAATTTGGGGGGTTAGGTTGTTTTTTACCTTGGACCCGTCGGGCGCGACGCCCTGGTACACGGTCCCCTTCTCAACGAAGCTGATCCAAAAGGTCAAGATGCCGTTGAGCAGGGCGTAGAGGGCGACGGCGGCGGCGGTGTAGTACTTGGTGGCGTCGAAGCCGAGCTTGTAGTCCCAGGCGAAGCAGGCGGCGGCGACGGCGAAGGCGCCGTACCCGAGGGCCAGCCGCGTGTCGGCCAGCCGGTGGTCCTGCCGGAACTTGAGCGAGTTCAGGTAGTTGGGGATCGCATCGTCGGAGGTGTTCTTCAGGTCTGCGGTTGGGGGAGAGAATGTGTTAGTTACTTTATATATATATATATATAAAGGACGGCAAAGCTTGGGGGTATCGGAATCATACCAGCGAGGTTGTGGACGGCAATTCGTTCCTGGGAGGCCATGATCGAGCTCGATGCTCGATTTTCTCCTAGTACTCGGAGTGAAGCTTGGAAATTGTACTTGTAACTCGCACTTGGATTGTGCCGGGTATGAGTACTGAAGATCTCAAGTGAAGGAGAGGTGGCCTTCTTGTTAGTCGAATATCTGTCTTAGTTGAGTGTCAGCTCATAGAGAGGTACAAGATACATCTTCAAAGTTGTAAGAAGAGGTACCTAAGTACATAACATGCCTATTGGAATGGCTTTCATTTGCGGCTGCTCTGGTCTTGACTGGTCTTGAGTGGGGCGCTTTAAAGTTCAGCCCTGGACCGAGCTCTGTTTGGTTATTGCATAATCCCTACCTTAGGTACCTTACCTAAATACGCTACATATATCATTATCAATGCCGACTTGAACTTCAACTACTAGTTAACTACTACAGTTCATAACGAGTATCTGCTGTTAGGCCCACAGCCCCAAGTCCGCTAATCATGGCTCAATTACAGCCTCAGACGATCTATAGAGATCCTCAGCTTCTGTAAGTTAGGTAGTCTTAGCTAGGAATCATTCGAAGCTCTACTAACTCCCCCTTGATAGTTACTGGATCTTGCTCCCGATTACGGCTGTGATGGTAGGCTCATGCGTCTCGCCTACCCGAGAGGATTGTGCGCTGATAGAAGAATAGATCCTAACAGGTGTCCTGCGATACTATGCTACCGTCCTTATGCAGAGCCCTCCCAAGAAGCTCGATCAAAAGGCCATGAGAGAGCAGCGATCCTTGCTACATGGCATCGCCGTGCGCACCAACTTTCACGTCTTATCCGAACCATCTTTCCGCGCGCGGAGAGACTATCTTATCGATGCCTATGAATCCGGTGCCTTCCTGAAAGATCCCGAGCGCCGTGGACAGCCGCCTCCGAACCCCATGACCGACCCCGGCGCCATGGACGGCATGATGGGTATGATGAAGAATAACATGGCCATGATGATTCCCAACACTCTCATCATGAGCTGGATAAATGCCTTCTTTAGCGGGTTTGTCATTATCAAGCTGCCTTTCCCACTTACTATCAAGTTCAAGAGTATGTTACAAGCCGGTGTCGCAACCAAGGAAATGGACCCAAGATGGATGTCTAGTATCAGTTGGTACTTCTTGTGTTACTTCGGATTGCAATTTGTCTTCAACTTTTTGCTCGGGAATGAAAACGGTAAGTCCACTTGCAATCACAACAATAATGTCAACGTAACGAATCTGACCCTACGGTACACTAGCCGCAAACCAGATGGCCCAACAAATGTCGGGGATGGGGCCTCAAAACGCCCAAATGTTCGGACCTGGCGTTGATCCTGATAAACAGTTCAAGACGGAGGCTGAGAACCTTGCTGTGGTTGAGCATTACTCGGTCTTGGACGGAGTAGAAGGTCGATTGCTCGAGGGTATCAAATCTAAATAAAGGAGGACTAAGGTAGCCAATCAGCTTGGCCTACGCAAATACATAGCAATTCCCAACCGAACGCCATTAAGTGTAGTTGTATACAGCTAGTTAGAAAGAACCACCGCGAGATCACTCCCACCACAGACAGACCCCGAGACCTTCTTTCATCATAGTCCCTTTGATGCGGTAAGGGGACAACTTCTTGGCTTTGTCGACTGCCTCTTCCTCAGCGCTCTCGGGCGTCTGATCGTGCCATTCCTCCTCGATCACCTGGAGGCGGACCATCTCGTTCTTGTCATACCACATCGGATCGCCATCCGGGTCGTAGATCCAAGTCCAAGCCTTTTCATTATGGTTGCTAGAGGGGGCGGTGAGTCGCATATAAAAAAAAATAAAACATACAACCAGGTGGTACCTACTATTGCGTGTTTTCGGGCAACTCCTTATACTCGACAAATATATCTTCGAAAAAATCAGTGCGGACTGACGACGATTAGTGGTTTGTGTTCTCTTGAGGTTTAGTAGAGAAACATACTGTGGATTCCGTCCTGCGTAGCTTCACTGATTCTCCCAAATATAGTCTCGCCCTTAAAGGGTCTAAAGACGATCATACGAAATTCGACTGTTGTATAAAAAGTCAGTGTTAGTACTAGACGGGGTTTCTTCGTGATGGTGTGAAAAATAGAAACTGTATGGTATACCATTGACATTAACCATTCCACTTCCATGTCCGATCAGGCCTTCGGATGCCCATAGCAGATCATACATGCAAATGCAAAGACCGATCTTCTGGATTACTCGGTTTGCGTACTTCGCATTGATGCTATCTTCAATCGCGATGTGGCTGGGCTTCTCAAAATTGTCCGGCCTGATCTGCACCAGATCGGCGATTTTCGTCTATGATTTTTTGTCAATTATACGAATATCCGGATTTTACATAAGTACCTAGACTTACCAGAATAAACATTCTTTTTCTTTTTTCGATTGTAGCTGCAGTTATGATGAAAATTTCATCATGCACTCGTTCAAATGGTAGTTACGGTACACCCTACTAGGTATAACCAGCCAGTGGAAGCTATGGGACTTTTTTTCTTGTCTAGAACGGAAGTCGCACCGTAGCAATAATAATATTATACTGTATACTATTACAAAAACACTAAGAAGTGGCACACCTTCTAGTTGATGTTTTCTATATATATACTTTGACTAAACATACCGAACATTATAATTATAAGAGCAACTAGTTAAATATTATACCAGATTAGGTAAAGAGTATTAATGCTATTTTGCAATTACTGCTATTAGTTATAAAATGTATTACTATTCTAACATACTGTGTGTGTCCACATTGGTGGTAGGTGCGCGAGCTTTTTTGACGTCTTAAGCACTTGCCAGTGCACGGAACCTTTGCTTTGTTGGCAGTCGCCGGCAGGCGTAGACGGGTTTACTGGCTGACTGGTTCAGTTATTATTAGGTACCTTAGGTAGGTGCGACTGAGGCGTATTATTCTCCGGCAGTCCGGTTATGATCAGTCAGGTACCTACTATGTATATACTACTAGGTCTGCGCTAGCGTCGCGTTAAAAAGTTTATCGCGTTTACATAAATTCTTGCAGGGGTCCATCTGTGCTGGCCTTCAAAAAATAGAACCCACACATCCATAACATTTCATCATATACGACTGAGAAATCTTCGAGTTAAACCTGCATCCGAAGCACAACTTTCTCTAGATATCTTGATCGTCTTCCCGTCTTCAACCGCGTTCATTTCCAATTGATTCACTTCGCAATTTTTTATCTTTCCTTTTCCAATTCTAGTATATCAAACTCACCAGTCTTGAAAGTCACCAGGCGGTGTGATTTACCCCCTGCCCATATAGTGGGCAGTTAGCCTCTGGTATGTTTTTGCTTTAACTACTTTCCCTCTCTTCTTTGATCTTCGCCGCCATGATTTCTAACGCCAAACCTTCTAGTTATCCCTCAGACTAACTGACGTTTACATACTTCTCTTTCTGAACTTACAAAAAAGAAAAAAAAAACAATTCAAGATGAGCAGCTATCCCTACGCGCCCCCTCCGCCAGCTCCCTCAGCAGCTTCGCCGAGCCCGTATCCCCCGTATGGTCAAGGACCGGGATACTCTCACACACCTCGCGGTGGCCATGCTGGAGCAGCGAGTAGCAGCAGAGGTCATGGCCATCACCAAGGACCCGGCCGTACTGAATACGGCTCTCCTTATTATCAAGATTACTCTGCCCCTAGCGGTGGGCCGTACAACCCTCCTCAACCGACAAATTACTGGCAAGGAACACCACCTGCGAGCCACAATCATCCTGCCGGCTCTTCAATCCCGCCAACTTACCCTCCTAGTTACGCTCCTCAGGGATTTCACCCTCAACCTAGCCAGCCTTACCAACCGCCGTATCCCAACCAGTCTTCTCGTCCTCCTTATGGAGCTCCCTATGGTCAAGCGCCTAATGAGTATGCTCAACAACCTCTTCAGCCGTGGGGCGATCAATCTCAGTCATTTTCTCACTATTCTAGTCGCGGCGGACGTGGCGGATACCCGAGTGATCGTAGTGGTCATCTACGCAGTCCTTATCCTCCTGCACATCACCAACCAGCTCCCCTCCAGC
This sequence comes from Daldinia caldariorum, assembly GCF_022478825.1. Taxonomy (NCBI): domain Eukaryota; kingdom Fungi; phylum Ascomycota; class Sordariomycetes; order Xylariales; family Hypoxylaceae; genus Daldinia; species Daldinia caldariorum. Next base: position 564,672 of record NW_025953045.1, on the reverse strand, counting down.
AGCCGCCGTACGGCTATCCCCCAGCCCCTTCCCCATCCTACCCCGGTTCACCACAGTCTCATTATGGACCTAACAGCAGAGGACATGGTCGTGGTGGTCACGCTCACTCGAACAGAGGAGCTCATGCTATGAACAATGATCGTGGCGAGAAGTTTCGCCCTCGTGACCAGAAACCGCACCAGCCGTTCAACAACTATCAGAAGTCTGATCCTGCTGGCGCTAAGAAGAAGAAGCGCAAGACAAACACGCTGGGACTAACCCCGGGAGATGAGGATTCAGACGAAGGTGTAGATGAGGAGAAGCGTCTAGAAGAGTTGCTCGGCACAGATGCCCCAGGGTAAGTTCCCCATTTCGTGTTCACCTGCGTTATAGTCTAAGCTAACTTGTCAGTTACAGCATACCCGACGGTGATCTCGCGAAGTGGATAGCGGAGCGCAAAGCGAATTTCCCAACTAAGGCTCGCGTGGCACAAAAGAAGGAGGCGGGATTGGTCTCGACACCGGCTGCTAACACTAATGACGGCAAGGAGACTGTTACCGCTCAGGTCGACCCGGTCGAAAAGGAAGCAGATCGTCTACGTAAGAGGTTGGCGAAGCTCGACCGGCAGATCGAGAAGCGCAAACGTGCCCCTAACGACGAGGGTGACGAGATGCGCATAGAGTCATCCTCGGAAGATTCCGACGACGACCAACCTGAAGCTTTGCCGACAGACAAATCGGCTAGCGGATTTTTGCCTCCTCCGCCCATCACACGAGCTGACCCCTCAAACCACTGCAAGTATTACTCCACCGGGGGAATTTGCGGTAAGAAGGGCAAGTGCCGTTTTGTTCACGACCCCGCTGTTCGCGAAGCCGCCCTTCAGGAGCGGACGAGAAACGGGGGTCGAATGACACTCAAGCAGCGCCTCCTTCTTAATGACAAGGATCAAGACGACATGGAAGTGATCAAGACGATTGTGGATATGCGCTCCAGCGGACGCTTACACGATCCTCATACCTCTACCGACCAGCAGGATAAGGAAAAACCCGCCGTCGCTGCTGTTTCTTCGCTTCCCACTATCGGAGGGGAGGCTAACCTGCCGCCCAACCCTTACGCGCACCTGAAGAACGCGGACAGAAACCAGCAATACCGCAAGCCTAAGAAGCATAATGATTGGCCCTCCCCCGCCCAACACCAATCATGGAACATTCCCAGCTACGCAGGTGTTGGCATGCCACCTAAGTAGTTGCCAGTTATATCCCGGATGGGGGTGGCCTTTCCACCAATCCAACTACAGTTTGCAGTGCACAGATTATAAATTTCCTCATCAATGTGATGAACTTGAGCGATAGACGCGTTGCCATGTGGCACGCAGCAGGCTATATGCGCCTTTCGGATTAGTTATCCACGAGAGATTAGGGAAAAGCTGAGTTTCTAATAATGGTTCGACATGTTCCTCTTTACCAGTTCTAGGACATGGTGGTTCCCACACGTCATTTCCAACCAATCCGTCATTCGTTCTTTTCCTGTCCACGACCTGCCAAGTAGCAGCAGGTATTATATTATCGTTTACTCCGGGTTATTATTTTTTTTTTCGTGCTCTACTCTGCATTCCTTTTAGACACAGAACGGACCAACCAAGAGATTGTTATTTACCTTTTTTTTTTCGTATTCGTACGTGGAGGGATTTTTGCCATTGCCTTAAATTGCCTATCTCGACATTTCACAACTTGGGTTAGCGAGTCTCCGAGATTGCCTCCATACACACATACATGCGTACATACACTTCCAACCGGTTATATCTGCTGTCATGGTCACAGTGGCATTTGGGAGAGGCGTCTGGCGCGGGCACCGCTGAGAAGGGGCTTGCAAGGACAAGCCTGGTTAGGGAAAGGACTTACGGATTAAACTGCGGGCGTAAATGGATAGAGATAACTAGGGAGAGCTGGCGTCCGGATTAACGGGCAGTCTGGTAGCGCGTATCATCTGAGTTCCTATCATTTCTCGCTTTCACTTCAATTTTTATTCCAATGCTTATTTTCCTGACTGGTGGTGAGTGTGACTTGGCTTGTGATATACCTTAGGTGCCTACTAGATTAGCATACTCAAGCTCATAAGAATTCAGGGGCGATAGACTAAGGCTTGGGACCTTTTAGCAATTAGACCAGAAGATACAAATCATACCTAGGTAGGTAAAAGTGATAGCGCATGAGGTTTGTGCGATTCATTCATAATATCTTTTTGACTACCTGATCTAAATTTTTATCTCGCCCGTCTGCCCCGGATGTTTGTGAGTACTAGCCTACCAAGATGTCCATTAAACGCCTGACGCCATTTGGTAATGCATATTTTTCATGCCTAAAGAAGTCTACCCGCGGAGAATTATATTGTGGTAATGGCAGTAGACATCCCGGGGTCACTTGCTCCACCTCAGACGTTCCCCTTGGCCTTTCCGTCGGTCGTAATAGTATTAATACCAGCCAACTAGACGTAAGAGGTTTCCTCATCATCTCGTAGTCCCCCCCCCCCCCCCCCCCCCGCGGGGGGGGGGGGGGGGGGGGGGGGGGGGGGGGGGGCGCCCCCCACACCCACGAGCAGAGGAGAACTGGAA
>NW_025953045.1:134984-562072 GCF_022478825.1 Daldinia caldariorum | reverse complement strand
ATCCCGGGGTCACTTGCTCCACCCCATACGTTCCCCTTGGCCTTTCCGGGGGTGGTAATTTTTTTTATACCCCCCAAATATACGTTATTGGTTTCACATTAATTTCTTTTTCCCCCCCCCCCCCCCCCCCCTTTTTTTTTCGCCATCCTTCTCCCCTCCCCCTCCCATTCGACATTTTCCTTAGTTAACTCTCAGACGAATGGGGAGTTGTATGTACCTACGCATGCATACATGCATGCACAGGCGCACAACCACGTCAAACCAGCAGGACAGCGTTGACGCAGCCGTCGTTCTCGCAGTTGTTGGTGATCTGGGCGTAGCGGGCCCAGGCGACCTTGCCGCCGGCGGTGACGAGGCCGAGCTCGGAGACGTTGACCTCGATGATGGTGCCCTTGCTCAGGACGCCGAGCTGCGTGTACAGCGGCTGCTGCGGGTTCTTCTTCACGCTGACGATGGGCAGCTGCAGCGTCACGCCGAGCTCCGGGTGCGTCACGTTGGCCTTCTTGTATCTATAGTAGTTTGGCGCGAAGAAAAAGTAATTAGCTTTTGTGTGTTTTTGTAAGGGGGGGGGGAAGGGGGAGGGGGTGGGAGGGATAGGTAGATGGACTGGACTTACCGTAAACCCATAGGCCGTATGAAACGCTCGTACTTGACAGGCCGCCGGGTGAAATCTGGCCCGACGAACGTCGGCTTGGTAACCATGCGCTTCCAGCTCTTCTTAGCGACCTTCTTCCCGGTACTAACGACCTTGAACATCTCCTCCTCGCTGATGCCGCGCACCTTGGGCAAGGGGACGGCAAACTTGGCGGCCTTCTCGGCGCGCTTGTTCTTGACGGCGGTGCTGAGGGCCTTCGCCTGGGACGGGTTGGAGCGGTCGAGCAGGTAGTTGGGGAGCGGGGTCTTGGGGTCGTTCTCGGAGGCGGACTTGACGTTGCGCTCCTCGTGCGCCTTGATCTGCTTCCGCATCTGGATCTTCTCCTTGTGCCGCTTCGCCTGGTGCAGCTTCGCCCGCAGGCCCCGCAGGTTCTGCGCGTCCTTGGACGCCTTGTGGCCCTCGCGCGCTTCCCGCTTGCGCATGCGCTCCTCGTGGTCCAGACGCCGGCCGTGCGTCTTGCGGAAACGCTCCATGTACTCGTTTTGAGGCTGTCGTGGGTTAGTTGATGATCCATTGGTGCTTTCTCTCTCGAACCGGGAGGAGAAGTGATAGTAGTAGTAGTAAAAATCTTACCATGATGAATGGATTTGCCCTCAAAAGGGACTTGCGAAGTAATTATAAAGGGTTCTCTAAGATTTGATCCGTACTCCAATTTCAGGTTCAGCGAATTGAATTGGGAATGTTGTATTATATAGATATGGAGGCCCAGTAGGTATTGGTAGCGACTTGGTTGATAATAAAAAAGTTACGGCGGTTTGATGTTATCGATTCTAAGGGACCCGCCACTATCAAAATTTCCAAGGAGCTCTAGCCACATCGATTAGATACCAGGTGTGGATAAGATCTATGTAAAATATACCTAAGGTACCTAGGTACCTACTTTGAAGTTTCACTGCGGCGGAAAAACCAGTGTCTCCACTTTAACTTTTCGACCTTCCGTTCCAACTTCAAATCCCAAATCACAATTCGGGAGCTTCGTCGTCGACTCCTACCTTTTTCTCTTCTCGGCGAAGTCGAACGACAGCCGGAGAAAAAAAAAAAAAAAAAATAAGTCAAAGCGAAACCACACCAATCAGTTCCCCGGCCGAGTTTGTATTTACAAATAAATATCTACCAAAAAAAATGAGCCGGTCACTACTGCGCTCCGTCCTGGAGCTGCGCACGCCCATAACACGCCTCCCGCCGCCTCTCCTCCTCCCGATCCGAGCCCGCAGTCTCGCGACCACAGCTGCGCGGCATAATTCCGAGCCGACGACGTCTCCGAGCGCAACGCACACACAGACTACCGTGCCCCCCATAGCACCCTCCAAACCACCTTCCTCCTCCTCTTCCTCCTCCCCCACCCCCACCCCCTCCGCCGGAACAACGCCAACGACATCGACCTCAGTCGCGCAGTTCCTGCCGCTGCTGCGCGCGCAGCCGGCGCACTACATCACGGTGCTGATCCACGGGCGGCCATACCTGGTGACGCAGGGGGACCGGATCCGGCTGCCGTTCCTGATGCACGGCGTGCTGCCGGGGGACGTGCTGCGGCTGGACCGGGCGAGCACGCTGGGCTCGCGGGACTACACGCTGGTGGGCACGCCGCATGTCGACCCGGCCCTGTTCGAGTGCCGCGCCACCGTGCTCGGCGTCGAGTCCGAGCCCCTGCGCGTCAAGGTCAAGACCAAGCGCCGCAACCGCCGCTCCCGCCGCGTCGCCAGCAAGCATCGGTACACCGTGCTCGCCATTAGCGAGTTGAAGGTTTTGGGGCCTTCTTAGGGGGTAGAGCGGGATGGGATGGGATGGTGATAGTGATAGTATGATAGAGAATGAGTGAGTGGTAGAGAGAAAGGGGCACGACGAGGCTGGCTTTATGCCGGGAATTAACGCCTTGCCTCCTTTTTCACGGAAAAGGGAGAAGGGGGAGGGGGGCTAGGTTAGTTTACTACTGGCTTGGAAAATAGAAGGCGAGGACTCGGTTAGCCCGTTCCGCTGTCTATATAACTGACTGCATTTCTCTCGGGGGGGGGGGAAGAGACCTGTGGGAAGACAACCATAGGTTGAAGCCAGTCAGTGGTGGATATCATGTCATGTATGTAACACTTAGGAAAACGAGCTTGTGAAATGTCCATCGAGCTCTGTGTATAAAACATGAATTCATAAATCAGCAGCAGCATACTCCTGAGGCTACTTTATACACTTTATACATAACTAGGTAGGTACCTAGGTACCTACCTCATGTATCAAAGACATGAATTGCCCATGCTTACATCATTATTTTCATTAATACTGGGCAATTCCTGTCCGTTCACAATAAGTAGCACCTCCCAATGAAGCATCTAAGACTCACATCACTCATATCACAAAACGCAAGAATATAAAAAAAGGTGATGGAGAGGTTTGTTTCATCATTAAAAAGTAAAGTTTTCCCAACAACCACCACAAACGTAACGCTGAAAAACATATACACACACCACAGTTCAAGGCGTGATTCTAACGACAAATAAATAAATAGAAAAACAAAGGCATCAATCATCTCATGCCCCTCCAATCCTATCCTGAACTCCGTGGCTAATGAAGAAGAACAAGAAGAATAAGAAGAACGTAAGCGTGAAGCAGGAAACAAAAAAACGTCAAGGTATATCTTCTCTCTCCGTAGGGTCTATAACCTTTGCCCTCCCCTCCCCTCCCCTCCCCTCTCCCTCTGAGTACTCGAATGGTAGGAAGATAAGAAAGCAAAAGAAAGAAAAAAGGGGAGGTGATTTAAACAAAGCGTTTGGAGTTCCCCTTCTCCCCCAGAACCAAAAACACTAATTATCCATCCACACCAACCCATTCGTTACGCAAATAGGGCGATAGGCCTACTATCACCTTATCCAAGCGTGAATTTTCCCTTTTCCAGTTCCCTCCAGTCATTAAGTCATGTTTTATCAAAACCGTCATCCTGTCCGTTACCTCGTCACCTCGTCCCATCCGGGGAGCTTCTCGCAGCCGCCTCTCTACCCACGGCTTTGGCGACGCTACCCCAGTAGGCCTGAGGCCAGACGCTTAGCGCCTCCGCCTCGGTGGGCATCCTCTCGCGGCAGCGGGTGACGACGCTCTGGATGATTCGTCCGAGCAGCTCCTCGGTAATGGGTAGCGTGCCCGCCGGCGCTTCGACGGGGTACAGGAACGGGTCGGATCTGGACAGCAATTCCTCGCACGTGGGACGGAGGTGCTGGTCGCGGCTGAGGCAGCGCTTCATGGTTCGGAGGAGGCTGGGGGGGACAGGTGCTCCGCCGACGCCCTTGTCGCGGAACTCGATGTCGTACTGCCAGTTAATAATGGCGTGGCATCGTGCCATTTGGTTAGGAATGTGGCCGAATGGCGGCGTGCCGTACACCATCTGAAACAATATACAGCCCAAACTCCAGATATCGCTAGGCTTTCCGAGCTTCATAAGCTTGGGACGGGGCGTACTGCCAAGGGACGTAATCCGGTGACCGGAGGAGTCGGTGGTGTTTGAGTCGAGAAGACTCTCCGGGCTCATGTAGTTGGGTGTGCCAATCTGAGTTTCGCGATGCACGTTAACGGTCTCGTCGGTCTGAATAGCGTTGGCAATTCCGAAGTCGATCAGCTTCAATCGACCTTGAACTACAACGAAATTGGCGGGCTTTAAATCCGAGTGCACGATGTCATGAGCGTGGACCGCCGCTAAACATTCGAGCATCTCCTGCCAATAGTAGCGCACAAAAACCGGATCGAATTTAGCATTCTCGGGCGACAGCCGGAGGCGTAGGAGCGTGTTAAGATCCAGCTCGCCCATTTCCATAAGCTAAAGAACCCCCAATTAGCTTAGTTCGATATGGCTTCTAAGGGGACGAAGGGGAACAGCATATAAAACTTACCAGGCTGAGGACCTGCTTCTCTTCGTTCATCTCGTAATCATATAGAGTAATAACACGATCGACGTTATTCAGCTTCCTCAGAAGGTCTATTTCGCCTTTATAGCCTCGGACTGTATTCTCGTCCGCACCTTCGATCGAAACTCGTTTCAACGCAAACATCTTCCCGTTATCGGCCGCCACACGGTAAACCTTTCCGCTACCTCCACGGCCGAGCGAATCGAGCCTCGTATAGCATTTCCCGTTCACCTTCATGTAATTTCGTCGCTTCGCTTGGACCGTGGTCGCCGCACCGGCTGCGGAGGTAGCAGCATCTAGGATCGACATTTTCGGTGGAGGCGCCGGCGCTGCCCTACGAGGCGTGTTCTGGCTCAGCGAGCTTAATGCCTTGCGCTCCGGTGAGATAAGTCGTGCGGAACCCACCTCGGCAGCACTCAAAGGACGGGCTGAAGTCTTAGGTACATCCTTCTCTAGAAAGCTCCCTACAGGAGGTTTGCTCCTCTTGAAGGTCGGCGGAGCTTCGTTCTCCTGATCTTGCCTCTCCGGCATTTCCGCTCGAGGGGGTGGGACTCGATAATGTGGGATCGGAATTTCGTCGTGCTCGGGCGAATCCTGCCGCGATCGTGAGGCTTGTACGTTTTCTGCCGCAGTAGCTAATTCTCTTCTTTGGGCTGCTCTCGCAGACCCCCTAGAACTAACAGGGCTCCCCGAAGCGAGGCGATCGGGCACGTAATACGAGGACGCGAGGTTATCTAACGGATCGTAGTCCTCGGGATCCCGAGCGTGGGGCGCGTCGGACTCGAGGTTAGATCGGTAAGGTTCTCTTTCGTTTTCGGCGTCCTCTTCACTCTGTCTCCTTCGTCCTCGGCGCGCCGGGCCACTAAGAAAGCTACCGGGAACCTTTCCTACTCGTTTAATACGCATTGAGCTCTGCACTGCTTGATTCTCGTCGCTGCGATTCCTAGATCCGTTAGAGCCTAACCTAGAGGCGCTGCCCGGATTAGACGACCCCTGCTGTCGGGGAACAGTCTGGGGAGCATCGGGAAGGTCATTTTCGTCAGATGGTGCAATGCGAGAATAGAATGATGAGACTTGGTCAGCCGGTCTAGAAGACATCACCGACGAAGCTGACGAGCGACCCCTATTGCCCGACGATCCGACGGTAATTCTGACCACACGACCCTGTTGGGCCGGCGTATTCAAATCCTTGTCCTTGATTATGGACCCGTTAGCCTTCTCTTCGGCGACGCTATCAGCCCGGCTTGGAGGACGGTTCCCGTTTCGCGAAGCGGAGAAGGAAGTCGACGTTGACCTCCTTTTCGCAGGCTTCGGTTGAGATGCAGCGGCGGTAGTTACTGATGAGGCACTTAGACGGACAACGCGCTTCCTCACCGGACTGCTCTCTCTACTAGCTTGGCTTCTGGCCGGCGAGGTAGGCCTTGATGATAATTGGGAGCTGCTGGCACGGGTATGCCTCCTCTCTTCGCCGATTGAGGCCACCGACGCACCGAGGACGCTGCGCCTCTTAACAGGCTTTTCTTGCTCCGAGTGGACAGGCGACGAGGGACGGTGGGTTTGAGCTCGGGTTCGAACGCGTCCATTATCACGTTCCTGTTCAGCACCTTCATCGTTGAGGAGAGCTTTGGTAAGAGCACTGAGCTTCATAGGTACAGGGATCTCGTCATCTGAGCTATCATTATTCGCGTATTGCGACTTGGAGATAGGAACTGGAGCGGGAATGTTGGATTCGGCACGACCGATCTGGGACCTAGAGGGAGCCCTCCTCAAACCGGATCTTAGCGACGACTTTCTCGTTAAAGCACCCGGATGTTGACTGGACGCTCCGGGCGTCGGCGATGCGGAGGCCATTAGATTGTAAGGTGGGTTGGGTTGGGTTGTAAAGTGGACGGTATTAAAAAAAAATAATAAAAAAAGGAAAAAAAAAGGAAAAAAAATAATAATATGGAATTGAAAACAAAACAGGCTGGTTATGGTTATGGCGCGTCGAATTGGCGAATTGGGGGGTATCTTTTCTTGTCGATTTAATGGATATTCTACGTGTCAAAGCAGATCATGGTTCCAAAAACATTATACTTGGGTAGTTTTTAGTTGAACCAACGGGGCGCGATGGGTGCTGTGCTGGTTGAAAGGTTGTCTGCACTGGTTCCTGACCTCTCCCTGCGAAATGCTGTTTCCATTGGCTTGGCGTCCTTTTCGTTTTTTTTATCCGTTGCTAGGAGCAACGTCTACAATCCCGTTTCGGTAGCCAATTAAATCCCGTTCGCTAATTTGACTGCCGTCAGGAAGTCCCGCATAACGAATCCACTCGCATGGGTATAAATCGATATACCATGATATTGCATAACATTAGGTACCTACACCTACCTTATACGTTGGATGCAAGATAAACAAACCCCTCCAAGATTAATTTTAAATATTTTAAAGAGAGCCAAGGGACTTTATCGCCCTTGCTAAACCTACCTTAGGTACGTATATCAGATGAACCGATAAGAGAATTTAAGTTACGCCAATGCAGATAGATGCAGGTTCAACTTTCACTTAAGCAAGGTTAAGTAGGCATTTGCTTAACTCAAACGCTTATTACCACCATCGCACAACGTTCACTGGAAGCACAAATCAATAGATCAGGGAGGGGAACATAGAAGTCCGGAGAAGTAGCACTTTATTTTTTTCCTTAACCGTCTCTAGATGCCCTAGTTGATCAAACGTAGACCCTTCCACGCCGGATATCATGCATGACCATTGCCCATTTCCGTGCCACCTCCCCGAAAATGTATGACTTCGTTGTCGTAACCAGGTACGATATTCGCTTAGTCGAACAGACCGAAGCCCATGTCCTCGTCGGACTCTTCCTTCTCTATACCAATTTGTTAGTACACAAGTCCAGATCGAATCGCAGCAGGCCGTAAACGTACCCTCTTCCTTCTTCTCTTCGGCCTTCTCCTCGGCGGCGGCAGCACCACCGGCGGCAGCGGCGCCACCAGTAGCAGCACCGCCAGCACCGCCAGAGGGAACGGAGGCAAGCTTGCTGGAACCCTCAGCGATCAACTGCAATGCCGTGTCAGCTAGCTCGACGTTACTTTCTCCAGGTTTGCAATTTCAGATAGCTCATACCTCGTTGATGTCCTTGCCCTCAAGCTCGGAGATGAGCTTCTCCAGACGCTCGTTGTCAGCCTCGATACCGACGGACTCGAGGACTTCCTTAACGTCGGAAGCGGACGGCGAGGTGTTGCCACCAAGGCCGAGGAGGAGGTAAGCTGCGAGGTGCTTCATTTTTTCTGATTTGTTCTGCGGCGCGCGGACCTTTGTTAGCGGAGCTGCTTTCTTTTTATATAATTGGATTTTTTGCGACGAGGGGTGCGCGGGGTGAGCGAATGCGACAATTCGAACCCGGTAATAATTCAGTGATAGATAGTATAGATATTTCAAGGGTAGACTTACGAGATGTGAGAAGAACACGAGAAATCAATCGATTTAACCGCAGTTTTGGGCGGAGACTGAGCCTTCGAGTTCTGTGGGAAGTTCGGTGTGAAGAGGTCGAAGTTGAGGATTGATGACTTATTTCGGCCAAAAAAGTTTCCTTAGATTTTCGGTGCGCCTGGATTTGACTGTGGGCAAGGTTGGTAGAGTGGATCCCTCGCCTATCACCTGATTAGGGTCGTGTATCTTTGGTATATGTCCAGCAATTGGACCTAGGTACAATACTACATGTACTATGTATTACGTACCTAGGTACTCCACACTCTCTGTGGCTTGCCCATCCACCAACCCGCGAATTACAGCTTCGATAATGACGTAGCTCAGCCACAACTCCTGGTTGGCTATGGTTACCTGTAGAATCAAGCTAGAAAAGTACATATGTACTTCGTACTTGGAACGTCTTCTTAGGAGCGGGAACGGCACGAGCTTTCTTTTTGTTCAAACAACCTTCTTATCATCATTTCTAATATCAGCGACCCCGATACCCGCATTCTTTGTTGTTAGATCACTCGACGCATTCGTTTTTTCTTGCCTCGGCTGCTACTGCTAGTATTTTCGACTTTGGAGTTTGTACAGCCGTACTTACAGTCGTATTTACAGTCGTTTTCAGATCGCATCAAGTCGAGAGAAAAGAGTCACCGCACATGCCATAGCCCGCCGACTTATGACGCCTCAGGGACATTATACGCACCTGACGGCAATCGGGATACCCTCCAGGGAGTCTTTTCTGTTCTCCAGTAGACATCAAGTCTTATCATAATGCCGGTACGTGTCATCTTTTTTTTTCACTTCTCCTCTGTAGTGCTTACCTTGGTTCTAACGTCTTGCGCTTCAAGATCGGTGACCTTCTCGCCGAGATCTCTGGCGGGATACCATCCTCTGAACCTCGGCCCAAGACACCGACATCGACATCGACCGCAGTTAAGCGAAAAGCCGATGATGACTCGCATAGCACGACATCGAACAAATACCCTAAGTCGCGACAGCAAGACGGGTCTTACCCGGTAAGTAAGACCTCCCGCGAAGCGAAGACGGATACTGTCGATCGACCGAAACCCACCCCCGCGTCCGCAACCATCAAGTCTTCGTCTCTACCTCAGCGCACGAATTCACCATCCACAAATTCTACAAATAGCCGCTATCAACCCCCAGTACCAAGCGTGCAACGTACAAACACCTCTTCTTCAAACAGCAAGCTAGGACCGGGAACAGGATCCAACACGTCCCAAACGAAAAAACCGACGGACCAGATCGCTAGTCGGCCAAAACTTAGTGCATCTTCACTAGCAGCCGCTTCGAAAGCGCCTCCTGCGAAATCGTCGCCTACGACTCCGACAGCCTCGGATCCGTCCAAGGCGCCAAAGAAGGGCTCATATCAAGAGATTATGGAACGTGCTAAGAAGGCTCAAGCGTCTATGGGTAAGGTCGGTATGATCCAGCACAAGTCTATCGGAACAGCCAAGAAAGAGCAGCCCGCGAAGGTAGAACAGAAGCCGAGCGGGGTCAAAGGGAAAGATGGAAAGCCGTATCTTGGAAATGGTCGATCATCCACCATACCCGCACGAGGGGGTGCGAGACCTGGAATGGCGGCTCGTGACGTCAGCCGGAACGGTACCGGAAAAGACGCCAAAGCAAGTGGAAAGGCACAGCCTGGTCCAGGTAGCGAGGAAGCACCAGCAAAGAAAGTGAAGAAGTCGGCAACGGCTACAACAGGCTATACCGGAACCGCTCGACCTCCACCAGGGGCCGCGTTTGGGAAACAATCGGCATCCGGGAAGGGCAGCTCCTCAGCTTATAAGCCTGGTGGCCTCCTCGCACCCCCGAGGCCAAGCCGCCGGGACCGATACGAGGACGAATATGATGACGATATGGACGATTTCATCGAATATGACGACGAGGAGGACGACTATTCCAGTCGCCGAGGCATGGGCTATGGCGGATACGTTTCGGACGGCTCCAGCGATATGGAAGCGGGCATTTCTGATATCGACATAGAAGAACGAAGAGCCGAGATACTAGGCCGCGAGGAGGACAAACGAGAGCAGGCACTTGAGGAGAAGCTTAAGCGAGAGAAGGAGGAGCGGAGACGACGACTTGGTATAGGTCGCTGAGACCTAGAATCTAATATCAACGCAAGAGTTCCGCGGGATTAGCCGCTTCTTCATACTACTCCTTTGGTTTCGATCGCGCGCTTATTATTTTTTATTCGTTTTAAAAAGACACGGTTCACGTAGATGGAATATTTTGCATGGAAGACGGCGTTTTTTTGTTGTTGTTGTTGTTGTTGAGATTTCCCTAGGCGCCCAAGGCCGAACCTTGGTGAGCAAACGGCGTTCTTCTTTTGTTCGTTCTTCGTCATAACATACATACCCCCGTGTTAAGGTTGTTTGAAGGGGGTAATGGAATGGTCGATCATATCTAGCGCATTGCAACCTTAGATATCGTCTTTTGCTTTTCTGGTAAAATTTTACAGTACTTGTACATTTCAAGGGCTAAATGATAGTTGTTGGTAGTTACTAATAAGCTTCTTACTTCTCATTCCTCTTCTTCTTTTGGCATGATCAACTGGATATAGGTGTGTAGCTCCTTTAACCTGATGGCTTAACAGGTAATTAGTCCTAGGGTAGACGTTTTATGTTCTACTCTAATCATTCGTTGTATATATCTATTAGTTATTATTATTATTATTAAGACTGCAAACAAGTTAGGATCGTTCGAAGGGGAGCATCTCGTAAATATGTTGCCCCTGAACATGAATCACCCGGAGCCCCTTTTCTTTGCTTTTTCCTGAAAACACATACATTCTTCTTGCGTCGTCGCATAAAGCCCTACCGTATCCCTCTTGGTAAAGCATATCATATGCCTGTTAACAATGGGAAGTGCCTAATCCAACTATACAAACCCACAACTTCGTATCGTACTAATTCACTCAATTCGAAGTCCTGCACTTTTAAAGACTAGTTTGTCTCGTACGCTTAACCGGTGTTATAGTTGTCTCAATATATATAATATATATTGCAAGTAAAGAAAACTCTTAGTAATTATCTTGATGTGTTTTGTAGAGCCACAAGCATTATATTCCTGCCACCATAATACTACCCTCAGATATTCCAGTTACTACCTACCTCTCATCAGTTTATCTTGGCCAGGGGATAAACTAATGAACTCAATTCCCAGTGTTGGATTGACAAGGTCAACATAATACACACAGCATTATACTGGATCTACGTACGTACGTACGGAGGAGCGAAACACAAAACAACAAACAAAACGATACTTGTAAAACTGACTCTGATTGACGACCACTTGTAGCTATCTCAGGATACAGCGTACGGATACGTACGCTGTATAAGTAGTCCTCGTGTGTGTGGGTACGTGGATACCAGGGCTTGAAAGCCTTGGTGGATAGCCACGATCCAGGCTATTCAACGACCTTGTGGATGGCCTCTTCGAGGCCATCGCCAGTCAGGTAATATCTAGTAGTATTTATCCCGACACCCAGTCTGTTCAATAATAAAAACACTGTTCTTGCCGATAGACTTAAAAGACTATTAAAGTACGCAGTACTGTACCTAAGCGTACCTATAGGGAACTCAATTGCGGAATACATCTACCCCCAAATTTGCATAGCGCTGCTATACGCCACCATCCACTGAAGTTACAAGTTGGAAATTCGACTACTATATCTAAGATTTGGACATTTTGAGCTTAATCTTTGACGCTCAAATAAATAATATAGACAGAGATGGTAACACCAATTACAAGGATCGACATTTCATGCCTACCTCTCGAGTAGGATGGGTGACATCACGACAATGTAATGCGGGGAGAACAACCAACATCTAAATTTCAACTCGACTTGGAAACATGTTCAAAACTTATTACCTGGGACTTGAAAACATATCAACCGGTCAATCAACCAATTGCTAAAATTGAAGCCTAGAAAGATGATGGTCTATCTAACTACGTGGATATCCCTTTTTGCGTTGGAGGTTTTGGCTGTAGCCGGTCAACGACAGCCCGCTGAGCAGATTGTAATTACTCCATCCGAGCCGCATCAATTAGATCCGGACGTATCCAAGGTCCAGCATGAGTACGTGTATTTGTGCATTGCCTACCATATAAGCCTTGATGCCTCCCGGCAATAACCGAAGTAGAACGTAACTGATAATGATCATACCAGGTTGAAAAAAGCCGAGATATTTCCAACAGGTAAGTCTCCGTTCACATATATAGATGACTTATAACTAACTAGTCATAGTTATCGACAAATTCCTCCCCTCGTTTCTCCTTGACGCGACATGGCCATCGGGAGAACGTGCAGAACTAGGCAACACCATGAAGGTAGACGACGTCCAAGACAACCCCACCATCACTGTACGCCAGAGCCACTCATCATTATCATCCTCGTCGTCCAATGAGAAGCGCCCCGGCATAACCTACACTATCACAATCACCGACCCGGACGCACCGTCCCGCGACAACCCGGAGTGGTCTGAGTTCTGCCACCTCATCGCCACGGGGTTAGACATCTCATCATCATCACCATCATCCGAGTCCACCACTACTTCTCTCCGACCGTCCAGCTTGAACTACATCATGCCGTACAAGCCCCCCGGGCCTCCCCCCAAGACCGGGAAGCACCGATACGTGTTTCTGCTATTCGCCCCCGCGAACGGCACCACGGACCCGCTCCACCCGACCAAGCCGGAGGACAGGAAGCACTGGGGCACGGGCAAAGCGCGACACGGCGTGCGGGACTGGGCGGAGGAGAACGGGCTGAAACCTGTTGGTGAGTACCGTGGTACCTATCTACCTGCCTAACTTACGACAGCGCTATTATTTTAATTACCTACCACCTGGTGATACCGTCGACGCTAACTAATGCGCAGCGGCAAACTTTATCTACGCTCAGAATGAGGAACAGTGATAGCACTGCACTCCCATATGGATATATGAGCCAGGGCCCCAAAAGCCTGATTGGCTTGGAAACACGACGTCAACCTTGGGGATGCCTGCAGCGCTTAAGAAGACGCAGATGTCCCTCTAGAACTGTCCATATCTCTCTTAGGGCGTCCACACGTGTTTGTGGAACAAGGGCTTCTTGGTTCTGGAAATTGCCATAGAGAATAGGGCCGCGCTGTGAAGCTTATCTGACCAGGGGGCTAGATTTTTTTTGATTCTTTTGACATACGTCTTCCAAGAATTTGCCTGCACGACTAAAGATTGTTTTGGTATTGTGGTCAGGTATACCCGCGATGGGAACCCACATATCCTTATACCCCTGAGTATGTCACCCCTCCCCCTATAGTCTCGTCCCAAGACCACACATAATAAAGAAGTCATTATGGATTTTGTTGTCTGCAGTAGCTGCATTTATACGGCTACCCAGCCATCCGTAACTGTCATCTCGTAGGTTAGTTTCTTGTAGCCAATGCCTCGCTCGCAACTACCGCTACCACTATCGCGCAGCTATCCCGTTTATGGGCATTGTTAATTTCTCGCAACTACTGCTATTCCCTAACTGCTAGGCTATCTTGTAGCTTTTCTTCTTCTTCTTCTTTTTTCTGAAGTTGCTGCTTTAAGCCAATTATTTGGCTTCTCGTTACTGCTATTTGAGAACTTAAATAACCATTGCGAACGCTGCTGTTGCAATTTTTCGTTAATATATTACTATCACTACCACCTAGTTACTCGTTATATCGTAGTATTCGTAGATGCGATTACATCGCTAGTCTTAACTATAAAGTTACTGCATTAGAAACCCCTAGATATCCCACCTTTCAAAACCCAAGCCAATACTCGTACCTATAACATCATACAACAGGTACGTAACCACTCACTTGCAGTCTAAACCATCTATCCTTTTATAACTAATCTAATTACCTTATCATAATTATCATCAACTCTACTATAATATAGCTTTTTAACTTCTTACTATTATAATAACTATTGCTAGCCATACTATTACAGCGTGAGAGACTCCATAATATCCTATCTTTCAAGGAACCAGGCAATATTCCTCCCTATAACATCATACTACTGTAGCCCCTTTCTCGTAGCTGCTATTTCAAGCCGGCTATCAAAATTTTCATTATCTTTCGTTAATATATTGCTACCACACCTACTGTTACATTGATACCTATAACCTATTTACAATCTCATCTCTCATCTATAAATGCTTGTTTATATATAGCCACCGAAACTATTACGCGACTATCCAACCACTCGTCGTTGCTAATAAATGGGCTACACGGCTTCTCGTTACCAGTGCGTCTTTACAAAAGCTAACCGCTACTATAGTCTATATCTATAACGTTAGCCTGCTGCAGGGCGACAATAGTGCGCACTACTCGCTGCATCACTAGCTGTCGGGAGTATGGTACATTAGAACGGATTAGGAGATAAACCCATTAGGATAGTCGTATATAAAGGAGATGTTGCTCTTTTGAAAATGTTTCAAAAGGTACCTAGGTAAGTGCTAACTAATAGATCACTACACTATACATTTACCATTGTCTTGAGTATTCACTCTACGTACGATATACACCACGGGATCTCTCTGACACTAGCCTATTCCAAGGCAGCCACGCAGTTACAAGGTAATCGCTAGCTGGGTACTGTTACAGTGTATCCTTTCTTTCAAAGATTCAGGCAATACTAAGTAACTTATAAACCCCATAAAATCCTATCTAATCGCCTCTCGAATAATCTGTCAAATGGCCTATTATGAAAGAGATCCCGTGATATATGTCGAATGTAGAGTGAATACTAAAGTCTAAAGATAATAGTATGTAATATAGTGATCTATTAGCGCTTGCCCCTCGAAACACCTTCAAAGGAGCGGCGTCCCCTTCATATACTATTATACTAGTCTAAGAGACAGTCTATACAAATAGGCAATAGACGTTACGCTATCCGATACGCCTGCGATAGATGTCACATACAAAGTAAGTGACAGGGGAATAGTATACAGTTTATTGTAGAGATCTAGTAACACCTAGCCTTCTAACCATCCTCGAGGGATCTGGCTATCCTTTATATAGACAATAGACCCCTGCTATATCCACATATCCTCATATCCCTGACAGAAGTTCTTGTCACAATGGCCTCTGCATGAATGGGGAGGTCGTAGAATTTGCGAGTGCCGACTAAGAGATCTTGCACATCTTGCAGGGTGGGAATCTTCTTGAGCAGAACAATATAACAAAGCTTCCGAGAGTCAATAAGGAGCTCCGATATATATATCTGAACGTACAGACTACGGTCGGCAAACCATGGGAAGAATGATGCTATTTGAAACGCGGCCGTAACTGAGAAGTTAGGATAGTCGAAGCAGTAGAATATTGGCCAAGTATCGACCGAATCATGACCAGGGATAGTCCGCCAATATCGTTTTTATTCCATCCTGCTGCATTCCAAGAGTGTACAGCGTTGAAGAGTTGTGATGGAAGCCTTGCTAACTTTGATAAATAATACGTCATCGCTATATGGCAACGGCGACCTTGGCCCGCCAGACCACTACCCTATTCAGCCGTGTGGAAATCGGAAGAGAGCTAAAGTCCCTAAGACGGCCCGCGGGACGGTCAGGAGCCCGAAGACGCAGGATAGGTGGAGAACTAGGCTGAGGAGAGCGATAACGAGGCTGGTGAGGACAGCTAAGCTGAATAATGGGACGATGAGGCGTAACTGGAGGAGGGTTAAAATTGTCGGGCTGGTCCTCGGGCTGGTCCTCAAGAGGCTTAGGAGCATAACGACGGAGTTCGCGGATGATGGAGTCAAGACTCTGCAAGAGGGCCACTTGGGGTCTATACTGAGAGAGCTAGACATCCTGCAGGCTCCAGGGCAGCCGGAGGTTAATTATTAGACGTCGCTTTCTTCAAATCCGAGATATTAGCCATCAGTCGAGTGTTATTCTTGCGTAAACCCTCGCGGATTTTTAGTACTTTATCATGGGACTTTACTATACAAAGCAAGGCAAGATCTTCAGCAGCTCGCTTCGACTCATTAAACTCCACCGCCTCGGAAAGCTTTTTTAAAACTGTTGAAAGATTGGTTGTTCGTTCAAAGGCGTCATAATCTATGACCCCTCCCATCTCCCTATGCTGGGCTTCAATTCTTTTATCGATCAAATCCTATGATGCCATCCATTACCGATGCCTCCTGGGTCAACACACAAAGAACGCCGCCAGCTGGTTTAGTGAATACTTTAGTATCGTCCGCAAAAGGGATAGGAGGCAAGTACCCCATCCTTAACCCAGTGCAAATGCATCTTGCGTACTCCATCCTGCCCGGAGGTAAACAACCTAAAACTGATTCCCACAAGGAGAACTGCACTTTGGATGTTCGAGCCAGGATCACTGTAAGGATTCGGAAGATAGCTACACTACCAAAAAGTAGATCGATGTCAACTCGAGGAGTTGTGTCATTTGAGACTCCTTTGAACAAAGGAGTTGTTTTGTATATAGCTTTAGCTTCAAAGTTACTGTAATCAGAGTTTCTTGCGGGAGAACGTAGTTGTTGTCCTACCTCATGCTCTGCGACGTGACAAGTTGACGATGCTATCTCCACCTATAAGGACCTCCACGGACAGTACCGTGATAGGTGCGGTATGGATCGGCATTCGTGGGAACTTGAAGTGTGCGCCGACTAATTTGAGAGCATCCAAGACATATTCTACCGACGGTTTCTGGGTGAAGATCAATAGATGCCAGGGCCGGTGTTGAGCTATGGGTTCATCGAGAACGTGAACCTGGGAATGGATTGGAAGAACTCCAAACTCGACGAATTATTGTAGGATCTACCGTGCGCCGCAGCCCTAGGTGAAGTAGGCATATTGAAAAACGAGCAAAGGATTGGCCACTGATACTCATATATCCTGTTCAATACGCATGCTCGACTCCAAGCTGCATGGGTCCAGTCGCTGAGAAGACCATCTAACTCCCGCCAAGACTCCGAGTCGATCAATGTCAAGGTTTGAGTAGAGATAATCGTTGTTGCACAAAGGGAGAAAGAGGTAGCTAGTAAGAGGTCCCTCGCCTAGCTACCTTATATACACGATGGTGACCCACTAGGGGTCCACGTTATAGGACCGTACCGTGACAGTCAAACTGTTTAGGAAACGTGAGACCGTGTGTAGGAGTGGGAACATGGGAATCAAGATCTTACCTGCGGAGATTGGAAGAGTAAAAAGGGATCAAGAGTAACGGCCCATATGTGGGTCAAACCCTGGACCAGGCAGTTGCGTGGCAACTTCCACACCAGTATATATTCCCACATGTCCTGCCGCCTTTTGTAATTACTTTTTCTTCTTTCTTCATCTCACAATACATACAATAAAGTTATAACATTGCAGCCTCGTCTCTAATGTAATCTCAGCCGTAACTTCAAGTACGAATATGTGAGTGTTGGTTGAATAGAATATGCGTGACGCGTCAAAGTCGATAATAACTTATGTCAAGTTTGAGAAGATCGAAGTTTAGTGTTAGTTGAATATAATATGTGCGACATGTGAAAGCTAGTAATAACTTGTGTCAAGTTTGAGAAGATTGAATGGAGGGTTGCGTTGCTTAAATAGGTTTTTCCTACTGCTTGTTGTCTCTTTCCTGTTGCCTGGCTCTTTCCTATTGTTTAATACACAGTACCTACCTGTTGTTAGAGCTACATAAAGTACTAGTAAACTCGGTACCTACCCTATCTATACTTATTTGGGTAATAATCTCATTATGAAAAAAAATCATCTCAGTTATTAACCCAGGCAGGTACATATTGAATTCGTAGATTCCATTCTTGTAAGATCGCAGCAACCATACATGGCAAGTAGATGCCTTGTTGCCCTACATTACAGGTAAGTAGGAGGTAGGTAATGAGGTACCTAACATATGGTTTAATCCCCCTCTTTTCAATTTACCATAGATGTGCCTTTTCTCTACCAAAGTTCTCAGTTTTTTCCCTCATCACTTTGCCTTCATTACTTCATTACAACGCCCTGTCCCTTTGGCTTGACAGATTCATATGGTTCGTCTAGACCACCACAAAAGCTCTCGTCACCTACAACCTATAGTACGTCTCAGTTTGGTCCCCTATCTTATGGCTCCTAGCCTGCCGATTAATTCCTCTCCATAGCAATAAAAACGCCTGAAGCGTCGCGGACACATAGAGCTGAGACAGTTTACTTGTCCAAATCCCTTCGCACGGCACTGGAGTGGTTTCGAGACAATGATGGCCGTCCCATTCTGCCTGATCCAGACAAAGCCCTGCGTTCTCGCATAGACATTCACGACGCAAGCCGCGATGACAGCAAAACGATATTATGACGCCAAGCATAAACCAGTCTTTTTTTGACGTCAACCATCAAGTTTTGCTACGATTACATAAGGGTGGTAGCATTCCTGAACTTCCTGCCGACAAGCCGGAGAACCAGCGTGAGGGCCTTGGCTCTCCTGCTAGCTTCTTTCCTCGAAGCCAGGTTCCGGGTCATCGTCGTGTATATAAATAAAGTAACTAAACGAGGGACCTTTTACCACTTCCCTCTTTCTTTATGCAACAACAACTGCTTCTACCGGGCCTTGACAGGATTACACGTAAACAATTCCATTATTCTTTTCTACATTATCGCAACCTGTCCCATTCAGCATCGTAAGTCGAGACCCCGTCACTGGGGCCACCCATTTCCTATACAAAATCAGCAAATTCGCATATATATATTTAGTCCAAAGAAATAGATAAAAATATGTACTTTTTTAATATAGCTTCTTTATACCTATTTAATTTCGTATAAACTTTTCTAACTTTTCATTTCGTTATTTAGTGGTGAAATATTAAAGAGTGTTTTTTATTGCTATTTTTATCTTCAAAAGTTTTCAAAAGAATTAGGAATTTTACATCAAAAACATCAAATTATTATAAACACACATAACTTTATCAATTATTTTTTTACATAGCTTCTTTAAAATGAAAGGCTTCATTGAAATTTTCTCTATTTAATAATATAAAAAGCGTATTTTTAGGATCGATATTCGTAACATTATAAACATAAATAAGCGTTAACAACTTTACATATAAATTTATATGTGCATTTGTTAATGCACACACTACCATTCATTGCAGAACGCATACTTGTTTGAATATTCTATTAATTCATATACGTAATGAAAGCTGTATAATATCCTCGAAAGTAAAAGCCTCATATTTGTACCTATTTATTTAAATTAAATACATGTATGCGAATTTGCTGAATTTGTATGGGAAATGGGTGGCCCCAGCTAGGGGGCCCCCAGTGATGGGGTCTTGACTTATCATTAAAGGTACCTAGGTATCTAACCTTTGAACTTATCCAATTCCACGAAATAGGAGCCATAGTCTTCACCTAAATCATCACATATAAAAAATAGATTTTATTATTTTTTTTGTTCTCTTTTTCTTGTTGCTGTTGGCCAGTTTCCTTACTAGTCAACGGCAAATCTACGATGCGCGGATGAGCAAAGTAATCATTGCTTATTGACCACTCATCTAACTGTTTTTACTAGTTACACAAAAGAATCTCCCAAACCATGGCGTCGAGGTCGACAATGGAACACGCCGACACAATATACAATGACCCGAGAAAAGCTTTTGATGATCCTCGACGAGAAGCAATTTTCCGTAGGACATATCGACGTTGGAAGAAGGCTCTTGGTCACGCCAAGTCCACTCCTGTTGACAACCTTCTACACGCGCGTGATCTAGACAATCTTCTGGTTCGAATACCCGCGCTGCCAGCACGTATCCCCAGCAACTGGGGAGCCATTGAGGGATTTTCAACTTGGCAAAATCAAGGCAACTCTCCAAGTAAGAGCTGTGACTTGCGACAGAAGCAGAATCCAACCCAAAAGCTCTCCCTACGGCGACCACGGTACACCAAGTGCAGTCTATCCACCGAAGCAAGTTTCCAAACATGGAAAACTTCCAAGTATAATGGATTGGCTCTTCTTGTTCTTGCCTGGGCGTACATTCTTAATATGAGTCTTGCAGAACGGAAAGGTCTTCATTTGCATTTGAAATATCTTCTGTCCAACCCCCGATGAGATTCTTCTTCGTGTGCTTCGTCGGATCCGCCGCGACGTATCGAACTTGCTTATGCAACAGACCAGGAAGTAGCCTGGTGGAAACTCATTAGCACGCCCGGGAGGCCTCAGCTAGGCAAAAAGGAACGAGGTCCGCATCTGCCCTGGACACTTTTACTTGAAGACGTTGGCTCACTAGAGATTATCGGGAGCGGAGTTGCCTCAGAACTTGCGGAACTGCCAACGGTCGCCATAGCTGCCACTTATCTAGCTCGGTTTTGTGCCGCCTGTGGCCTGGGAGATCAGAACTCTGCGGCATTTGCAGCGGCGCTCGTTCTCCCGTCGCGCAGCTTCTACTCCACGTATACGATGCTTCCCACAATAACTTTACCCGCAGTCTCATTACCTCCATCCGTAAATCTCTCTGGATCATACGATATCTATCCTCCCCATTTCGAGTCACTTAGCTATTTCATGACACTCAGCCTTTCCATCCACACCTTCGATGCTTGCCTGGAAAGTGTAGTTTGGGAGCCGGGTATTGACTGCAACGTTGCAGGAGCCGTGATTCGGGCCATCAGTAAGATAGTTGATCCAATCTACGAATCGAGAGACTACGAATTGCTAGCGAAAGTTCTGTCTAGTACAAAAGCGGCGCCTTTGTGGCTCGGTGTTGCCTTGTGTAATTGGGGATATCCCCTTCGCGCTTGTCTTGAGTATGGTGACACTTACACAATCAAATGGGAGGAGATAGCCCCTTGGACAGGCATTTCTCAGTCGTTTCTAGATCTCGAAAACCAGGGACCATATCTACGAGAAGATGATACGGTTACTAGAGCCAATGTTTGGCGCTTGCGTCACGACTGCTTCAATAACTATACGGATGAGTCTTACCATAAGATTCCAAATAACCCGTGGCCCCCTTTTGGGTTTATGCGTTCCAAGGACGTTGATATGGAGTTGCAAAGCCACCTCAGATGTTCACACCACTGGAAGTACCAACATTGGACATGGCTTGTTCCTGGATCTATAAGAGACAAAGGCTTTACTACGCATCAACGCAACCCTGAACCTCCGATGCCTTTACCTCTAGAAAATATAAGTACTGGTGACGAAACGGTAGTGGATGAGGAGGATATGGAGGCAATTTGTCGTATTTCCAAATACACAGCCAAAAACGTCTTCTTCTGGTCCCGTGACCAAGTAGAAGAAAATTTCACGCACAATATCGTCGATGAATTTTACCATGGTGAAGAGCCATTGGAGGATGAGCAGAGCGACAAGGAGCCAATGGACTTTGGGCCAATATACAAGTGGGTGGATGGAGTAGTAGCACTTGAAGAAGATTCCGAAGATGAACTATCCAGGGAGTAGTAAAAAGCAACAGGTAGGCGAAGGTTTGACAAACGTCGGAATTGAATCCATGAGAGTGGTAAATAGGAGTTTCTGTATATGCGATGGTATGTAGCGTGTATATTATTTTCACAAGGTTGCATTAAGTTAGCTACATCATTATGTTAGGTACTTACAAGTACCTCACGGTAGGTACCTAGGTAAGCTAGGGCAGCTAAGGCTGCGGCGCACTATGAGAAAAAAAAATCATTACTTCCTACCAGACTCGAATGCTCCTTCCTTTCGTCTAATCGATAAACAGATAGCCAATTAAAAATAGACATAAGGTTGAAGGTTACACAACAGCTCGGGTGTGTAACTACCCCGGTATTTGCAAAATTTAATCCTTGTTTTTCTTGAGAAGAGGATCTAAAAAAAATTTTGAAGCTCACTTTGATTAAGCGTGTCATCCTTAGTGCAGGGGCCATGCTAATCTTCTCTGTATCGTTTCAAATTGACCAAATGCCCGAAGGCAATAGCAATCCCTGTAACTTCCCTTTATAAGCGAAAGGTTTTTGAAAATCGCGGGGGTATTAAACCGAAAATATCCCAATTCGACAAATAAGTAACGCCACTTTACAGCTGTTGATCTGATCAATCACCGCGAGTAAGTCCCGCAATATACAGGAACTTATCCAGAACTCCTGATATTACCTAATTGCAGGATGCGTTTGCGAGGAAAGAGCTTCAAGCACCTAGATTACGTACGTGCATGACTAGCCTAAACTTTAAAACTTGCTCTAGTATTGAGATACCTCGTAGTCATCTTCATAGGGGTAGGTTTACCTAATTCCCCCTCTTCAATTTATCTTGGATGTGCTTTTTCTCTTCTAACTTTGACATCGCAACCTCCTTGGGCTACGTAAATTTGCTAAGGTTAGTATTCCTTTCGCTCAATGGTCCTTACACTGTGGACATTATCTGAATATGATAAATGTCAGATAGTGCCCGTGATGGATGTCGTATACAGTGTGAGTGTTAGAGGGCCAGCATGCAGTTTATTATAGATGATCTAATAACACCTGGCCTTCTAACTTCCTTCAAAGGAGATGGCTACCCTTTATATAGACATTAGACCCCTTATAATATCCACATATGTACATATAGTGGATATTAGAAGCAGTAGCACGTAGGATGTTAAGCATGTAGTGTTGAGTAGTGATCTATTAGCGCTTACCCCTCGAAGCACCTTCGAGGGAGCAGCGTGCCTCAAATTTCCTACATTTTGAACTTGACCTACTTGAGCATTGCAGTAAAGATATAACAGGAGAACCTATTATATGTTTCTCAAATTGAGATATCCAAAAAAAGGTCAGTACATAACAAGAATACCAACCCAAAACCCATCCATCTTCAAACTACTCTAACCCAGCCTAGACACGATATATACCGCTTCCAAAGATAGTAGTAGGTTCGGAGGAAGTACGTCGTTGGTCTCTCCCAACCCAAGCTCCCTGTTTCGCACCCTCGTACATCGTGGAGATGAAACCCACCAATTTATCATCCTGCTGCTGCTGAGGCTGTTGCTGCTGTTCCTGGTATTCCTCGGCGTCCGTAGACGTCGGCCTCTGGTAGTACCGCTGCCCGGCGTAGCTCTCGCCCAGCCTCTTCGCCACGTCGTTCGCCTCGTTGAGGCTGACGAGGCGACGGCGCTTGTTGGCGGCAGCGATATGATGATGAAGATGTTTCTCGAGCACCCGCCACGCGCTCTCCTTGCGGTCCTTCCCGACCGCGTCTCCGGGAGCCCTGCCTCGTCGCCTGTAGTAGGTTGCTGGCAAGCCTTGTCTGCCGCTGTTCTTCAGCCTGCTCACGACGCTGTTCGTCGTGTCCCGCGCCGTCTCGAGGGACTTCTGCGTTCCCGTCTTCGAGTTGATGAATAGGTCGTGCGCGATCTCCCCCGGCGTCCGGCCGACCGCGTTCTCGCGGTACGCCAGGTCGGGGTCCTGGTCGAGAATCACCCGCACGTGCGCTGCCAGGTGGCGAAGCACCGCGGAATGCAGGACTGTATCCCCGGCGCCGTTGAAGATGCCGAGTTCCGCGCCGCCGGAAAACTCTAGGAGCAGGCGCAGGACCTCGACGTTCTGGGAGTTCTCGTCGTTGAGCAGCGTGTAGCCGAAACGGCTGCGGTTCCCTCGGTAGACCGTGTTGGGGTTGGCGGTCTTGAGCCAGAAGTGGAGGGGGGTGTCGCCGCCGCTCGCGAGGTTGTTCCGCTGCAGGAACATGTGCGCCCTGAGATCCGGGTCGAGGAGGTTCAGGAAGGCCCGGAGACGGTCGAGCTTGTCCTTGTCCGGCCCGGTCCCCAGGTTTGTCAGCAGAGCGTGGATGATGTTGTTCAGGTTGTTGTCCTTCACGGACTGGTCGGCTCCGGCGTCCAGCAGCGTCTTGGCTAAGTCGAGCCTGCCGAGGAGGCACGCGATGTATAGCGGAGTCCGCCCTTCTTCGGTCCTGGCCTCGAGCGACGCCGGGCACACCTTTGTTAGATACTCGACGAGCTTGTTCTGACCTTCCGTGTGCTGGCCCATCACGGCGCAGTGGATGACGAGGTCGTCTATAAAACTGTTAGCGAAAAAAGAGGCCGCGTAAATCTGGAGTCGAGGTGGTTAGGTTAGGTATTGCTTACTCTGGGCCCCGAGCCACTTTGCGATAGCCCTGTCGAATCCGCCGGGAGCGTTGACTAAGTGCTTGAGACGCGGATCCTCCTTGGCGACCTTGGATTTGCCGAACTCCGAGTAGAGCCGCATCGGCGCGTCGCTGATGCACCATTCCGCGGACTCCAAGGAGCCCCGATGGGCGGCGGTGAGCAGCGGCGGTACTTTGCTTCCCGTCGTCTTGACCACGAGGTTGCGGCCTGCTTTGGCCCAGTCCGCTCTCTTCTTCCCGTAGACGCTCAGACCCTGGTAGTAGCGAGGTTTCGCTTTCGGTTCCTCGCCGGTCGTCTTCACTAGCTCGTCTATCGGGATCCCCGCGCCGACCCGCTTGACGACGGTCGCGAGCATCTCCGTCCGGCCGAGGCCCAAGGCGTACTCGAATAGGTTCTGCGGAAACGTGAAGAACCGGCTCGATTCATCTTCGCCGACGGGCTCTCTGCTGGCAAAGTAAATGTTAAGGTCGAGCAAGAAGTTGAAAGCCTTCATGTCGTTATCCTTTACGGCGGTGAAAAGGGGTACCTGCGGATTTATGCTCCCCACAAACGCGCCGCCGCGGCATATAAATGATGGCGCCGACCAGTTAAGAAGTTGGGTTGCGAGGGTTTCGCTCTTTACTTGCATAGAGACTTGGCCGACGTCTTCGATGGTGAACTTGTCGTCGATGATCTTTTCGTATATCCCGGGTTCGTCGTCGCTGTCGCTGTCGCTTTCGGACTCCGCGGAATCTTCGCCTTCGACCTTATTCATGGTGAATCGCTTCGTCTTCTCCTCTTTCGGCGCCCACTGGGCGTGAGCGATCTCTAGAATCGCCTTCGCCACGTCGTAATGCCCGCGTATGAAGGCGAGAGAGAACGGATTGTTGTGCTTCGCGTCGGACACTGCTATCTTTAGAGGCGGTTCCTTTTTCTCTGCGTCCCACGGAGCTAGGGTGAGAGATTTGATCGTGGGAAGGTCTCCAGCCCAGGCCGCCTCCAAACTGCGACAGGTTAGTAATGTGGTAGGCTATAAGTTGGGGGGGGGGGGGGGGTTCGCTCACAGTTTGATATATGCGTCATTTCTTGCGCCTGTGGCGTCCAGGGCATTGAAGCTGAATTTCAACTCGTATGCCGACGGTTCATTGACCGGAACGTGATAAGACGCGCGTTTCAATTGCTCCGGGGCTTTGGGGTACTGTTCCTTGAAAGTTTTCGCACCCTTGGCCTCGAGGATATTCTCCACGCTTTCGAGCTGCGAGATGACATCTTCGAGGACGTCGAGTTTATCCCTCAAGTCCTGCGGATTGGACTTCTTTGCTTTCTCATTTTCGAACCACTTCATCTGGTTTTTGTGAGACTCGAGTGTCGCGGTAATGTCCAAAGAGACGGCCCAGTGCTGGTAAGTCCCTGGGCTAAATTTTGCTAGGAACTCTTCTATTCCGAAAGGTTCGGCCGGGCGCTTCTGGTAAGTATTTGTCTCTGAGTTGTAGAAGCCTGCTTCCTCTCCGGACTGTGAAGCTTGGCTCCATTTGACCAGCTGCCCCTTATATTCGCGGCACTCTTGAAGTATATCACGCACGAGATCCAATGCGGTCTGGCCCTTGTTCCAGCTGGAACTCTGGGACCTGATGACCGCATGGCTTACTTTGGTAACTGTGTTTGGATCAGCTCCTTTCTCTAATATGTCGATAGCATCTGCGGGATGCCGAGATCTAATCGCAACGATCAGAGGCTGCTCGGTTTGATCGAGAAATTTCTCAAGATTCTTGTGTGTCTATTAACATTTAGTAAGAGGTACGTAACGCATTTACGAAGACGAAAAATAGGTACGGAAGGGGGGGGTCGAAGCGTATTCCGTAGAAGACGGTGCCGACTCTTCCGAACAAAATACCACTCGAAGCAAGCTTCGAATAAGTTATGTCCTGGAAGAATTTGGGACGCACTTACATCCAGTTGGTATCCGTAAGCGCCTTGTCTTACACCCATGTGATCTCCGTAAGTGACTTTGGCACTTTTCAACCAGTCGTCAAAGTCGATGGCAACCTTTGCTCCCACTTGGAGAAGTTTAGATACGATATCTCGGCTACCCGCGTCCAAAGCCGAAACTAGTGGGTTATTTGCGCTACCGTGATAGATACTTCCGTAAGTGGCAACGTGGTTGATGGCATTCTGAAGACCGATCTTGTCCTTCTCCAATAAGATCCCCATTAGTTCCAGCCTGCCGCTTCTCGCGTATCGGTGGAACGCGGTCACACCGTTCGTCTCGGCTTGCGAAGACGTGGCGCCCAAGCTCAACAAGGTCTCTACCATCGGTATGGCCTTATCGGTCGGGAGAGCTAAAGCCAGGGTCAACGTTAGGATGGCAACGTTAGGGTTCGAGTGCGACCCGTCGCCGTGTTTGACGGGCAAGAACACGTCGGCACCGAATTCCTGGCACAAGAGCTTGACGACTTCGCAGTGGCCCCCGAGGATGGCTAGATGCAAAGGGCTGCATTTGGAGTCCCATGCGATGGCGTCGATCTTGTAGAAATCAGGTCCGCCCTGGCCGTCCTCAAGCGCCGAGGCCTCATCCTCCTCGGCTTTTTCGTCTTTGTCGACCTTGACAAATGATCCGGCGGTATATACGGTCTCTATATCGTTGCTACGGTCGGATTCTTCGTCGCTTATCATCTCGGTGTCAGAGTTTTCATCAGATTCATGGCCGGACTTCTCGTCGGTTTCGACTTGTGGTGTATCTTGGCTGGTCGCATTACGAGCCTTGCGACGCCTGTCGAGCTTATCTCCTTCCTCTTCCTCGTTAGCATTGCTCCTCTCAAGAAGGATCTTTAGTATCTCAATATCGCCTCGTGTTGCGGCTAGATGGAGCGCGGTCCGCCCGTCCGCTAGGCGAGCGACGAGACGTGCTCCGTGGTCGACAAGACACTTCACTATCTGAGGAGTCGAACTGCTGACGGCAAGGTGCAGAGGAGTTCGGCCTGTGTAGTCCCTCTTGTTGGGATCGGCGCCTTCTTGCGATAGCCAATCTTCCACGTGCTCGAGGTCGCCGTCGACGATGGCCTGGCAGAGTCGAGCGGTATTACCGACGTATGCCATCTCGGTCCAGTCATCCTCGGTGAGCGGATTAAATGAACCTATTTGCTACGGGATGTGTTAGTTTTTATATGCATCATCATCTAGTTGATGGACTCTGTTTACCTGTCTACCTGGATCGTCAATGCGAAAAGTTACTTTGCCGGACACATATATCTCGCTCTCCTTTTCTGCTACTTCGATCTCTTCGGGAGTTTTGGGCTTCGGACAGGTACCGCAGCAGTCATCGATCACCTTCAACTAGTTAGAAACATGCCCAGGCCCTTGATTTTTCTACTCACATCCTGGACTCTCCCAAAGAACGCGGGGTGTCTGTGCAGATAGACCTCCCTCTCCTTAGGTTGGTTCCATTCGGCGTTCAGAACTAATGCGAGATTAGACATGTGACTAAGAATACGACAAGAACCACACGAGGATAGGACTAAATCGGCCTGGTTCGTTGGTATAAGAGCTTGTACTTACGTAAGTCCTTAGTATAGCAAAGCTTTTCGACCTTCTTTGCGTGGAACTTCTCGCCGTAGGGGATGGTGAAGGTATGGTAGTTAGCAACTTCGTCCTCGGCAACCCAATCTGCCACTTCGTCCTCGTGGTAATCTTTGATATTTCCTCGAAGGCGGCGCTGGTAACGAAAAGGCAGTTCCGGCCGACCCCTCTCCTGTCTACGCTTCTTCATATATTCGTCCCGGGCGTTCGTAGTCGGCAGGCGTTCGAGAACGAGTAGGCGGGCAAGCCCGAGGACTCTCTGAAAGCTACGTTCGAAGATGGTAGGGTCGACCCGAGATCGGTCTAGTTCTGACCAGTAGACCTCAAAGTTCCTGTGACTGTACTTGGAGAGACGATTCTCGTAGGAGGGACTTCTCCGGCTGAGATCGATAGGATTTATCTGGGTGATGTACGAAGCCAGAGCTCGCGGGGTACAATACACCTGTTCTCCGTCGTAAGCAGCACAGGAACAGTCGATATCGAATCCGGTAAGAATCTCCGAGATAGACCTATATACTCGAAGAACGATCTAAAGAGGGTGTTAGCAACGGATACAAAAATGTAAGTCATCCCCGATCGTACCTGGATGTGGCGAGTGGGATATTGACTGCCTGGTTACCATAGGGTCAGTGTCACAGCCATAGGTTTGCATAAAGATGACTAGGTACTCACAGATAGTGATGGCATTCTTAGTTCGAACGACCGTCACTTCGGAGAGGATTGCGTCTCGAACCCGTGCTTCGATATCCTTGATCTTCTCGATGGCCTGCTGTTCGTCGAGCCCGTATAAAAACAAGTCGACGTCAGAAGCAGGGCAGAACTTCTGATGATAATATTCGCGAAGAGCTCTCTTCGAGCTGTTGTACCTGTCGGGGACGGGGAGGAGGCAGTTAACCACGGACGACCCGGCGGCAACGACATTGCTCCAGTCCATCTCGGCGAGCGACGACTCGGAAAAGATGCCGAAGTTGCGGCGGAACTCCTTGAGAGAAGTAACGACGGCGGGTGAGCCGTTCGGACGTCGCCTGTCGTCCGGGAGGGTCATGATGTACTTCTCTTTCTCCTCGGGCGATTCCGCCTCGAGGTTACGGGCACGAGTCTTGATACTTGGCGTATCTTTAGTGAAAAGGGGTAGGGTGTTGAGATAAGGGTTATCCAAGGCCGGGTTGTTACGCTCCTGAGCGTATACTTCACGTAATTTTGCTTCGTACTTGCGAAAGGGCTCCATTATCTCTCTCATCGGAGTCTCGGGGTGGTTGGCCACGTAGTTCACTAGCCCGTCGTGGGCGACGGGTAACTTGGGAAGGTCTATAGCTGCCATTGTTCTCGACTGAGCTCAGCTCAGAATATAAGGACTCAAGATAATGCTAGAGACTTAGGTAGAAACGAGACGAGGTTGAATGAGGAGATGAGAGAACTTGGAGAGAAGTGAGGTGAGGTATATTAAGACAACTACGTTCGATTTGAGACGGAACAGGATGGCATTGGGATATTATTTATATTAGAGATCTATGTACAAAAGGTACTTAACCTAGGTAGTGATCTCGATATAGACGATATTGACGGACTGGATGTCAGGATTTAGGCAGACTTGTCGACGTTGAGCATAGCTACAATATACATGTTCTCTTATTGTTACCGTTTTAGGCAAAGATTATAGTACCATCGTGGGGAAGATGCGCCATTGAGAGAAGCTGAAGAAAATCTAGCGCGACTGGAGCCTAAAAAACAGGGGTCTTCTCTAAACTTCTGATCGTTAGGGGTCCTAAAGTATGGGGCCCAGGGGATTATAATGGGTCCACAACGTTTAAGCACCCCTGAACTTTTGTCGCGAAGTCTTGTGACTTATTAAAAGCATTGTTGAACTTGGCATTCCTCAAGGCAGCACACCCCCCCTTTATCCTCCTCGTTATTTAAACTTTACTGTCCATCAACCGTGGTTGATGCCTTGGAGTTGAACGGTTGACCGCCTGTGCTGCCTATTTGCACAACTATGAAACACAACTACGAAGATGTTACAGGTCAATTTTAAGCCTATAGTAAGCAAGCAACTTGCAACTCAGCTTACGGTTCTGACATACACCGGGTTTGCATTGGTAGATTATGTTGCACCGCATGAGGGCTTCACTATTGTTAGATGACTTCTCTCATTTTCATGCCAGGTATCGGATAGAATCCCAAACTAACAAACAGCATGAAGCTACTACTAATAGCAGATACTAAAAGTACCTAAAATCGGTAGTCGAACTTTGTATTAATGAATAGGGGCTTTCATCCTAATCACGAAAATAGTCTATCCCTATCCCTAGCATTAAATAGGTAAGAAACGTTATGTACTACAACCAAGCCTTCCTTGGGAAGAATTCTAAGAGACGAGATTCCATAGGTTAGGTAGGTATGTACCTACTACCTCTTTATACGTGTCTCCTTCTCGCCCACTGCGTTAGATACTCGCGTCCAGCCAGACGGTATGTATCCTCCTCCACATACGTCCCACCCTGCGCTTCCGTCTGCACAACCAGATTATACCCGTCCTCGCACTCGTCGTACCGCGGCCAGTGCGGCAGCCCCGGGCCGTTCGGATCACCGGTGCTCGCGAACCGTATCCACTGGCTGCTCACCTGGTCGCTCAGCTCGTGGTACTCCGGCAACGGGCCCACCATCGCCGGGTTGGCGAAGACGAAGGGCACCTCGCTGAAGTGCTCCACGCCCTTGTAGGCGGGCGTCAGACCCCCGTCCCCGTCGAACGGGTTGCCGTGCGCCGTCGTGTTTTCCAGCGTGCTCTGCCACGGCCGCGTGTTGAATCGGTACACGTACGTCGGCGAAAGCGGCGCGTAGTTCTGCGCGTCGAAGCGGCGCGGCCCGTGGTAGAAGACGTCGCCGACGATGGCTGCGACCCGCTTGTACTGCCATCCGTTGTCCGCGAAGCGTTCCGATCCTGTGTTGATGGGCACTCCCTGCGTTGGGTCGTCTGGGTACAGCTCCAGGATATGATCGACAACTGCTTCGGGGAACTTGAAGCCTGTGCGGTGGAGCAGGTAGTTCCGCAAATCTTCATCGGTGTTGATGCCGAAGGGGGCGTTGTCGGTGCCGTCGTCTGACACCGTCCCGTAGATATGCGGGACGTGCGCGAATCGACCGGTGCTCAGGAGCTCTGATGGGTAATTCGGAATCACATCACCATCTGTCGGTACCCCCGAGATTAGCTATTGCGACTAACTGCGCGGATATTATTTTTATTTGCGGTACTCACCGACCGTAGGGTAAAAGCCTGGGCCTCCGACATTGGACGAGTTTAGGAGCGGGTATATGGTCTCGTAGTCGAGGGTACGCAAACACTCAAGCGAATCTGGGACCGAGTCACACTTGGCCTGTTTGACGATGTTGTCGTAGATAGGCTGGTACCAGTCTGACCCATTATACCAGGCCGTCGTTGCACTTCCGCTCTCCTGGATAGACCGATGGAAGAGGCCGTCCGTTCGTCCGCCGTAACTCAACAAAAGTTGACCCTATTCGATTTAACAACGTTAGCTACCTTTTTGCTTTCGGCAATTTGTCTCCATGATACTCATCGTAAACATACCACGGCGAATGATCCGGCAGATTGGCCCCAGATCGTCACTGATGAAGCATCCCCTCCGAAAGCTTCGATGTTCTCTTGTACCCAGGCTAGCGCTTGGCGCATATCTCGCAGCGCTAGATTGGTGTTTCCAGATCCCTATCCCGTAAATTAGCTCCTTGTGGATCTCAAGTAGAGCAGACAGCTGTGTCTCACCTGGATTTCCACGGAGTACATGTTACCCCAACCACCTTTTCTATAGTTGATGCTAGCTCCAATAATGGGCGAGCCGATTTCGACGGACTTCTGTACAAGGTACGTGAGGTTATACACGGCCTGTCCGCTACCGCCGTATTGGTAAGCACCCCCGTGGATCCATAGCAACACCGGGAGACGCTGCGCGCTATCGTTACTACTGCCGCTGTTATGGACTCCAGCCGGTCGCACGATATTGATGCTAAGGCAATTCTCGCTCATGCCATGCAGTTCTTCGGCCGATAGATAATAGTCCGGGCACGCGTTGCCATAAGCCTTCGCGCTCCGCGTCCCGCTCCACGTCTCGTTCAAGGACTGCGGAACGCGGAACCGATTCTGTCCACCGGTATCTTGGGCATACGGTACACCAAGAAAGGCGTCCTGCTCAAATCCCGCAAGGTATAAGCCCTCGTAACTGCCGTTCTTCACCGTCACCACGGGATCGTCTCTCGCGAGCCCTCCTGCTGCTGTGCTGCCAAACGCCGCTGCTAGCAGGCCCAGTACGATTCCCGAAAGCGCCATCGTGAGAGTGGCCGTGCCTGGAGGTCCAAGCACCGAGCGGTCCGGAGTTGGTGGAGGAATGTCAGTGTTTGTTGTAGATGTGATAAGTCCTACGTAACAACTCGGGATGCTTTTAGGCACCTTGCAAACTCCAAATTCGTCGAAATCTAAGACTGCACAGGCCCAGAACCAGAACCAGAACCCCTTACCGATGGTGGGGTTGATAGCTTAGTCCATAGCGGTGTGAATGCCTCAAAATGATAAAAAGTGTATACCGCAATGCTCAGAGTAAATTCTAGATATTCCACTCTCGGCAATCTAAAGTATCTAAGGTAGAAACCGCATTATCCGCGTAGGCGCAACGAATGATTATTTAAGGAAGGTCGTATTTCCTAGGGATTGTTCGAAAATACCATGTACACAATCGACGAAAAAGAGCACGCGCTAGACATGCAGGACCAGACAAGACAAGACATGCAAGAAGATGACCTTCCTTCGCAAATCAGCTGCAAGCCACGGAAGCACAGCAGCACCGCAGCAGCAGACCAACCAACCACCCCGCGCTGATCATCTTTTTATTTTATTTAATCTAATAAGTGATTCGTCACGTTGGATCTAGGTAGCACGTAGTATTATTGTACCGGTACTGGTAAATGCATGGAACTGGTACCGAGAAAGGGGCAAAAGAAAACACACACAGACAAACAAACAAAACTAAAGATAGAAGCATGCAACGAGGCGAACGAATTGATAGATTATATATGTGTTACGGCCCGTGGTGTTTCAATATGCTCGGCATAGGTAATAATTAATTTACCAGCAAACATCAGTCATAAATCAATCATACCCCTAATGTTTTCTCTATTAAGGATTTGCTATGAGTGCGTTATATTATACATGTTTAATTTGTGTATATGCTCAAACCCCCAAGCGAATTTCATATAGCCAGTTAATATTTCGGCTTAGACGGGATAGTCAACAGGAACTTCCCCACGTCCCCTTGGATATCAAGCAGCTTGAAGAGCCACTGCAGGATGATCGAGAACGACTGCGGCTCGCCCATGTGCTTGACGCCCGGGACAAACCTAGGTAGGGGGAGAGCAGCGGAAATTAGATAATTTTTTTTCAAAACGCGAGGGATAGGGATAGGAAGAGGGAGTTTAAAAAGGGACATATAACTATGTGTGTTATTTATGTATGTCATGTCGCTCGCTTAGACTTACCGAGCTTCTTTCGGCCCCCCGTGCTGTAGACACAGGTAGTAATCGTCGATCGGGAAGATCTCGTCTTCCGTCCCGTTCACCAGGAGCAGGCGCGTGCACGGCTTGTCCAGTATTCCCGTCACCAGCAGGGAGAACTTGTCTCGCGCTTCTTTCTTGAATTTATCGAAGTCCTGGTCTGCGTATCCGAACTTGTGGCTAAGCGTATGGGCTAGACTGCGAAGACATAATAATAGTGTTAGTTGGGAAATCCCCTTCCCTACTTGATTACCTACCTAGGTACCTGGTATTTAATGTTGAGTGGGATAGGTAGGTAGTGAGAGGAGAGTGTGTGGTTATAGATTACCTAGGTAGGAAGAAAACTTACTCGAACGGATACTCCAAATCGTCAACGGCATCCAACCACTCCGGATCAAACATATGGTGCGCGCCTCCCCCCAGCGCGACCACCCCCTTCAACTTATCCGCGTGCGTGTGCGCCACGCGTATCGAGTAGTACCCCCCCGTGCTGAACCCCCAGTTCACAATCCGGCTCTGGTCGATCCCGTCCTGCCCCGCGACCCAGTCGAACAAGCTGCTCCACACGCGGTCCGCGCTCTCCGGATCCCCCGCCGCCCCCGGGTTGTCCCCCGTCCCCGGGATCTCGACCACCAGCGTCGCGCACCCGAGCTCCGCCCACCCGTCCTTCCACACCGCGAGCTCCGTGCGATACCCGTCGAGGCCCGTGAACACGACGACGAGCGGACACTTGGTATCTGTCTCTGCCGTTTTCGGAGCGGGTCGGTGGTAGAAGGCCGGGAGGACCCACCCGTCGCCGCCCGCCGCGTGCCGCGCGTGCGGGATCGCCACTTCGACCATCGCGTGCCGCGAGAGCCCGAGCCCTTTCCGCGCCGCCTGCTTGCCGCGCGTCCACGCGTGCCGCTGCTGCTCGGAGCGCGGCGCGGGGAAGCGCGCTATGCGGTAGAGGGCTGAGGCGCGCCTGCATGATAAAATAATAAGAATATGAATATGGACAAGAACAAAAGCAAACACATAATCAGAACCAACCAACCCTCCCCCGTATCAGCGTAGAGAAGCCGTTGAAAAGCCATATAGGAATTTTCCGATAGGGGTGAAGTTTTAGGTTAGGTTAGGTAGGTATCACGCACAAATACAGCTCGGAAGCCTTCTCCACCTCGCCGTCCCTCTCGGCCTCTTCCGCGCGCGCCACGAGCTCCCGCGCTTTCGGGAAGAAGCACTGCGCGTACGCGTCCCAGTCGTACGGCCGCTGGAGGCCCTTGGCCACGATGTCGTCGACGACCGGCTGGAAGTCTTGGATCGCGCCGAACATGAACGGGTACACGCCCATCTCGCACTAAGGTCGCGAGAGAATCCCCTGGCTGATTAGCTGCTCTGCGCATCGTCTATGGTATGTGTGTGCCTAGGTATATAAGGTAGGTATGTAGGGTAGGTAGGCATGACGTGAGAACTAGGTGATGGCGTACAGGTTGCTTCCACTTCGTCTCCCATAGCGCCTTGAAACTCTCGTGGTGCGGCGCCGTCTGCGCGAGCTTTTCCTGGATGAAGAACCTGTTCCCGGGGGCGGCCATGGCGATGACGATGACTTGGGCCGGTGAGTGAGAACACGAATAGGTACCTAATATAGTAGTGCAAGTCTTCTTTTAGCTACCTCTTAGGTGAATTAATTTGGATAGCATAAGCACCCTGGACTACGATAATAGATATATCTTTGCAGGCTTATAAGATTGTCTTAGAACTAACTACCAAGAGCGCTAAAAACCTAAGAACTGGCTACTCCTTATATACGGGAGGAGTGACGAGCCGGACGGCCGGGTGTGGGGATCCCCGCGTCTTCGCGCTTCCGAATTTTCGTAAGCAGTTAATGATCATTACCTGTGTCGTTTGATGGATTCAATGTAAGACATGGCATTATCTCGGTCCCGAATTGCTTTTTTATCCACTAACAAATCCCCCTGTGAGTTCTAAGCGACCGCATTATAAGTCTTCCCGATAATCCTGCAGCACGCGGGCTTACGGTTAGGTACCTATCTTGGCAGGTTTGTAAATGACCGAAGGTGTGGATATTTACACTCTTTTTTCAATTTTCCTCTAGAATCTAGAGCTGAGTGAGGAGTTGGTTAATATACATAGGGAGTTCCTCGAGGACGACGTGCGATACGCTAGAAAGTCTCCTGCATTGGACTTCGCAGAGCCTGTCCGTACTCCATCCCTTCCCGAGGATCACTACAACCGGGTATCCGATCAGGTCAGCGTCTCTCATCTTCCACGGTAAAGACTCCGGACGGTCGTCCAGCAACAAGTCCAAGGTCCGAGAGGCTTGGGAATTTGCTAGATACTCCGAGACGATTACGCTGTCTTGGTCTAAGCCCCGACCCGGAATGACAACTACCTCGAAGGGTGCGATGGCGCGGGGCCAGTTCAGACCTTTACTATCGGCTAGGTGGTCCGCGACAGCGCCGATGATGCGGGACACTCCTATGCCATGACACCCCATTTGCATGGGCACGGTCACCATGCTTCCAGGTTTAGCGGTGGAGGAACCACCTTCTATCAAGTGTTTAGGAACCTGGACATGAGCTTCAAGAGGTTCCGAGTATCGTGTCCCAAGATGGAATGTATGTCCGAGCTCGATTGCTTTCTGGACCTTGAGCTTCCCCGACTCACATCGAGGACAGCTATCGCCATCACGAATGCGAAGAACGTTAAGAGGCTCTCCGTTTGTCGACGTGGTTATGTAGTCGCTCGTGATGATAGAAAGGTCGAGGTCGGCTCCTTCGGGTAGTAGAAACTTGGGGTTTGGATTTGTTTCAAGCGCGACAGTAAAAGGAGAACCAAGCCGGCAATCGACAATGTTCACTAATCGTAGCCCCTTTCTAGTTTCAGAAGGTGCAGAAGACCAAAACGGCGTTGAGTCGATGAGACTCGAATCTAATTCTGGAAGAATGGATTTGATTGCATATGTGTTAATGTCGTCGTCCGAGTAGGAAGCAGGATACCAAACATTGATAAGAGTTGACCTATCTTTGGAGACGCCGCGCCAAACTCCAGCAGTTAGCACATCTCCGGATTCAGCCGGAGGAGTGTCTGACGGACTAAGCCGTGTGGCAGCAAGCTCCTCATTAGCGACGTAGTTGCAGCTGTCGCAATTAATCACGTTGTCCTCTCCAATCGAAGTGGGAAGATGGTATTCGTGGCTGAGATCGCCTCCAATATCACCGGAGCTGGCTTCCGCAACTAGGTATGGGAGCTTCAGTTCGTCAAAGAGGCGAGAATAGGCAGCACATACTTGTTCATAAGTTGAGAGTGCGGATTCGACAGAGTAGTCGAAAGTGTAGAGGTCCTTCATGAGAAACTCTCTTGACCGTAATAATCCGTGTCGGGGTCGGATTTCGTCGCGATACTTGCGGCCTAGAAGAAAAAGGTGAGACCCAATTACTAAAGAATTAAGTTGAACAGGTAACTTACCAATTTGATAAAGTCTTAAAGGTAGATTCTTGTATGACTTGATTGTCTTTGCGACGAGTGTTGTTATCTCTTCCTCGTGAGTTGGTGCCAGTAAATAGGGAACATCTTTCCTATCGGTTAACCGGAATAACTGGAAAGCATTATGAGTTTACTAAATACTGGCTTAAAGGTGTAGTTTCTCTAGCTTACCTCTGGACCATAACCTTCTAGTCGGTTTGTTTGCTGCCACAGAGATTGGGATGAGATAGATGATAAGGCCACCTTAGATGCGCCTTGATAGGAATAAGCATGACGAGAATAGAATTAGGAAGAGGGGGTGTGTATGATTCTCACCAACTTGTGACATATATTTATCTATTAATCTTTCTAGTTTCTCCTGGACCTTTTGGCCTAGCGGGAGCATATGGAAGATCCCAGCATGAGACTTAGCAAGAGTGTGATGTATTAGACTTAAGAACTTAATATATGGAATGAAACAAGTTCTTATGTGGTGACTTACTTGACGGAGGTATCCAGCTCGGATTAACTTGCTATGAGCATCTAGACATATATCAGGATGGTCGCGCAACTAGAATAGTTTTATTTTAAAATAACAACCTGCGTACCTTCATTCTCGGTAGCAGTTATTCCTCCCGTAGGTATCCAGAACTTGGACAGGCGAGTGAAAC
This sequence comes from Daldinia caldariorum, assembly GCF_022478825.1. NCBI lineage: Eukaryota > Fungi > Ascomycota > Sordariomycetes > Xylariales > Hypoxylaceae > Daldinia > Daldinia caldariorum. The sequence goes on along the minus strand of NW_025953045.1, from coordinate 524,729 downwards.
TGTCTTGTACAATGGGTTCAGACTAAGGATTCATTAACTTATTTGTAGGATATGCTGATAGGGGTCATTATTCAAACCAGGTGGTCATTTGGCGACGCCGAAGTACTTGAAGGTCGTATAGCATAAACTCTCAAGCGTTGGAGTGCAAATGCATATTTTCTCCTCGGAGTACGTGATAGGAGCATCATCTTGATTGTAGCATGGTTGATTTCTCCCCGCACATAACAACGTAGTAAAGTATAAAAATATTTCAGAAAGTTACTTCTTATTAAGAATGTTTATAAGAATGGCTAATTGGATCTTAGTGTTTTCCATATGAGCTTAAACATGCGACTTGCACATATAGAAAAGATACTTACCTTAGGTACCTAAGCAGCTAAGGTTAGGTACTCGATAAGGTAAGAGCTTTAAGTGGGCCACAGAACTCCAGGGGTCCTCAGCCTTGCATGGTAGCTTTAGTATCGAGACCTATCGAGACCTATCGATTGGCTAATTTGTAGATTGGGACCATCCCGCCTCGCCCCTCCCAACTTTTTTTTTTTTTCGTTCTGGTTTTTTAAATTTTCCTCTTACTTGTCGCAACTGGATAACGCCTCGCTGTATAATCTTGAGGCTTGTGAATACGGGACGCAGGCAATTCTAAAAACGCGGATATACTCGCCGGTCCTCACCCTACTAAGCCAATTTGCGCCAATTGAAGTTCACATATATCCTATCCAAGATGGCGACTTTCGACGATGCAGCGCTGTCGAAATTGACGGCCAAAATCGATAGCAAGCTGGCCGAGTCTAAGAAGGCTCCAGGGAAGAAGGACCAGGGCAAGCGGAAACGAGACCAGACAGCAGATTCAATCCAATCGCCACCGAATAAGAGGAAGACGATATCGAAGCCTAATGATAACAAGACTAATCGCAACTCAAAGAAGACTCAAAAGCCTGCCAATTCTTCCGAGAAACCTAACTCCAGTACCCTTCTTGATGAAATCAGAGCTCTTGGTGGTGACGAGGAGGATTTAAAGTTAATAGATGGTATAAACTCCGAAGACGAGGAACTCGAAAACACGAAAAGCAAGAAGAACGCAGACAAGGATCTGCGAGCCGAATTGGCTAAATTTGCCGCTGGTCTTGGTTTCGACGAGGTGAGACCGGAGTCTGATGCTGAAGAAGTTGATGGTGCCGACGAAGAAGGAATTGAAGAGGAAGATGGAGCCAGCGAAGGTGAGAGTGAAGCCGAGGCCGAGGCCGAGGTCGAAGAAAAGCCTCCACAAGATCCGAAAAGAAAAACGGTTAGTAAGAATCTCTATAAGTATAGGATCCTTAGTATGAGCTGAACTAACCGTCGTCTTAAGATTTTTGAGCTTCGTCCTGACTGGCATGCTGTTAGTTTAAAACCTCTACCGACTCCGTCCTCTGATGATGTAGCGGCCTATGCACCAGCAATAGCCGAGTTAAAGGCCTATGCCAAATCCGTTTTGGAGGAGGATAGTACTGAATACAATAAGACCTTGTCTAAATCGTCATCTCACAAGTTCATGTCTACCATCATGTCTTCAGGTACTATGTCTGATAAGGTATCCGCCTTGACTCTGGCCATCCAGGAATCTCCGATACATAATGTCAAAGCCCTCGAAAATCTGATAGGGCTTTCCGCGAAGAGGAGTCGTGGGCAGGCCCTCTCTGCTCTCGCCGCTCTAGTGGACTTGTTCGGACCCGGAATGATTTTACCATCGGATCGAAAACTGCGTCTTTTCTCTTCTCAATTGGGTCTTGTTGGAACACTCCAAAAACACAACGTGAAGACGTGGTCTGCGGGGCAGAATCTGCCAGGGAAAATTACCAAGGAACACCTTATATCATGGATATTTGAGGACTGGCTAAAGGAAGCCTATTTCAAGATGATCCAAAACCTTGAGGTCTGGTGCGATGACGAAGTTGAATATGCCCGAACCAAGGCTGTTGATTTAACATTTGCGTTATTGCGAGACAAGCCTGAGCAGGAATCCAACCTTTTGCGACTTCTTGTGAATAAGCTTGGTGATCGCGAACGTAAGATTGCCTCGAGAGCTTCTTACCTACTTCTACAACTCTTAAACACCCATCCGGGGATGAAACAAGTGGTCATCCGCAGTATCGAACAAGATATCCTGTTCCGACCCGGACAGCAAATGCGCGCCAAGTACTACGCCATTAATACGCTGAACCAGACCATTCTTAGCACCAGAGAGCCCCAAATCGCAGATTCTCTACTGAGCATATATTTTGGTCTATTCGTTGCTTTACTCAAGAGCGGTGAACTCAGTCAACATGATGGAAACCCGGAAGCTTCTAAGGGCGGGAAACGCAAGCAGAAGAAGAACCCTAAGCAAGCGAAGAAAACTGATGATAAGAGCAAGGCTGTGTCGGGCGATCAAGAAGCTGCCGAAAAGCTCGTGTCGGCAATTCTTACCGGTGTAAACCGAGCCGTGCCATTTTCACAAGCTGAGCAGTCTACGTAAGTCCTATTATTCAAAGCATACGATTATACCCAGTAAAGCTAACTTGTTCCAGACTCGAGTCGCACTTGGATACACTCTTCCGCATCACACATTCTTCCAACTTTAACACGAGTATACAGGCTCTTATGCTTATCCAGCAACTCTCAGCTACCCGACATCTTGCTACCGAAAGATTCTATCGGACTCTATACGAGTCGCTACTCGATCCGCGTCTCATCACATCTTCCAAGCAAGCCTTATACCTTAACCTGCTCTATAGAAGTCTGAAATCCGATGTAGATGTCCGCCGTGTGAAGGCATTTGTCAAGAGGATGTTACAGGTCTTGAACTTGCATCAACCTTCTTTTGTTTGCGGTATTCTCTACCTCATAATCGACCTTTCCACGACGTTCCCAGATCTAAAAACACTTATAAACGAGCCGGAGGAGCATGACGAAGTGGAAGCGACTCCAGGTGTAGCATCAGATGCCCCAGCCGAGACAGTCGTGGATGGGCCGGAATCTCAATCGAAGAAGCCTGAGGGCGTTTATGATGGGAGGAAGCGAGATCCAGAATACAGCAACGCGCATCGTAGTTGTTTGTGGGAGCTACTACCTTTCCTTCGACACTATCACCCTTCTGTGGATGTATACGCATCGTGTCTCATCAATGGACAAAAGGCTGCTCAGAAACCTGAATTGGCCAACCATACGCTCATAGCATTCCTGGACAAATTTGTCTACCGCAATGCCAAGGCTACCGACACTACCAAGGGTGTATCTATCATGCAGCCTGTCGCTGCAAGTGGTCAAGGAAGCATCTTGCTGTCGAGCAGACCTTCGGCCAAGACGGCAGGAAGCAGCTTGAACTCAGTAGAATTCTGGAAAAAGAAGGGCGAGGATGTTGCTGTGGAGGATGTCTTCTTCCACGAATACTTCACACGGATGGGCAAGGCCGAACAAGCTGACCGCAAGAAATCGAAGACAAAGGAGAAGGATGGAGAAGGCGAGGGTGACGAAGAGGAAGAGGAAGAGGAAATCTGGGACGCGCTCGTAGCATCGCGACCAGAGGTTGAAGGCGACGAAGACAGCGAGTCCGGCTTCGAGGATCTAATGAGTATTGACGAATCTGACGACGAGTTCAGGAAGGAGATGGCAAAGATGGACGAAGGAGATGGTTCAGAAGACGAAGGCGGAGTCGAGTTCTGGGACGACTCGGAGGATGAGGACGAGGAAGGGGAATCTGAGATGCAACCGGCACCCGCAGCCGAGGAAGACGAAGAGAAGCCAGAGTCGGACCGCAAGAAGAGGAAGAAGGCCCTCAAGAACCTGCCTACGTTCGCGTCCGCCGACGATTATGCGGAGTTGCTTGGTCAGGATGATGATGATGATATATAAACTCGATGAATTCCTATGTTGGCTTTGATCAGTCCGATGGTATGCCAACGGTATTTTTACTACAGATAAACATAGACGGTTCAGAATTTCAAGATACCCGATCTGGTACTTAAACTTGGAAATAATGCGATTTTTTTTTTCTTTTGACACGAGTGGCGGTGTTATACTATTTCGTTGCATTTCATTGCAGTTCAAGGCAATATTAACCTATTTCCCGCTACGTTATTTTTCTCTCTTTCTCTCTCTCTCATCTAGATAAAACCTCCCGAATAAATAATCTCTCTCACCCCACGCGCGCCCTCAAGTATCGAACCACTCGAGCGGATCGTCCTTGGTAAAAACGGCGCGGTACGTGTGGCCGCCGCCGCCGTCGGGCTCCTCGCGATCCTCGGTGTGTATGCTGTGCAGCGTGGCGACGCCCGGCGCGTGGTGACCGTCGCCGTTGCCGCCTACGAACGCGCGGAAGTGGACGTACGCGGGCCCCGAGTCGGGCATCGCCGGCAGGCGCAGCTTGCCGAACAGGTGCAGCCCGTAGGCGGAGGCGCCGACGCGCACGGAGGTTAGGTCCGCCGAGGAGAAGGCGGTTAGGGCCGCGTCGCTGAGGGGTTGGACGGGGGCGAAGTATTCGGGTTCGTGCTCTGCGGGGGTTGTTAGTGGGTTAGTTTGGGTTATGGGAGAGAGAGATGGAAGAGGGGAGAGTGGGGGAAGGGAAAAGGGAAAAGGGGGGAGGGGAGAGAGAGAGGAAGGGTTGTGGGCTTACTTTGGTATGTGTGCTTCATGTGCAGAAGCGTCTTCTTGAGCTCGTGCTCGATCTCGCTGAAGACTTTGAGGGATTCCTCCTTGGGCGGATGGGGTGGTCCCAGCTCGACGGTCTCGGCGGTGGCCTATAACGTTTAGATTAGGTACTTTATTTTATTTGGCTGCTGAAGGCTTTGGTTGTGGGGCTTGTGTCAAGAGGTATGTACTACAGCTTACCATGATAGGTTGGTGTTTTGGAGTTGCTTCGGTGTAAATAGATAGAAGTTGTTTCTAGGGTTGCAATGGCAAGAAATTGGTTATTTGTGTAAGTTGACTACCTAGGTAGGATATCTATTTAATTAAGATTGACAAGCTTTTAAATGCAAGCACTTGGTTCAGGCGCCTTACTCTTATACTCCGCGTCAGATCGTGGAGATCACTCGCATATGGTGTAACAAGCTGGGGTTAATCTACCTAGATGGGTTTTCTACAGGTCCATACGTAATCATGGGCATAAAACGTCACAAAGTTGTTTGCGTCAGAGGCGAAGGCTGATATTACGTAAGTGATAGGACGCTTACTATGTACGTACCTGTTACCGATCGTATTGTGTAACGGCATGGGGAAATATAAAAAAGGGGATCTTATTTAAATCATCAAATTAATTTTAGATCTGGATTGGTAGATGGGGTGAAGCCGTCCGGCCCACTAACACGGGTTCACTAACACGGAGACGGCCGGAATTGTGGATTTACGGAGGCGGATATAACGGCAACTAAGGTTAGGTAGCTTTAGCCGGCCTCTCTAATACGATCATTTACCTAGGTACCTAGGTACTTAGTGCCTTTTCCATGAATTACATAGTGTACAATATCTGCCAATGGACGTCATAGGTAAAGTGAGGACGCATAGAAAAGCTCTGAAACAGACTCTTCATAGATCGATCCATTTAAAGAGGGCCCCCATATAACGGCGGCGGGTTTCATCGTGTCCCCTTGCAGATCTCAGATGGTGCCCCTCATTGCTTTGGTTAGGTACGGGATTCAAGTTGAAATCCTTCTAGAATGTATTTAGATGTATCTTTTGACGTATCCTGTTATCAGATAGGTACATACATGGAATCATCTCATCTTTATGCCGTATTACGGATTACCTAATAGGTATAGGTATAGTAAAATACATAGTACAATGCCAACTTACCTCGGTATTTTCCTTGTCGGGTAAAAAGTGGTCCCGGTTTTTCTTTAGCGGCACCTGCAGACGGACAACTAGAGCCGAATTGGAACAAAATTCGTTGGGAATTGCATCCGTAAGAAGTCCAGCCAAGCCGAGCTCAACACACAGCCCGCCCTCTTTTTTTTCTTTACCCTTCGAAGTGCGCCGCGTAAACGATTACGGCCTCTACGGACATGTTGAAGATAAATATATTCTAGCATAGGATCTGATTTCATTGGTTACGAGCCATAGGCCGCGGACACCGAAGTCTCCACTCGGTGCTTAGGTCCCCCCCGTCCCCCTTCCCCTATCGCAACCATGTTGGCCGCGCGAGTACGAGCCGGCGCCCTGGTTAAGGGTAGCTGTCAGAGATTTCCCGTGAACCCGAGTATAAATCAGGTCCTGCGTCCGAATCTACCTTCGTCCGGTCGCTTTGTCAACACACTTCCAACTGCAGGTAAGGATTCTCCTAACAGGACGTCGACACGGCGTATTAGTAGCCCAGGCTGACATCAGGAGTATAAAGACCCGTCGTTATCACCACCTGCACCCTCGCTTCTGCGTCGCGCCGCTTCCGTCATAGCACTCGGTCTGATTTTCACTACTCTCGGCGTCACAATGACAGCAGCACCGGCAGCCCCTATCGTCAAGGAGATCCTCAACCCGCCCACGGACGAGGAGACCCTGACCATGTTCGAGCCGGAGACGGACCACCAGCGCGAGGTGGAGGAGTTCATCAACAACCACCCGCTCACCAAGGAGCTGCGGGCCAAGGAGGGGTTCTACGAGTCGCGACCACATCTCAAGATCCCCGCCCCTTACCGGGCCTACAACCTTACGGGCGGCACGCTCCTGGGACCGGGCAAGGTCGTCGTGCCGCCGGTGACGTTCGTCGAGGCGGGCGGAAAGTCCCTCGTTTCGATATCGTACCTGGGCCACGAACTCTGCGGGCACCCGGGCATAGTGCACGGCGGGCTCCTCGCGACCATGCTGGACGAAGGGCTGGCGCGGTGCTGCTTCGCCGCGCTGCCGCACAAAGTGGGCCTAACGGCCAACCTGAACATCAACTACCGCGCACCGGCGCCGGCGGATTCGTACGTCGTGCTCCGGGCTACGACGACCAAGGTCGAGGGGCGGAAGGCCTGGGTCGAGGGCCGCATCGAGACGCTGGTTGGCGAAGGCGAGACCCCGTTGGTTCTTGCCGAGGCGACGGCCTTGTTTGTCTCTCCTAAGAACGCAGCGGTACGTACACATGCATACATCGGTGATGATGATAATGACGATGATGATGATGAAAAATCCCTCTAGAGAATTAAAGTTAGCTAACGCTATTTACAGCTCATGATGAACTTGTACCCTACGGCATAAAAGGGTAAAATAGATGATGACGGTGGTGGTGGTGGCGATTTAATGAATAGACTTGTAGAATCGGGATAGACGAGACATTAACCTGGCACGGAGTTGGGACGAAAGATGGCAATGCTTTGGGGTTTAGTTATTCTTTTCTTTTTTCGAGGTATTTCTTTGGGCCCTAATGGAATCGAAGGCCAAATCGAATAGGTATCCGGACATTTGCTTGTCTGGGAATTACATATATTATACCCTATGTGTCTATTCTCCCCACTATGCAAGATTATACATCCATGTCGTGTAGTAACTTGCTACAAGTGTGGAAAAGGTATAATTGGTTTACCACAAAGCCGTGGATGGAGAGATGTTTTGTTTTCGAAGCGAGAAAGTCTCAATGACTTATACAAATGTTCACTTCGAGTTTAAATGAATACATTTTATAGGCTAGTGTAAGGAATATACTAAACATTTATAAGGTGACAAATCCTTGGTTTAACTTATATGAGGTAGTGAGGTAGATAAGTACCTAACAATCCATTAGTTAACCTTTTTATGAAGGTAGTATAAAATTATACTTTAGGAACATGCTTTAGCTATTACATAATCTAGGACTTTGCGTAGGCATCTTACGTATTTTAACCTCCTCCACCTGACATTACCATCTATCAAATCAATCAAAATTACTGTTCGCCTTCTATATATAATCATCCGAACTTAACTACACTTAATAATGGATTTTAAGCCTTTTCCTCAATTCACCCCTCTTCCCAGCGATGAGATGTGCGCAAGTCTTGGGAAGCTTGTGGAGATTTACCATCCTGGATACGCACACCCGAAGCCCCTAGTTTTCTTCCGGGCTAGCGACCAGGGTGGAGTATATTATAATGTTCCATACTACACCTGTTGCATAATCGCAAATAACATCTGGTCTCCTGGCGAAGGTCAAGATCCGAGCGAACAGAACGCTCCGTTCCTCTCCGAATACCCAGACCCCACAAAACCCCGGTTATATTGTTCCCCAAAGTAAAGTCATGCCGGCTGGCCAATATTACTTCCACGTACCTACATATAAGAAAAGTAAGATCCTGCATATTATCCTACCTGAAGAATCTTATTATTAATACTACCTCCTAGACCCACCGTATCCTATCATCCCTCAGTTCATGTCCTGGAAGTTTCCTCATAAAAATCTACCAAAACCTTGGGAAGATTTGAGACGAGCTTATAACCCGTTCGTTTCCTCCCAAAGATATGCCGCGTACGATTCCAACCGCACACCTACACCTTGCAGGCTCAGCGCTCGTATATCAGCACTCGATGAGGCCTATATGATGCCTAAGTCCGTTCAAAATTGGAAAGACACAAGCCGTCCATCTGTCCACCGATAATTTATTCTTCCTAAGCAAATATATCCACTTCCTCTTTAACAAAAACATCTTTACCCTCATGCCTAAACCCCATCCAGACGAACAAGGAAAGTTCAGACTTACTAGCCACGTCCCGAAATCTTTGGGCAAATCCACTGATTCTGATATTGAAATGATTACCTTATACCATAACGTCCCGTGCTTACCCCTGCCGCATATCCCTATAGAATTCATGTTCGCTCGGTTCGCATGGTCCATCTTTGATAACGGCATTATCGCGCTTTTTAGCAACGACATCCATCACAAGCACCAGTACTCTGTCCTAGTCCCCGAAAAATCCGGAAATCCCGCCTCGCCACTAGTGGAGAAAATAATAACACTAAAAGAGTTTATCCCCCCCCAATCGAAGGCTACCGGCAGTGGCAAGAAGCGCGATGCCAGCCACCTCGATGCCGATCTTCCAGATTATCCCATGGAAAGCGACTTGGTATTTTCTGTCCGTACCGGCAATTTTGTACCTTACGACGATCCGCGAGAGCCCGGCGACCGCGGTTGCAACCGCAACCGCTACGACGATTCAGACGTATGTAGCAATAAGCGATCCCGGCTGTCTATTCATTCCGATAGCGAAAGCGAGTGTGACAGCGCGCTCGTGTGGCATAGCGACGGCGCAAACGAGAGCGAAGCCGAGGATCGTATCTCTGAAAGAGAAGAAAAGAATAGAAATGACAAAACCATGGCTTAAACTGCACACGTTCCTTTAAACTTATCTTCGTTTATGATTAGCTTTAAAAGAGTAACGATCTTAGCTTAAGCTAAAGCTATTAACACCCCTGAATTACTAATACCTTATATTAGGTACTTAATTAAAAGCTGTAAATTCCCTATTCTCCATAAAAGAATCTATTTGGGAAATTTTCATCTTACCTAATGCACATCGGTGATAATAACCCTTACACTTACAATATCCCTCCTAAAGTCGGGCACTCAAGGCATTAGCAATTGCCAAGTTGAGTGAAGGCCCGCGAATCGGAGGCGGATAGAAGCACGTCATCCAACTACTAATACCTTAAACGGTAGACTAATTCCTGCTACCGCTAGTTAAAGCCTTATTAGGTACAATATTAGGTACTACCTAGGTAGGTATAGAGTATACCTGTTCCAAAGCCTTGGATAAAGTTAAATGAGAACGGGGGACTTTTATGAGAGCTTAATTATTACTTATTTCTTTAAAGTTTACCTATTCCCAGAATCATCGGTCCTATTTATTTATATTTTGTTTTGTTCATTATACCTCAGGTAACAAATACCGTTGGCCTTTTCGTTGCGAGGAGTTATTGCTGGAAAGAATAGGAATCGAGATGGCGACGTGAGTACCTTTTTTTCCTCTTTTTCTTTTTTTTTTTCTTACCCCTCCCCCGCCATCTGTCAGTTTTACGTTCTTCTAAGTGTACATACCTCCATCATGTTTTTTCTTCAATACATCGTCCATTGGCCCAATAGATTTAGCAAATGACGAATAAGACATATATATATTCTGCATTTAACAACGAAATATGGATTTGACACCAAAAAAAAAAAAAACAAAAAAGAGTAAAATGGGGAAAAGATAAATAATTTTGAACCATGTAACTAACACAGCAAACCCTCCAGCAACATCACCTGGCACCCCTCCCTCTCCCGCCGGGAGCGCTTCGCCCTCCGGGGCCAGCGCGGATTCACGCTGTGGTTCACGGGGCTCAGCGCGTCGGGCAAGTCGACGGTGGCGACGGCGCTCGAGCAGCACCTGCTGCACCTGGGGGTGGCGGCGTACCGGCTGGACGGGGACAACGTGCGGTTCGGGCTCAACCGGGACCTGGGCTTCAGCGAGGCCCACCGCCAGGAGAACATCCGCCGCATCGGCGAGGTCGCCAAGCTGTTCGCCGACAGCGCCCAGGTCGCCATCACCTCCTTCATCTCCCCCTTCCGCGCCGACCGCCAGCTCGCCCGCGACCTGCACGCCGCCTCCGCCCACGGCGCCGACGATCCCCTCCCATTCGTCGAGGTCTACGTCGACGTCCCCATCGAGGTCGCCGAGCAGCGGGATCCCAAGGGCCTGTATAAGAAGGCGCGCGCCGGCGAGATCAAGGAATTCACCGGGATAAGCAGCCCCTACGAGGCCCCCGAGAACCCCGAGATCATCATCCGCACCCACGAGAACTCCGTCGAGGAGTGCGTCGCCCAGATCGTCCAGTGGCTCGAGGAGAAGGACTTGATTCCGACGAAGACGGCTACCGCCGCTACGGCTGCCGATGCCGCGGGGAGTGCCGCTCTTGCTTCGTGAGGAGCGCACGTTTCGGATTGGTAGGGAAATAAAGGAAAATAAAAAAAAGAATTAGGGGGAGGGAGGGGGATGTGAGCTACAGTCTATCACCGGCGTCGGAACCCAAGTCGCCATTGGAAAATAGAGAGCGAAGCGAGAAAACAGTAAATTTCAGCAGTAGACAAGAAACACTCCCAAGAAATGCACATAGAAATATCCTATTGTTGTTGTTGTTGCGATATGATAGCCGAAACCTCCCTTATTCGTCGCGGAAAAAAAAAGCGCCAACCTGATATGTAAATTAAACTGCTTTGCTACGCTGTCTATACCTCGAACTCGTAGTATACGTAAGCCGTGTACTCGTTTCCTTCCCCGGCGTGTCCCAGCCCGGCGGCCACCATCTCCGACGTCAGCGCCGCGTCGTCCTTCGTGATCCTTCCTCTCTTGTCCCGTCCGAACGCATTCCCGCCCAGGTACGAATACGACGAGTCCAGCGCCGTCTTCACCTTCTTCACCAGCTTCGCGTTTGTCTGTTTGCGATCGAAATTGTTAGTATACTACTACCAAGTTTGAAAGGACCCTTTTTTTTTTGGAGAGAGAGAGAGGGGGGGGAAGAAGGTGAGTCGTGCGCTTACCACTACGAGAGCCGATACGAATTCCAACGGTAAGCCGTACCGCAGCACCGACTCGACGAACACGCGGAGGGCCATGACGTGCGCCCATATCATGACGCTCTCGCTCCACCCCGTGCGCGTCAGCCGCAGAGCCTCGCCCCACAGCTTCTTCTCCTCGCGGGTGACGCGATCTATCTCCCTCTGCTCCTCCTCCTTGCCGCCCTCGACGTACTTGTACTGGCGGGGCGTCCACTTCTGCTCCCGGCACTTCTGCTGGAACTCGGCGCTGTGCTTCTTAAACGTGGTGACGGCGAACAGGACGAACTCCTCGTCTTGCGCAACTTGGATGGACGACCGAGGCACGACCATGGGCGCCAGGGTCTCGTAGCTCTTGAGGAACTCCTTTTTCAGGCTGATGGGGACGGCGACGAGGTGCGTTTCGAGGTATTCGGAATCCTGCACTAGTAGAGACGGGTCGACGACCGGTGTGAGGGACTTAGTCGCAAGGTTGCCCCTAAATTTAGGAGGTAGGGTTAGTATTTACTCTGAGTGCCAAACGGCTTTAGAGGCGCATTACGTTTGTTTTCTTTGAAGAGTAGCGAGGTTCGACTTGACTTGGTTGTATTGATTGAATTTACTCTTGACATCGTTGTCGATTGTAGTCAATTCCTATCGGCGCAAAAAAGGTCTGCGTTAGCATTGCTCTTGTTCTGAGACTTGTCCTAGGAAACTGAGCGAAAGTAGAAGGAAGTACTTTTTGTAGGATATCGACTAGTTCGCCCACAGACCTGTCAGCTCGGTAGCGGACTTTGTTCCAAGTAAAGGTGCGAAGGTACTGATCCGTCGGCTCTAAAGCCAAGCGTTAACATCCAAGCATTGTCCAAAGCCGTCGCAAGAAGAGAGGTTTGGGGGGGGGACTACGAACTGTCGTTAACCATCTTCTGTTCGGAAGCCTTATCCTCGTTGCCTTCGTACAAGGAGCGCAAGGAATCGCCGACCTTGCTGACCACTGCCTCGCAGGCCGTGTCGAGCTTTGCCAAGTCGTCGGCCTGCTGCACCAAGGCGTCCAGGGTGCCTATCTTGAAGCTGGGGACGGGGAAGGGTAGGACCGTCCCGTTTTCGGGGTTGATGGTGGCCTTGACGGAGTCGAGAGCTTCTTGCTTGTCGCTCGTGTCGAAGGTGCTCAGGGGTAGCGACAGGAGGACATACTTCGTCGGTGTCGGGGCCATGGTGGCGGATTGGGAGCTAAATAGTCGTATCCGTGCTTATTATATGGTGCGTCAATCGATGGATGGAACTTGAGCTACGGTCTCGAGTAGCTAGCTGGAAGTCGGAGTATATACACTATTAGTATATTGCTCAGTGTCAAAAGAATGAAGACCTGAGCTAAGCAAGGGAAGTATATGCTTTATTAGAAGTGAAGTCGAGGATAAGCGGGTAGGTATGAGTTCCTCGCATGAAAAGGTAACCACGAAATTTAGGGTTCGGTTCGTGGGAATATAATTGTAAGTATACAAGATGAAGTCGAGATGGAGCTGCGCTGTGGAATATGCAGTAAGGCTGTTTTGTAATTCAATTGGAGGAGCTGCAAATACCTACCTAAGGTAGGTATGTACCTGTGACATACACACGGTACATGCACCTGTACCATGCCGCTGTAGACTCAACGTCAGTGCTTCTTTTAGTTCAGCCTTAAGTGGAGTACTTCAGCGTATAAGAGGTACCTAGGTATTGTACATCCACTGATACACTGATGCAGTCTCATGGCTTACACAAGTCTGGTATTGTACAAACATTAAGAAAGCCATGGCAATGGCTTTAAATTCAAGTATTTACATGCGTATATTCTCTACCGATATATAATGAATTTGATATATTTTTATATATGCATAAGAGCAATAAGAGCATAGCAGGATTATAACAGGATTATAGCTGTTTATAAGAACTTTACAATTCTCAAGTACCTAATGCTCGAGTGCGTTGCCTGAACTGTATAATACCTTAAAAGAGATAAAGTTAAAATGGCATTTCGAATAACTATTAAGATGGGACTTATATTCAACTTCCTACTATGTAGGTACCTGGAAACAATATCAATCGCATAACGCTTATGGGGCATCAAACGCAATATCTCATTCAGCTCACACAAGGTTTAGTTGTCCCCGGAGCCAATCAATGAACATACATAGGAGGTACTAGGTACTAGTGTGCATCAAGATACCCGGCTAGAGGGAGATAAATACCTAGGTTAGTTGATAAGATAAACGTCGATGCTGATGCTGCAGCAGGGTTGGTCGGATTAGCTGTTTCTCTACTGCGGGACACGTCGAGCACGGGCCATCCAAGCCAGCCATTATCGATCCTGTTTATTGATTGCCATGGCAGTCATGGCTGCCCATCGCAGCGGTTTATGGGTCCCCCGATTTCCCTACCAAACAAGTCAGGCAACCTAGAGAAAGCCAGACAGCGTCGCAACTCCGCTTTGGTCTTTTTAAAACAGGCATTAAAAACTAAAGGTACCTAATCCACTAATTCCGTCTTAAAGAAAAAAAAGTACAACCCCAAATCTTGGTGAGTCGACGTGTAAATCCAATAGCCGCCGACGAAGGAGCACGAGAACCAAATCGTCCGAACCACTAATTACAGGCTCACTACCAAAACACCATTTTTTAATTTTCTAATTTTTCTAATTTTTTCCTTTTTAAAAAAAAGGAAGAAAAAAAAAACAATCTTACCTTTTCCATTGTTCACCCCTCCTCTCCCATTTGACCTTGAGGTTTTGAATCCTTTAAAGAACTTATGAACCTATGAAAAACCTGCGTCTTGCATCGTTCCTATCACCCGTTACACCAGGCATTTACACCAACGTTTAGCGGTCAACCAGTCCTATGAAGCCCAACCACCTGTCGCCGACAATCACATTTGATTTTGAATTGCCCCGTTCCTCGCCAGCAGCTGAATATCAGCGTCTAAACTTAATCTGCACCATATTTGCTGCCCCAACTTTTCACATTTGTGAGTGTAGCCAGCAATATCTAACCACTACAACCACCGCCGCTACCACCACCACTGTTATCATATTATTACTACGGATATAACTGCGAAATCCCTCGCCTTCGGCTGGCCGTCTTAATATAAATATTCCGGCGCATTCGATCCATTGAGCCTTTCCATTCCCCCCGGCTGGTCGCGCTGTCGCATCAACTGCTCGCGATGACGCGCTGGTAGTTGTTATATTTTCGGTCTGCAGTCGATGAGCATGGAATTTCGCCAACTAACCCATACTCAGCTGTCGGTGATAAGTTTTATTTCTACGGCTTAGCCGACGAGACAGACTTGGATTGTACCCTTTCTTTGTCATGGTTGGCACTGCTCCGACCAAATGGCTACCACATCCAGTACGCCTCTTTCCCCTCCCTCTCGTATCTCTCTACCTAACTCAGCATCACAGGCCAACAGTCAGCCAATCCGGCAAATAATCCACCTCCCATTGCTGCCAGGCCCTCGGGTGTCTCTGGACAGCAACCCTCCGAATCTCCTACGCCCGGCCTAATCGCACCGTCGCCATCCTCAGCCGGCCCTACTACAAATGGTGGCACCAATGGCCTACTATCTTCTACATTGTCCAATGACGGTTCCTTTCATACAGATCTAAGGCAGTATCCTCGGGACGGGCGCGTTAGAAATCCAGTCCCCAGTAAGCTGAAGGATGTTACGGAACAGATGAAGGGGAACTTCAGCGTAATGCATATGGATGTTGCCAGTCATCGCGCAAGCGAGGGCCGTGATGCTGCTGCGAAGCGCACGAGCGAGAGCACGGCCTTGCAGGCTAAGCTAGCCCAGACTGATAGTTACGTGTCTCATCAACGACGAGCAAACTACCCCAGGCCGCCTGGCTTGAAACAATTCACATCCCCGAAGAAGTCTGCTTCTGTAGAACCGGTTCCCGAAATAGCACCCGTAGTTGAGGAATTGCGTCCTCTCACTATTACCGAAACAAAAACCGAACAAGCACGATTATTGACGCTTCTGAGAACTCTCCCCCCTCATACAGTGGTAGACCAATTATGTAAAGCGCTTGCATTCTTTGGCGGCATACCAGAGGCACCACCCCCAGCAGATGGTAAATTTCCTGAAAGCGCAGAGGCGAACGGCTCCGGTTCCTTATTTGTTGGGTGGATCGCTGAGATATTTCCTAATCTCAAGGAGCCTCGAAGGCGGACATCGATTCCAGCCACGCAGCCGATGAATTTGCGACGACCCAGGGGACGTCCAAAGGGCAGCAAAGCCAGCAAATCTCGGAGTGACAAGGGTATGAAGAAAGGTACTAAGGGTACCACAAACCGAGCCCAAGAAGCTCAAGATGACAGCTGGGTGGATGTAGAGGATAGCGTTCTAGAATTGAACGAAGATGACGATCTAGTCGAAGTAGAGGGGCCATCGGAGAACGCTCCGAGTACACCCCCCCAACTTCACGAAGAGGGGCAGTTTAACAATACTCCGATGATGGGCTCGACAGGCGGTTTTAAATCTATTAACGATGCGAATACCACGCTTGGGCCTGGATCCAGCATAAAACGGCGTGGTCGACCGAAGGGTTCCAAAAATCGACCTAAGGATGCTTCCGGTGTACAGCAAGCTAATCAGTCAGCTGAGTCCGCATCTGCAAACCCGAATTCCACTCCTGTTCAAGCCGATCATGCATTAGCGCATCCAATACCGCCAAAGGTGACTCCTGTGCCGGTACCGATTCCCATGTTTGGTGAGCAACCGAAGAGGAAGGCGAATGCTGGACGGCCAAAGGGTTCTAAGAATCGCCCCAAGGCCTCCAGCGAGTCCGCAGGTCAAGATGGCACTACGTCTCAGCAGTTGCAAACGACCGAACTGGTGAATCACCAAAATAATCAGCATCCCGCACGGATGCCTATTGTTGGCCCTTCGTTTACAGGCAGCACTACCACGTCCTCTATCGCGGATGGTGCTAATTCTCAGAGCGACCAGCGATCTCAGCTGTTACCTCCGCCTGCGATGTCTAATAGCCAGACGCCGACTCCTCAAGTTAAGGAGTCCTCAATAGTTGGGAAGAAGCGGAAGCGTCAGTCTGCCCCTATCGGTACTATCCACCTTCAAACTGACGGAGCCTCCGATGGTGGCGTCGGAAGTAACGCCACTTCCCAGCAAACACAAGCGAGTCTTTCTCAAGCAACCTCAGTTCCAATTCCCCAAGTGCAGCCATCGGCTGTTGCTGTCCAGTCTATTCAGCAGTCTTCTGCCAATGTTAATAATACGCCGTCTACAAAACGGCCGCGTAAATCCCAAGAGTCAGGTTCGCTACAGACGGCGAAACGCTCGACTCCGAATAATATAGGGAATAAAAATTCTGCGTCATCTACAGCGACCAGCTTGGATCAAAACCGGCAATCTAATCAGATTTCCATCCCATCACAAAACCATACGCAGGCCGAAGGCCTCGAAGCTCATTACGAGCGAATAGCTGCACTACAGAACCGTAGTGATCCAGTACAGAGCAATGCCAATCGCTCTCAAAAGCAACAGCAGCATCAAACGACGACATCGATGGGCAATACGGCGTCCCCAACTCCCGCGGAAGGATTAGAAGCTCACTACGAACGTTTTACAGCCCTCCAAAACCGCCAGGACAACGCAAGACAGCAGACTGCCAATCGTCAGCAGATGCAGCAGACTACTCAAAGCGCTTCTCCTATTTCTTCGCAGGCATCCAAGGCCCCCCAGATGCCATCTACGCTGGCTACCCACCAGCAGAGCAGACCATCTCAAAACTACTACCAAACACAGACTCTTAACCCGTCCTACAATACACAACCATCTGCGTATTCTACTAGTCAACGTCAGACTCAGCATATGGCTACAGGATCTCCCGGAACAGGTCTTGTACAGCACATGACTAATTCTCCTCAGTTCGGCGCACAGTCAAACTCACCGCTCTTACAGAGCGACACTAATTATAGGGGGTCGCCATCACTCGTCCACAGCAGTACGGGATACCCACCGCGTCGAACACCTTCGGCGTCACCGCTAGATAACAACTATCGTACGGGAGGTGCCACAGGTCATGGCGTCGCAAACCACTCTCCTCACTTCGGCGCGCGCCAAACACCGACGACTACACATAGCACGTCGCATTCCGCGATGCCCTCAACATTTGCGCCCTCTTTCGACTCGAGCTTTCTGGAACTCCAGAACTTGGATTCGGGTAATAGCCACGGTGCGCTAGGTCTCGGGACTGGCTCGTACGGGCTGAGCAGCGGTGGCGTACCGTCTCAGCAACGGACAACCGGCTCGAGCGCAGCATCGCTCTATTCTTCCACCACGGGTATGAACAACAGTTATCTACCTTCCTCAAACGTTAGTCGCGCTACCCAGAACAGGTGGCCGTCGTGAAAATTTCATCTGAAAATTTCATCTCGTATGAGACCGAGACCTGGGCATTTTCTAGGTTTTCGATATGCACATGATATACGACAGAATGTGGCGTTTAAGGAAATGGAGAAAAATAAAATAAAGTGGCGTTTGTATATGGATCTTAGGGGGGGTTGAGAGCACGACTTCGAACTGCTTTCTCTCCCTTTTTATGGTTGTTCTATTTCCTCTGCATAGTTTTTACGACGGAAAGTTTTAAAGGAAATGGATTATGGAAAGGGAAGAAATGAAAGGGAAAGGAACATGGCATTAGGGAGCTATTTGTTATTCATTCTTCGTTTCTTCATAGTTTAAATGACTTCCTACCCTCCTCCGACTCCGACTCCGACCGGTGCCAGTACACGTTAGGCGGGATCTTTCCGGTCCGCGAGGAGAGAAACGGAGAGGGGTTTTGAATATTACTTGTAGCACAAGCAACAGACCTCAAAAGGTTTTTTTACGGGTTTTTACCTTATTTACTTTACCTCCTTTCTTCCTCCTCCTTCTTCTTCCTCACACTTTGTTCGCGGGACATTGGTCCTCGTATTATCGGGAAAAGGGCAGCAAAGCGTTGGGAGAGAGCGGGTTCTGTTTCTGTGCTTTTTTACGCCAAATAGTTTTCGGTTCTTTTTTTTCTCCCGTATGGTCTGTTCTAATATACCATTTGTGTGTTGCCCGGGTTTCGTTCTACCTGCTACGATTTTTTACTTGTTTTGTCTGCTTGTCTGTTGTTGTTGTTGGTGGTGGTAGTGGTATGGAGTTGTACTGTTTGCGATTAAGGAAGATGCTGGGTACAACGAAGGATGGAATGGATCGTATGGTATGGCACGGTACGGTTGAAGAGATGGTCATTCAGGGGTAAGGAATGGTATAAGGCAAAAACATGTGTGTTAGAGAGAGAAGGCGGGAGGAAGGGGTGTAAAAGACTCGGACGAAAACTTTAGTTCAGGCATGTAGGCAAGAGAGATGGAATATGGAACGGAATGAGACAAGGCGAGACGAGACGAGATGAGATGGGGTCCGAGAACATTCATCGATTGATATATGGGATATATATCTACCTCTTTGCTTGGTTCCTCTTCCTCCTTCTCTTCCTCCTCCTACTCAAGCCCTTTCTCTTCTTATAGAAGACGTGTGCATATTATCTTTGTTTCCCTTCCCTTCCCTTCCCTTCCCTTCCCTTCCCTTCCCTTCCCTTCCCTTCCCACGAGTGCGACTAGTGAATATCTGCGTAGCTCCTAATTCCACCAACCAGGTAGCCATACATTTATTTATCCATTCACCTGTTCGTTCAATCTTACACGCACGCATGTCCTTCCTTTCCCCGGTATCTAAAGATAATCCTCATCCCACCAATCCCCCCTTTTGCCTTCCTAGCACGCAATCGGGGACGGGGACGTTCGGAGGAATGTCGCTTTGCTCGCTTGCGGGTATGATCTCGGGGAAAACAAAAAGGGGGACAGGAGTAATAGATGCCGCGCGGAACACGTAGTTAGGCAGGGAAAAAGATAGAAGAAAAAACGGGGAAGCAGGGAGGTGGGGAAGGGGGGTAAGAGTTTACGCTTCGTTTCGGGCTAATATAAATATAATATAGTCTGTAACGACAGATAAAAAGAGCAACGAACAACGACATGTAATAAGAGATGAAATGAGAACTTGGGGACACCAAGTAGTAGCAGGTACCTAATAGTATGATATTGGTACGATATGATATGATAATGGATATTGGTTATAGTTATGGTTATGTTATGTGTCTTTTCTTGGGTATTCGGTATTTGCGAATCCAAGAAAAGAGGAGCCATCAAATAGTAGTAGTTGTAGTTGTTGTTGTCCTTAGACGAACTCGGGAACGCCTAATAGGTTTTCGCCCAAGCTTCTCCCTATCCATGATTCCATCCTCGCTCCCAGGCTCCCTTTTCCCTTCCCCCCCATTTCCCCCTCGGCCTATCCATGAGGTGAGGAAACATGGGAAGGGGGAGAAAGAAAAAAAAAACAATATATCGTATACGCCCCAAATCCCCGGGAGGAGTAGTAGTGGTAGTAAGTAGTAATACCCTACTAACCAAAACAGACCATGAAAAATAAAAACAAGGAAATTCTGCTGCTTGCTGCTGCGGCTGCTGCTGTTGCAAAGACCAAAATAAAGAAGAATAAATGGAAAAGTTCCCGCCCCATATTATAAAAAAGAACGCCCTGTAAATGCTGATGATGAACATGGCTAGATGACGGCTAGAACCAACCCAACCAAACCAAGAAAAAAAAGCCCGCTATCCCCACCCTTCGCGCGGATATCTTTCTAAGCGCTTATGCTAGGTATCAATTCAACTAACCCGGACACACAACCATCCCCTCGCGTCCCCTTTCCCCGTTGGTATAATAAAGTCAAGTACTAGATAGTAGAATAGGTAAGGTGAGGTAAGGTAAGATAAGGTGAGGTGATGTAGATAGATAAGGATAAGTAAGGTGGGAAGGTTAATTATTCGATTGGGTCCTCTTCGATGGCTTCGAGAGGCGGCCGGACCGACTCCGGCGCCGCCCGGCCGTACCACCACTCGTCTTCCTCGGCGGCACCGTCCTCCCGGATCAGCTCCAACATGACTTGCGCGTTGCGCTTGATGTCCTGCGGCCGTTCGACAATTCCACGGTCTAATATTAGCGCCTCCGCCGTTGGAAGCCATATTTGTTGTAAGGTTGGTAGGTCGGGAAGTAACATCTTGAGTTGTTCGCGCGACAACTCGCCCATCGGCATGCCTTCAGCCAAACTCGTATTAAATACCAGGTTCTCCCACGTAATCATCGACGCATCGCTGCCCCGTCGGCCTGCATCCGATCCCTGCCGTCCGCGGCCGTTCACGTATGGTTCTCCGGGCCTTGGAAAATCGGACTCGCCTGCGCTCGACTTCTTCCGCGTGAGACCCCTGAACCCTCGCCGCGTTTTCATCCCGACCTCCACCGGTTCCCTTAAGACCGCGTTATACCACGAGTCGACGGCTCCTCTCCTCGAATTATACCCCTTGATCTCCCAGAATCGTTCCATCTGTCGGAGTCCGCCGACACACATCGCAGTCACATAAACTTCGTCGGGAGGCCGGTCCTTCAAATAACCTCGGAGCGAACGCTCTAATCGACCCACATAAGATGGTGGTCGAAGGCGTCGACAGAAGGAAGATACCACCAGGGGGAACACCTGATGGACGCGTAATAATGTTTGGTCGTCGTACATGCTCATGATCTTCAGTTCGATAGGATTTAAGGTGTAAGGGACCTTGGATAAGCCATGTCCATGTTCCTGAATGTATTCGATATGTAATGTTCGGTACGTCTCAAAGAAATGAAATACTGTAAAGAGCAGTGGTATTAATCGTCGGCGCATCCTCTCGTATTGCGGCTCGAATTCGATACGTTGAGCCACCGTAGTCCTCAGAAATATCTCCTTCGTCACCCTCTCGCATATTAAATAGGACAGCTTAGCGGCAACGTGTAACCTATGCCATATCCCACATAAATAGTGAAGCCGTATCGCAGTCGGGTCGGGCGCTGGATATAATCGCTTCGCATAAGCAGGAACGTGATGCTCCAAGTGATACCGAGCAATTGGGAACTCATTGACTGTAATCATCGCGTGCCACGACCGCGAAGCTAATCGAAGGCTTAGGACATCAGATAAGGGTAGAGAGGCGATGATTTGGATTTTCAGCTCATTAGGAAGCGCGAGGAATAACTGATCGAAAGGTATGCTCTTCCTTTTCGTAGAATCGATAGACTGTCGGCGCGTGTCGTGTTCAACAGAATTACGCGACGGTAAGATCTTGAAGCCGATGAAATTGCCGCGACGCTTTTCTGCCTTTTGGATATCGTGCGAGGCCTGATCAGCTGCCTTCGGTCTCCTGATAGGAAGTATGAATGTCGAGGATTCGGCCACAACAGAGCCCTCCTGCGCGTGGGCAATAGCATCGGGAGGCTGATCTTTAGACTCGTTTAGCTTCTTGAGCTTATCGAAATACCGCTGGGAGGCGAATTCGGTCAAGTGTGGAGGGTCCATTATGAATGATTGTTCGGACAAGTGAAGCCGGCGCGCCTATGTCAAGACGGACAGATGGAGAGTGCTCGCAATGCACGTTTGTCCTTTATCAGACAGGAAAGGCGACGGCGTCGGGGTCGATAATGTTGAAATTGGCCGGACGCAAATCAAACATGTTGAGACATTGAATATATCGGGGTGAATTAGAAGGTAGGCAGGATCCGTTCACAGATTCGGGGTGACGGATGGCGGTTCGTAGATCGAGTCGAGGACGAAGGAGACTGAATAAAGGGACAGGGGGACTAGAACTACAGCAATGAGATAAAGCGAGCGACGTCAGATGTAGACACAATACAACAGCCAAAGCGCTCTGCGCCTCTCTCGCTCAAACCGGACTCTAGTTGGCTAAGTCTCGGCCGTAGGGGATGGAATTGGAATACCGAGTCTCGTTAAGACTGATATGATGACCGAAGATTGGTTTGGCTGTCGTAGACCCTGAGAATTCGGTATCGTCACGAACGCGATTCGAGCTGGCGGGGAAAAGGTAAATATCGCGACGAGATGAAAAGGGCGTCGGTTTGAGAAAGCAAAGTTGGTGGCAGTTGATAAGTTGGTAAGTATTAGGAGACCAAGAGAAGAGGCGCAATGTACATGGGGCTACGGGGTCGGGAAGCGGGAGAGATGGTCTCAAAAATGGTGTTGAACAGAGAGAAACAACTGAGACAAGGCAACGGAGAGAAGAGCAACGTTAACAGAAGTGACCAGATAGGGCAAGAAGCCGTATGGGTGGTAATGAGGATGTTTAGGGTGCTACTAGGAAAAGAAATAACCCATAGAGTTTACTACTACTGGAACAAAGGAAGTGGATAAAGTTTGAGAACGTGGGAAAAATGAGGCCGAGAACTTGAAGATAGATAGAGCCCAAGTGGGAACTTAGTTCACGAGTTTAGAAGCTTTTGCGATTTTGGATTGGGGGGGGGGGGGGGGGGGATGTTGGAAAAAGACGGGAATGGGACGGGGGGGGAGTGTACGATAGGAATCCAGGCCAGTGTCATTAGTAACCTTGCTCTTACCAGCCTACCTACCTAACCTAAGGTACCTAAACACTAGTAACCTAGTAACCGTAGGGTAGACTGCGTAGGTAGACCGGGTAGACTGCGTACCTGTAAGGTGGGTGTGGAGAACAAGCGACAGAGGTTAACTTTCTGGGGCGTGGGTGGCACTGGGGGAAAAGGGAAAATCCACTAAAACCTGTCAAAGTCGTTAAGTCTATTCGGTGTTATGGTGGTATGAGCTATAAAATAGGGTGTCCGAGGGTGTGTCTTCTTGCTGCTTACGGCGATTTGGCCGGCCAAATAGTGGAGTGCTAGAGAAGTGCTGCCGACCTATGGCCAGCGAGTGATATGTCGAACACCCATTAAAACACCACCTATTAACACTACCTATAGGTAGTTCCTGACTCTTTTTGCACCGAGAAAAAACCACTTAATTTTTCACCCCTCTTCTTTTTTTTTTTTTTTTTTACTTCCTTTACACCTTTGATCCAATTCCCAACGATCCACGACCCACGATCCACACCTCACCCCGATATTCTTATCACTACGCAATTGTCCGAATCGTTCGGCTACAGTTATTCGTAGATGCAAAACATTTTACCATAAATTTTATCAGGGTCATTTACTCAGAATTCAGGGTCTATCCCAATTGATTGGCAAGTATCTCGGTATCAAGCATCCCGAGAGGTATCGAATACCTAACAAGGTACCATCACATCACATCACCTCACCTCAAGCATCTTAAAAGTTAAGGAGGTATTTATTAAATATTCGGCCCCGGCATCAGCTTACTTCATTGCTTAATACCGACTAATAAACCAATTCAACCGTACCTGAATCCGGAGAAGGTTATTGCCGTATCCTTGTCCTGATGAGGTCAGACAAGATTCCGTGAGTTGTTCCATGTTCCATGTTCCATGTTCCATAGCAGCAGCATGGGTGCGGGCATGGCCGATAAGTCTTCCTCATACGGCTCTGGTATTGTATCATCTCTTCCATTTCCATCTCCATCAGCACCCGGTCTTCTTCGGAATCATTACCTATCGGCCCGCGGACATCTCATAGATATATATCGGTCATCCGCAAAATATTTTCTAACAAATCCTAGCTAGCTCCCCTTCCTCTCGGCCTTTTATCGAAGCTCAGCTTTCCTGATATCTCACTTAGCTCTTTCCCCCCCCTTGCTAGCTTTATCTACTTGTTATCTTTCGTCTTTCAATAAACAATGTCGCCATTAACGTATGGTCCCACGTTAGGACCCTCTCTATCGTGTGTCTGGCCGGATCTGACTATGGGGTTTATGGGGTTAGCTAGTAGCTGGGAGAGCATCGCAACCCAGCTTTTCCCATTTAGCCTATTTACAGCTCGGTTATAACCTGCTGCTCCGCGATTGCTCCACGATTGTACTTCGCGGAGCCTCGTGGGCTTCCGTTCATAGACTCGTGAAATTTATGACACTTATCATGGCCAGTGCCGAAAGTAGCACCGACTCTTCTGCTCGGTGTCGTCGAGCATGCTTGTAAACTTGGTTACGATACTTTAGCCTCCCTCATTTCATCATGAGCACCACCGCGACAAGACTTGGCATATACGGGATCCGACGCAAATATTCAAGCATAATATATTCCCCTACCTCATGTACAATACAGACCGAAAGCCAGACGCAGCAGAGTCTCGAGAACAAACAATAAATTGGGAAGCCTTCATCCGGCGCCGCTGGTTGCTTCACTTAAGGGCCATATCGAGCCAGCTTACCAAGCAGCCCAGGGAGTAAGTAGCCAGGGAGAGAGTGAGGCCTTCCATCACGATTCACGATTCTTACGATTCACCAGCGCGCAGTGATTCAAATACCGTTTAGGAAAGATCTGCATTCGATTTCGGCACTTCTGGGGTTGCTTTTCTCATTTCGGTCTCGCAGTGTAACATGCCACCTAGACAGAGAGACCACCCTTCTTTTCCCAATGGGATCGAGACCCCTTTTTCAATCTCTACTTCTGCGAGACATTGCACATGACCATCCTGAGCCGTCAAACATATTCCCTTTATTACTTGCGTCTCGGCATAATCAACTCCTACAGCATCACCAATGTGATGGTGGCTGTTAGCATGACTTACCTACCTGGACTTACCTACCAGGTAGGTAGTTTATCCAGGAGTACGTAGCGTACCTCTCCACTCCCTAAATGCTTCACAAATCCACAACTAGACACAAAAAAGATTGAAATTTTATATAAACGGCGAGCTTGGCATATCATGCTGGTTTTTTTAAAGGTAACATGTTACGCTAAGCGCGTTGATCGTATCGTATTATTACTTGCTATACTACTAAGGCTGTTAGAAAGGTCACCTTCCTACAAGATGTTGATGATGGCCCGTAAGAAACAAGGGCTTGGGAATTCCCCGCGATAGAGCCGCCGGGTCCGTCTTGCTCGTTAAAAAAGAAAAAAAGGGACCGACCGCCCATGTGGACCGAACGGCCTTACTACGGTCTTTTCTGACCCTCCCAGCATCCGACGTAATTTCGACCTCATTGGCTAGTGGCCCATTCTTTTTCATCTTCATATTTGGATACTCCGACACTGCTGAAGTCGAGAATTGCACGTTTCTACGCATTTCTACAAATCGAGGATGAGGTGACTAAGACTACATTTACACATGTGGCCATCGCAGAAAAGAGATGAGCTTGACTTAGCCTGACTCATGTACGTATCTAGGAGTACGACGTCTCTGTGATAATTTCCCAGCGGCCAAGTGGTAGACGCGGGCAGAAGATCACCTGGCTCGTCCGCAGCTTATAACGCCACTAAACCGCGCGGGTGCAACGTGGTCTTCATGAAACAAAATATTGAAGTCGAAAAAATGAAACATTGCTGCTATTTTGTGATCTAAGCCAGACTTATTCATTCCGTGGCGCAAATCGATGGTCTATTCATCAATTCTATGGCGTTCGTATCACATTTACTATCATATTAACACTTGTTGAGGTTTCTTCATAGAACACATTCCAATGGGTGCTTCAAATGAGGTGTCAACAGTCATAGCCCGCAAGGCGGTACGTACGTCTTTGGTTAAATCTAGGACGATCACCCATCGCGAGTTACCGGATACTACGAAACATGGCCTGGGGAAACGTCATCGGGGCCACATCCGATGCTCCAAAGCCTCCAAGTAATCCATCACAGTTTTGTTTAATATATTAGCTCTACTCGCCATGCGAAGACGATCAGACTACGAACAGCTAGCCTTATTCTAGTTATCATAAGTAGTGTAGCTTCTCGCCTATTTCGTAGGAAACTTCCCCCGAGCTCGGTTCTACATATCGCACCACTTAAGGTATCGTGGTTTTATTTATCCGTCACAATTCCCTAGGTTAAGTTTAAACATATTCTTTAGGGAACTCTTCGTTGAATCCCAGTGAGTCGCGCTTTGTATAGATCAGGCCACCAATAAGCAGGTGATGTAAAGAAGAAATGGTGCTGAAAATCAGCCCTATCAAGAAGCCCGTCCGATATGCCGATTGGGACACGGTATACCCCGAATTCCTACGATTCCGAGCACGAGGACGCGTGCGCGTATAAGGCGTCTAGAACGATTCTAGAGATAAGGCTTCCTCGAGCTGTTCGGTGTCGTTTTGTATGAGAAGCATGAGGAGCATGAGGAGCCAGACTGGTGGGATTTCCAAGGATGGAACTCTTCTGGATCCTAGCTTCTACCTGATGAACAGATCAGGAAGTTCGTTTTCAAAAGGGGCATGGGGGACTCGCTTACATAGTAAACAACCCCCCTGCCCCATGCCCATATTAATCCATTCGCGCACAATTCGCGAGTCTCACCTAAAAAGCTCTTCCCCAATTTCCGATTTCTCCTCAGTACACAACCGAGATCAACCACCGACTAGCCCCGAACCACCGGGTTGGCTGGGTTGGCTGGGTGTTGTCTATTTTTAGAAAACCACATGTATGGGTGGATTGGCACGACTCTCTTTCTATTCACTTGAGAGTCGCTCTCGCTGATGGCGTTCCTGGCCCCCCCCGCCGTTGTCACTGACATCCCCTTACTATAGGTACTTATGAGCTACATGGATGCTATTCCAAAATGGCTGCCTTCAGCTGCTATGGTCATAACAAATCTCGCTCACTCTGCGTGTTCCTCTCTTGTACCATACATCATCGCCGCCAAGACGTCGAGCATTCCCTTTTCTGCCACGAAAGCTGTCACTTGGTGGAAAAGGAACCATTCGATCTCTCTCTTTCTATCTCGTTCCTCTCCCCGCCTAAAACTACTCCTCACCTCTAAGCTCCTGCACGCCCGCATACGTACAGTAGCCTCATTTCAAACTACACCGGTGAGGCTAGGTACCTTAGTTTGTCTAAGCTAGTAGCCTAGTAGTTGCGTTCAGAAGAGCCAAAGGGAATTTTTATACTTCATTATTATCGAGAGCTCTAATTTGCACACCTACCTAAAGTAGTCTTTATTTTTAACTCGCTTTTATCCATACGATACCCTTATTCCCTAGGCCTACGTTGCAAGAGGAAAAAAAATTGGTTTTGCCCTCCTCTCCTCTGTCGCCGTCTTTCGACTGCCGATGTCTACATTGCATGAGGAGTAGTGGCAGCAGCCAAGAAAGGAGCCTACGTTACCTTACTAGCCTTGCCGTTGCCGCTTAATATTACCCAGTAGATTCATCCGTCGCTAGACAATATTCCCGAGACAATTTGAATAAATTATCACCCCGCTGTGCGGCTGCGCAAGTAAGTTTTCGTGCGTGCGTGCGGCGCGTGTTCAAGGAATATTGGCCCGTCGTCCATCCTCTTTGCGCCAGACGCGCGCTCCTATCCCCCTCCCCTTCTCGAGACCGTCCATCTAGCCATCTCCATTGGCTTTCGATGCGCTCCTAGCGACGGCCCTCTTACCCTACTTACACACCTCGGGAGGTAGCATCACACTCGTTCTCACCTAAAGCGGGCTACCGGACTCACGCACACGCGAATTACGCAGATGGCTATGGATCCTACACCGAGTCATCCGACCTCTTCCGGGTCCGCTCCCCTCCGGATACCTGAGCTAGCCGCCACCACGTCATCCTTCACTCCCGGCCATTCCGCTTCGGAACCATGCGTAATAGACTCGCCGGTATCGCCGGCCTCGCCAAACGCCTTCGCGCGGTTCGAGTTCGAGACCGGCCGCGGAAACGACGGGTCCAAGATCCTCATGGTGGAATGGGATCCTGCGCCGTCGGGCGAGGACGGCTGGGTCGTGGCGTGGGATGCCAAGACGACGACATTTCCCGTCATCGAGAAAGTAGAAGACGACGACGACGACGACGGGGGAATCATCGATAAGGAAGGACAGCGCCGGCAACGCGTCTACTTCCTATTACCTTCCGACGCCACGGTGCCGCCCGCGGTAACCATTTCCCACGCCGGCTCGGGCCGGACGCTAACGGCGAAAGCGATGCCGGCCATATTCGCGCCGGGGCTCGGGATCGGATCCCGCGACGCGGGCCGCCGCGGCGTCTTGCACACGATATGGGCGCGGCTGCGCGCCGGACAGCTCCAGGACGAGATACGCGCGGAGCTGCGCGACAACAGCGAGAGCGTGGGGCTCGAGATGGCCGTCCAGGAGCGTCTTTGGATCATCGATCATTTCGGCCTCGACGACCTCCGGGTCCCCGACACCAATCCCAACGTCGCGGATGCCGGTTCTATAGCCCAGTCGCCGCCGCAGAGCCCGCGCTCCCCGGTCGGCGGCCGGTTAGGCGAGAAGCTGAAGGGGCTGAAATTGGCGACTTCGCCGTCGGACTTGGCCAATCATTCAGGTACCTACCTAGAGTTTTCCTTGTTTTTCTCCTATTCCTCTTCACCCTTCCCCTTTCTCCCAGATAGATGCCTTGTCATTCATTGGTTGCAAGCTTTCACTCCCAAGATTTCCACCTGCCTGCCTAAATCCACAAACACGTTTTCCTCCCACGTTTCCGCCAAGACTCACCTTCTCTCTAGGCGCCCACTACTCGCATCAACGCGACCCGTATATTCCCAGGCGCGACCCGCCTCCCCCGGGCAAGAAAGACGGGCTGGCGATGAGAACGGGCGCGGACGCGGGCAACGTGGCTTCCCTCGACGCCGTTCTGGGCGGGAACAAGCAGACGGCTGCGCCGCCGCTGCCATACGCGGTCCAAGCCGCCAAAGAGACGGAAGACGAGTTGTTCGCGCTACCCATGAGCCCGCGCAGCCCCGATATGGGGGCCATAAGCCCGTTCAGCCTTTTAAGGTAAGGCAAGGGAGGACGGGGCAGGACAGGACAGGACAGGGCAGACAGATAAGCGAAGGAGGAGGACAGGGGTGGGGTGGGTGGGTATATCAGAGGGACCTAGCTACCTAGGAGGTAGATATCTCAACGAAGGTAGATTGAGATAGATAAGGAAAGGAAACGTTGTTATTAGGTAGTTGGGGCAATGTGGAACTTTGAAGTCGGGCTTTATTATTAACTAGGGGTAGTTAACTGGCTAACTAGAGAGAGAGAGAGAAAAAGAGAGAAAAAGAGAGAATCCATATATGATAGATGGGGCGGAGGCTCGCTTGAGACCAAGCAAGGCGGGGCGGCGTAGACGAGAAGGGGTGGAAAATGGAGGAGGGAGGTAGAGAGGTAGGAATAGAACGTAGCGTGTTGCTGCAGGGCCGAGATCGAAAATAATAATAGGAAAAAAAAATTAAAGTCAAGTATAGTGGTATGTATTGTAGCATAGTGAAGTGATGCGAACGAGTGAAAAGGGGGGGCGGATGGGGGGGAAAAGGGAATAATAGGAATAATCCGAAACAAAATGGAACGGAACAAAATCAGACCTATAGGAAAAGAACCAAAAGAATATAAAAAAATAAAAGTTCCGCTATTTCTCCTCCCCCCTTCCAGGGCAATGAACCAAGGGCTTCCCACGCAATACAGGGGAACGTGTCTCGGTTGGGAACGAAGCACAGAACAGTACCTACCTACATAGACGACAAGGACATGATAAGATAGGATAGGATAGGACAGGACAGGGTCAAAAAGCGAAGAACCATAGGGCCGGGAGCGCCGGGAAGCGGGGAAGGGAAGTAAGGAAGTAAGGGGGGGAAAGGGGTTCCACGTGCCTTGCCTTGCCTTGCCTTGCCTTGTCACCGCCAGACTTATATTATGTATATAGGTAGGTAGGTAGGTAGGTAACTTTACCGGAACCTTTTCCCCAACCACTCGGCTTTCCGCGCGGGATGCGTGTCATAGCGGATACGGATAGGATACAAATGCAGAGATGGATATGGATATGGATATGGATATGGATATGGATATGGATGCAGATACAGGTAGTGTGCATACCTCGTAGTATGTATATATGCCCTATGCCCTATGCCCGGGCAGGGAAGTGTAGGGTAGGGTACGGTGGTCGGCCAGCCAGCCAGGTAGCCCAGCGCCCACAGTCTGGATAGCGATACGCGGATAGTAAAAGCAGAAATACGTGTATACCTACCTGTTTCCACGGTTGGGCCCCCATGTAATATGTATGTAGGTATGTATGCATGCGTATACCTGTCTGTCCGTGTCTGGTACAGGTGGAGACGAGGACTGGATTTAGTGAAGAAAAAGAGAGACCCTTAGAGAGCAACAACCAAGTGGATTTTTTTGCTGTGCTAACCTGATACTAGATGTCATAGATGTGATGTGGTGCGGCACGATGTTGTAAGTAAGGAAGAAGTATGGCATAGCAAAAGAAATATAGAGGTAACAGTAGGTATAAAATAATATAATATCGTAAGAAAGAAAAGAACCTAGTTTGTTAAGGACCGTTTCAAATGCTTGTTTGCTTGCTTGCTTGCCTGCCTTCTGTACGGCCTCTACATGATATGTACCTATGTATGAGGTATGCATATAGCCTTACCCGCGTAACGTCAACGGGATTGCCCTTACGTCCGTCCGCTGTTGTTGATTTCGCGCCGCGCCGAGGCAGCGTTTGCTTGGTAGGCGCCTACATCTTCTTATCGTAGCTTCTATTTATTACAAGCCTCTCCGCAGTTTATATGTCACTTTGTTCGCCTGGTCTAATAGTAGTATATATACCTCATATGCTTGCTATATTAGGTATATACCTGGGTATATGGATTATGCGCACGTACGCGTAGGTATAGGACTTATCTTATAATCCAATCCAACCCGATCCGATCCCCATCTAATTAGCCACTTATAATGACTAGGTTAGTCTACTGTTGCTACTGCAGCAGCAGCAGCAGCAGCGAGCAGCACGTGTCTGTATTCAGTCACATGTTGTAACCCGTATACGTGCGTCGGTCCGAATAGGGAGGCCCCCATTCCCCTCTCTCGACCATCGTCGCAACGGCCACTCGAAACAAAACCTCGTAATGTGTCTCCCCACACCCGCTACGATTCGTCCAAACTCCGCCCTGTCATAGGCATGTCCGCCCGCCCCTGTTCCGCCTGTGCCTGCTGTCGACCCCGACCCCGACCCCGACCCGCTTGCGAGTTGCTCGTCCTAAAACCCTTACGTTCACAGTCACGCATATTACTATGCATATATCACTCACCACCCTAAGGCCACCAAGCCTCGAGACTTTGTAGACGGCCATTACCCCGTCGTGATGGAAGGACCCTTCGATTCCAGCAGACGCTATGTTTTGGAGACCCGCGAATCTCTTAACCAACACCCTTGGATGTAACTCGAACTAGGCCGCTCCAGTAGGGAACCAAACGTACGGGGAATACCCACACCTCCACATATCTCTTCCCACTAACCCAACTGCTACGCTTCACCCTGCCCGCACTTACAGGAGTTCCCCGTAAACTGCCAGTCGGACCGTTCCCCTCAAAAGCCCAAACAAGCGGTTCGTCCACTACCTCGCGCTTAAGGGAAACGAACCCCCTCATACGCAGATCGGCTCCAGAACGCGGATAGCAGCCAGCCTTAGCCTCTCCCTCCCCCGTAGCACGTGCGCTCATACCATCCATACGTACACTCCCCCCCGAGCGGGAAAGCAGAGTTGATATATTAAACAGCGGTGGGATGGGGTATCAGTGCAGGAAAAAGAGAAAAAAAAAAAAAAACCGATGGCTTTCTCCCCGCAGCGCATCTGTGACGGCTAAGAGTAGATAATCCCAAGCGCGGAAGTAAATACGTAGGAAAATACGTAGGCCAATATTTAGCCGTATTGTATTGTAGTCGTGGTAGTCGGCGTAGTCGTGGCCCTGCATATCGTTCGAGCGTCCATGAACCCAGAATCATGCCAGCCGTATCGTATCGTGTTGCATCGCATAGCTTGCACAAAGCGATCGAGTGCACCTCAACGCTTCTCCTCTTTCTTCCAGTACTTGTTCGTAGAACTAGAGACACGCTCGTTCCAAAAGGCAGGTAAGTTGGATATCCGTTCTCTTCTCGCCATTCCTCACCGCCACCCCCCAACGCGGTGCTCATTCCACCTCTCGCGCCTCTCGTGCCGCAAATACAACAACTTCTTCGCGTCGCGATACCGCCTCACCCAATCGAGCGTCTCCCTCTCCGACGCCAGCCCCGCGCCCTCCTCCTCGCCGCCGCTGCTCCCCCTGGCGTCCCCGTCCAGAAAGCTCTCCTCCAGGGCACGGCACACGGCCTCCTGCTCCGCCAGGCTCTGGCCGAGCCGCGCGTACAGGGCGGCGGGCGAGAAGGGCGCGAGCGCGGCGTCCATCTCGGCCTGCTTCTGGCGCCACTGGCGCTCGAGCGCGTGCGTCGAGAGCAGCTGCGCCTGGGCCGCGCCGCGCTGCTGCGCGAGCCGCGCCTCGAGCTCCGCGAGGTGCGTCGCCAGCGCCACGTTGTCGTCCAGCGCGGACAGGAGCGCGTCCCGCGTGCACGTCAGGGACGGGTGGGCCGTTGCGGGCGCGTGCGTCAGGGCCGAGAGGAGGGAGGGGTTGGACAGGATGTCGGCGAGGTCTTGTTTCCTGCATGTGGTTGTTAGATAGTCCTATATATTAGAAGAAGAAAAAAAAAGAAAAAAGAAAAGTACATTATATATATATATATAGGTATATACCAGGTATTTAAATCGACATAACAACCAGACAGCCAGGAAATACTCACGATTTATCCTCTAATATCTTCGGTAGCCACTGGTCTCCCGGATCCGGTACAACCTCTTTCTCCGCGCCTCCTCCTCCTCCGTTTGTAGACGTCGTCGAAGCCGGTATTAAGCCCGACGAGGCATCCATCATCGTCGTCGTAGTGCTGGAAACGAACTTCCCCTTCCCCTCCATCGCTTTCGAAAACGCGTCGTCTGGGACTGGTGGTGGTGGCCGAGGCGAGTTGGAGGCGGCGGGTGTGCCGAGGCGGCTGGCGTCGTGGCTGCTGGGCTTCGGGGGCGGAACGGGGGGTGGGGGAGTCGGGCTGTACATTGTTTGTGATTTTTTTTCTCTTCTCTTCTTTTCCTTTTTGTTTGCTTTATTTAATTTATGCCCTATCGAGAGTTATGGATATTCGTCGTAGGATTTGAGGCTTGAGTATCGTAGGCAGAACTATAAATTGATGAGATGGTAGTTGTGATGGAGAGAGAGGTGAAGCTATCAAGGTTCAACTTTCAAGCTGTTGGAAGAAGTGGGTTACCTAGTTGAGTTACGAGTACATTGTACATTACGTTACGCCGCTTATCTTATCACTTAGATCGAGCCTGAAAGTCTGCAGGTCTGTTACCTATAACATTTACAGGGTAACATTTACATCAAGTACCTGGT
Source organism: Daldinia caldariorum (assembly GCF_022478825.1). NCBI lineage: Eukaryota > Fungi > Ascomycota > Sordariomycetes > Xylariales > Hypoxylaceae > Daldinia > Daldinia caldariorum. The sequence goes on along the minus strand of NW_025953045.1, from coordinate 491,016 downwards.
ACCTAAAAGGATCCCCTTTTCATTCACTACCTACGAAGTACCTACACAAATAACAAATATTATAAATATCAACTGCCTTGACGTACGCCGAAAAGATAAACTAATTAAGAAGCTAGTTATGTGATCACTCTCTGGCTTTTTATGAGTATTGTGTATGGCATTCCGATAATCTTGGGTTGATCGTGCTGTACATTGACTACGGACATTCTCATATGTCCCAAAAGAACGAACGCCTTCACTTTTTAATAGTCATCCTCTTATCCTTAAGAATCACCAACGCCAGCAAGCCATAGCCATTCCGAAATGCGAGTATAGAAGAAGTATTGCAAACATTAGTACTTGTATACCCGGCGTAGACCTGTAACGGCCCTTCTTCATGTTTTCTTTTTTCCCCTTTTAGACCGACCATAATTCCTTCGTCCATCCGCGTTCTCGCATCATCCTCTTGCTATTAATACCGCCGGCTCCCTTCTTATCGCTGCTACTTATAGCCAGTGCTTTGCTGCAGTTCGCGAAGCCCTCTACTAGCTCCTTCATTCGTCCTGCTTTCATGATCACCGCTGCAACATCAGCGTCCTTCTTGGCGATGACTGACGCCAACTCCATGCATTCTAGCAGGTTGTCACGGGTCAGGGTTGTGCCTGCGAAATGCAAAACGCTGACGTATCCTATAATCATCTCGGGTAGATATGCGTCTCGAAGATACGCAAAATCTTCATCTTCTGCTTACTCTAGTTAGAGAGAGATACGTCCCTCGTCATACTGATTTTATAACTCACCTTCAACAGTTTCCATGAGCCAATTATTCAGTATAGGGCGCATAAAACTCTTGATGCTCTTCACTTCATGTCCAACGTTAGACCAGAAGTCTCTGCCTACCTTCTCCGCAGGACTATATCGGAAGTTAGCCTCATATTGCTTCGCGATAAGGTAGTTGTCATAACCAGTACTCACTCTTGGGCTAATAGTTCACTAGAAGCAATAGTCTCCATGGAATCCAGAGCTCTAGTTAAGCATTCCATTTCGAAATAGTTTTGCGCTACCGCGATTTCGTCGGGAGTAACGCTATTCTCATCTAGTGACCCAGCAGCAGCGTTTGCTCGAACCTCATCAAACCACGATACGTCCGAATCGTCTAAGACAATACCTGCCTTCCGCTTGAAAACTTCGCCGCAGCGAACTCGCTCAGATAACGCGCGAGCCGCATGGAAGTTGAATTGCTCTAATGTAAAATTAGCATTGCAATCTCATCTTTGGAGTGCGGTTCGAGGGGTTACTTACTAAGAAAGCGTTTGTAGATAGCGGTGCCATAGTGGAAAAACTCGTTCCAAAGGCCATCGACAAGGAGGAACCATTCCAACGATTGGATAAGATGTTCATCAACAAGATCTAGACTCTCTGGGGGTTCCCCAAGGAAATCAGGTTTCAGTGGGCGTCCGTATTTAAGCGTAGGGGGGTCGTTGGAAAACACGGTAAATCTGCCAAACGGTGGGGGGTGATCCTCCGGTTCGGGGTGCTCCTGGAGTAGGGAACGAGGCTGGAATTGAACAAATTCGGCGATGTCCATCTCGAGCTTCTCCATAAGTCTTAGTATTATGTCTCGTTCATGCTGATCAGTCACGCCAGTAACGTTCTTGCTCAGGGTGAAAAAGGCTCTATCCCCTTGCATCTGGCTGCAGTATAGCGGCATCATATCTGTTAAGCCCGTTAACCGTAAAGTGCTGACATAGGCCGAGACTATGTTCTCTTGCACCCTGTGGCGCTCGGAGAGCTCCATATGTAAACCACCCTGTAACTCCTCAAGACGTGATATGATGAGATACACGTGGACTAAGAGTCGTAGGCCGTTATGATCCCTCAGTTGGACAAATTTGGCATCGTCAATATCTTCCGAGGCACTGAAGCTCGGTATCAAAGCCGACGTATCGCCTGAATTTGCTGATTTCCCAAGGGCGAGACCGAGCTCGTAAGTGTATTGTTCCACATTGTTCGAAATGATAGCTGCTTGTAAGGTCTTCATGGGGGTTTTTGCCTCGGCGGAAGTTTTGGCGTTGGTCTCCAATGACTTAACGAGGCGCTCTCCGACTGAAGCAGCATCGCCATGAAACTGAACAGCGTTGAACGCGGGAAATGTTTGGGTAATAGTAGCGGTTGCGTCTGGTGGAGATCGCTTCATCAAGTAGGTATCGAATTGCGTTCGAAGCAAAGCGTTGTAATGCGCGTAGACAAAATCGTCCCAATTTTCACAAACCTTCTCGACGCTTGGGATATCGCCAGAAAGTATACCGTAAACGGCACGCTCAAAGTCATCAGTACCTCCCTGTCTGGCTAAGGCGAAACAGGTACGCCGCCACAGGAGCATTGAGAGAGGGTCACAACTAAACCGGCTCTCATCTTCGTCCTTTGACAGGGGCATAGCCGACATGCTTACGGCTCGCCAGACTTCGGTCCTTTCGACGCACCAATCTCGAATCTCGGCAATATTTCGTCCTCTTCGCAGTAATTCATAACACCCAAGCCATATAGCCCTCTCGAAATACTCATCCTGCGGTTGAAGCTTCCGGTTCTGCCTTGTTGCTACATCAGGGTCAAGTTGGGTTACCATAGGATTTGATCCGTTCCGGAGTTTTTGCACAACATCGCTCGCGTTAGGATCTAGCGCCCCAGACCAACCGTTCAGATTCTTCTGCATCTTGAGCGCGGATCGCGTATGCAGCCATCCATAGGCGACGATGTCACCTCTTTCCGCTCGTTTCTGATAGTCACGGACTAATTCATCTATATCTACCCGCGATTCGTCTGCGCTAGTCTGTAAACATTCGAGGATCGCCTTGCGTTCCTGAGCGGTAGAATCCGTCTGGAGGAACTCGTCCCAGAGTTGCGCAGATGATTGGAATCTTGACGTATCGTGACGCGCGGGTTTGAGAGAGGTCTTGTTCGGGTATCGAAGTGGTAAGAGGCGACGCAACATATCCCATGTTTGTGCTTCCAGTTCCCAGTTCTTGAGCATCTCGGCCGAGGCTGGCGATTTTGCCAAATCATCTCCTTCGTCAAGGTCCATGGAGTCCTGGCTAGAAATATCGTATGAATGGCGGGCGTCGGTCCCGGATAGTTGTCCTAACGATTTGCGCAAAGCGCGAACCTTATTAGCCGCATACTGGTAGTAAGTATCGACAAGCCTGAATACGTCGGCTCGTTTCTCTGCGTTGGGCTTCGGTACTATCGAAAGAGAATCAAGACCCTTAGCAAATTCTTCGGCATCTTGTGCGAATTCGTTTTCGGCATCATCGAACATGGGCGACGCTATTGTTATGTCACTGTCAGCCTCTAACCAGTTGTTAGATTCTATTGATTGTAGTAGTGGTGGTGTACTTTGTTCATCTAGATCAGGAGAGGGCGAAGGCCCAAACTGGAGGCCAACCGTATTCTGGGATCTTCGGGCGAGCATCTTGGAGATGTGATGAGAAGCGATAAGTATTTGCAGATGGTTAATATGTTTGGGCGAGGAGCTGGTTGCAAGCCAGCATCCTCCGAATTATCTGTTGTTTGCAAACAAAAAAAGGGCGGTCGCAGTATTATCGACTATAGAGAGGGGGTAAAATGATAATTTGGTCTCTTTTGGTATGGTACCTGTTATCTTTCTTAGACTGGTGAGAAGAATGGGAGAAATGCGATTTACTTGGGTGTCGTCAGGAATGGAGCTTGTCAAGCTCACACACTAAAAAAGAATAAACGCGACTCAAAGGTTCCCATGCGTGTCGGCAGCAGCTACCAGTCAGAAGTAGTAGAGAGCATTGATAAGGTTTGGTACCTAGGTTACTGTACTACATTGCACGGTTTAGCAGATTAGATAGAAGCCGTTATCCAATAGCGATCCGATAGCAGCAAACACATACTAGCCTCATTCGATTAGCCCGAAAGTGGCTGCAAGGCGGGACTACAAAAGAATTTCTCTGCCAAAATTTTCTTCTCTCTTTTTTTCCTTTTTTCTTCATCAATGTCATCGGCATTCATATTAGAGTCTCGGGATAAGCCATTATTTCCTTCAATGCTTGTCCAGGTCCCATGCGGATCTCTCGCGCGCTCAATGATCGCCTAGAACGATTTCTACTCTTCGTAAATGTCGCCTGACCTCTTTATTCGGGTTGACGCAAAAGAAGGAGATGTAGAACATACTACCCTCGTCTCCGTACCGGTATGTAATGAATGCCAGGTATCTATTTCTCGCAGCAATAATGAGTGCAATTATCAGAAAGGAGATTATTCTAGATAGATTATCATGTTTGATACACGTGTCTGTTTAAACCGTAGCTTTCTTTCACTTGCTCTGTTCATCTCGACGCTGCTTCATCTTCAATCGTAGAAGGCTTGCTTTTGGGCAGCAAGCACTTGTTGCCTCGTCGCCATGTTGTCGATAGAAAGCATCGCAACATTCGTATAGGGCATCGATATAGCGAGAGCATTTTGCTTCATCATAGCCATTCTTCGCCAGGCAATCTATACTTGTATTAGAACTGAGGGGCAGTCCGGGTGTTCAGATACTATACCTTGAATAGCACACTGAATGTAGATAAATGTTAGTTACGTGTGTGCGTGTTAAACATGAACCGACTGAATTCTATATGTAAGGTTAGGTACTTACAGCGCGAGGATGGCAGGGAGGGTTCGACTCTAGATCTTCTTTCAATCCCTATGGCCACAGTTAATTAGTGAAGCACATATTGTACCTATCGAATAAGACAGACCATATTCTAGTGCTATACGCCGGGTTGCTGGTCTAGTTCTGCACGATAAACGAATGATACTAATGCTATCAGAATGGATATCGAATAGCCGGTAACATAATATTATTATCTAAAAAGGACTCAGGAATGAGGCTCAGATCGCTCGGTACTTAGTTGTCATTTTTAACTTGGAGTTGGTTTTCAGCATTGAAGATTATTTATGCCACCGATTAATCAATTATGACGTAGACGGCCAAAGCTAACCTCATCGGGTTTATTATAGGGCATACCTAATACCTAGTTATATCAGAAGTGAGCTTTGAAAAGCGAATACCTCTTACATGGTTGGAATCTCAACAAGTTAATATAAATCGAGTATACCTAGGTAATTATATGATTCCTTCTTACATGGGCATGGAAGATACATCAGAACGTGTAGGCTAAAATCCTACATGATGTCGACTTATCAAATCTACCTGCACGTCTTACGCTCGCGAAGCGACGGGATCGGATTCAACGAATCGGAGATAAACATCATACATCCGATTAACCAGGACTTTTTTAAGAAGAAGGAAAAAAGGGTACTGATACTGATTTCAACTTCGGAATCGAAAAGAGAATACTGCTTGAGAATAATATGTTTTTCACAGAAAAACCACATTGCAGGTAGCGAATAATACACACTTCTAAGGCATATATCATACGTAAAGTTTTGGCTGATGTAAGAAAAAAAGAAAGAAAGAAAAGAAAAGTCTAAAGACCCTTCCAGCCTCAGGTAGGTAGGTAGAGGTAGGCTGGGTGCTACCTAAGGCCTAAGCTACCTAAAGGTGTACAGTACCTTTAAGGAGAATAAGTACCTAGGTAGGTAGGAACTGTAGGCTGTAGAAGGCACACCTTGCTAAGTGCACTTCCCTTACACTTGAAGCAAGTGCCCCGCATCTAGCGTGGTTTACGGTCCTTGTTTCCACCTAGAAGGCGCCTCACGTTAGGTAGCCTTCGCGTTGATTCCAAACTTCACCATCCGCAATCCGCAATCGCATAACTTCTCAAACTTCTTAAACTTCACTTCTCTTCTTTTGCCCACTTGCCTTTATTCCCAATCCTTTTCACAACCAACCCTCTTAAATACCTCCATACTAATCGCCTCGAGCGCAATAAGCCTCTACACTCGAGTTACTTACTACCATATTTCATTTTCGAGCTATTAGTACCTTCTCTACGCTTGCCGTAAGTTCTCACACGTCTTTCCGGTGTGCGTGAAAACCACAGATTTCTCCAACCAATTCCCCCAACCACAGCCCCAGGAGCCAGGAGTTAGGAGTTACCACGCAATCATTTATACTTTCTTATATGCTAACTATAAAAGAGAGGCTAGGGAACCCAAAATTGTCCAAAATTACAGCTTCTTAGACTTAGATCGTCTGGTAAATTCCTTCACACGTAAAACCTAGCACCATTCACGATGTCCGGAGAGAACGACAGCGGAAGCCCTGCTGCGGAGCGACAGGATGCACCCGCCGGCAGCAGCGAGCATCTCAACATCAAGGTTACGGATAACAATAACGAAGTCTTCTTCAAGATTAAGCGGTCTACGAAGCTGGAGAAGTTGATGACGGCCTTCTGCGAGCGTCAAGGCAAGAATGTTGATTCCGTGCGCTTCCTCTTCGAAGGACAGCGAGTCCAAAAGAGTGATACTCCTGACTCGGTGAGTTTGCCTACTTACCACCCACCCCCTTAGCTTCCCGAGTATTACCATAGACAGTGCCTTTATTGGCTTCAGCACTCTATCGCCATCTTCAGGATAATTTATTCTTCATCTATCTTTGTGTTCTAACGAAAGCTAATCATCGTATTTCTTCCTCGTAGCTGGAGATGGCGGACGGCGATACCTTAGAAGTTCACCAGGAACAGGTGGGAGGCTCGTGCCACTGCTGATACCAAAAAACCTCCCTTTGACTAGCAGATTGATCCCGTCATTGGCATGATATATGGTTGAATCATGGATTCGGAACGGGGAGGATTCGAAAGGTTCACCGCATCTCCCGATCTAATGTCAGGTGACGCTGGAAACAACAGGGTCGATTATGAACGAGATCTCTCGTCCCCCCAGGGCCTCTTTACGTGTCCTCGGTGGCCCCCTTCTCCTAATGCCCTGAGTCGGAGAGCATCTATCATGTAGATTCTTGCTTTATGAGCCTTTCAGAGGTATTTCTTCCATTAATTGAGGTGGCAGCTGATCTCGGATTAGAGCTGCGATTGTTCTTCCTACTTTCGTCTCTCTACATCTCTTGCTATCTGCGGACTTGTTCTCTGTTTCCGCCTAGGTACCTATCTTTCACTGTCCCATACGTGTCCGGACTCCAAGCAGTCCTACTAATTATTGGAGTAAAACTGGTTCTCTTATTTCCAACCCTGTCCCTTTTGAGTTTGTAATTGAACAAGACCCAATGCTGTTCGCAAGAGCAAGAATAAACAAACATTACTATATCACTGATCATGCCGACATCATATTAAAGGCTGTGTTAAGAAGAGCCAATAAGACGCCCAAGGTCTTCAATATAAAACAGTTACAAAAACGATATCAAGAAGACGAGGATGAAAATAATAGAAGTTTAGTGTTTTATTACCTATTAGTACTAAACTACCTAACCTAGCCTACGTCATCATCATCATCGCATTTGATATCTCCATCACGGCGCAAGACTATATTAGGTACCTCCTAACCTAGCACAATACTGTAATGCGGATGCGATGAGGAAGAAGAACCAAGCAAGCCTTTTCGTGTATTTCCGAACTGCTATTGCTGCTACTTATTACTCAACTCCAATATTATAAGACGCCGCCCTTATTACCGCCTACCAGCAAAGCAAAGCAACCCCCAAGGCCAGACTCAGGCCAAATCAAATCCATCCGTATTAAACTCGCAATCTCGCATACGCCTTGGGATGATGATGATAATGATGATGATGGTGATGAAATGAAGTATTACTGGAAGGCACCTAAGGTAAGCAGGTTTTAACAAAGAAAACACAATGCGTTAAAGCCGTATAGTAAGTAAGTAATATAACGCGCAGGCCTTGTCGGATTTCGGGGGAAAGAGAAAAGGAGCAATGACAATGAACACCCACCAGCCATGGTTGCTAACCCCCAACCCCCAACCCCCTCTCTCGCTCGGTCGCTCGCTGCTTGATTCCTATTGCAAGACACCACGGTAGATGATGGATGCTAAAGGGAATGAATAAATAAGAGAGGAGGAGAAGAGGGTAAAACCAGGAACTACCGCAGTAATACATACTCCGTCGAAGAAACCACAAACCGCCTTGGCTCGCCTCGCCTCGCAAACTCGGCGTACCGTTCATCGGTTTCTTCTTCCTTTTCTTCTTCTTGAAATATCTTATCTATCCGATTACCTCTTATAATCTCTCAATCCCGGTTATCGTTTCATTTCGTCGTTTCGTACGTAATCTCATTTCAGTCGGGAGGAGGAGGAGGAGGAGGAGGTCATATTGCAGCTTATCGTGTCCATGTCGTGTCGTGTTGTATTCACTCACGCCCCCTTCCCCTTTCCCCTCCCACTCTCCCTTCTTATTTCTTGAGCTTTTCTTTTTATATTTATTTTTTTCTTTATTTTTTTTACATCTTAAGCTCCGCAGCCCGACACCTCGTGCACAGCACGACGCCCTCCCCCCTCTCGGGCATCGGGAAGATCTGCCCGTCGTCGAACCCGCCCCCGCACGACGCGCACCGGAAGCACTCGTCGTGCCACTCGCCCCCGAGCGCGCGCACGTACGAGCCGATGACGGCGCGCCGGCACCCGCGGCACTTGGGCGCCCGCCGCTCCGTGCGCTTCGTCTGGCACCCCACGCACCACGCGTACCCATCCTTCTCGATGTGCGTGGCCCCCCGCTCGAACGGGTCCCCGCACTCGGCGCAGAAGAAGTGCCCGTAGTGCCAGTGCGCCCCCAGCGCCACCACGTGCTCCCCGAGGATCGGCGTCTTGCAGTGCTTGCAGCGCGGCGCGAACAGCTCGTGCCAGTCCAGATGACAATAAAACCGCAGCCGCTCGTCCCCGTCCTCCGCCATCGTCTTCCCCGGCTCCTCGTCCAGGATCTCGCCCCGCGCTCGCCGCCGGATCCGCTCCAGCCGCTCGTTCCGGAAGTTGTCCGGCTCCGGGCTGATCTCGAGCGCTTCGAGCGCCGTCCCGCAGCAGTAGCATCGGAAGCACTGCGGGTGGAATCGCTCCGAGGCTCCGGCTAGGGCTACGAAGCGTCCTTCGATAGGGTTTGCGCACTCGTGGCAGACCGCGGTCGCGCGACGGCCGGTCACTCCGGGTGCCGGAGACCAATGGCTTCGACGACGATCTTGTGTGTTATTATTGAGTGCTTTGGGGTCTGGTAAGGGTCTGGCGGGAAGTTTTCTACCGCTACCACCGTCAGGGGTATTTATAGTGGGTACATTAGGTGCTTTGTTATTTTTGTTATTATTATCATCGTCTCCAGGTAGTATAATAGTAGGGACAGCCGGGCCGTCATTTGAAACCGAGATCGACGGCACCTTGGGACCGTTGTTGTCCATCCCATCTATTTGGATACTCGGGATGGCCGGCGTGGCGCGGGACGGGCGCGACGGAGACGGCGGCTTCGGGCCTTCAGTATCCGGCATAACTGAGATAGTAGGGACAGGCGGCTGCGGATTCTGGCCCGGACGCTCTTTACCGACGACCCCGATAGATCGGTGGCTGCTGGGCTTGGACTCGTCTAGTTTTGAATCAGTCGCCTCTTCCACTGGGGGCTTCCAGTTTCTATCAAAGCTTACGATTGGACGCCCCGGGCTGTCGCTGACGGCCGAGGGCGTGGGGAGCTTCGCGCTGCGGTCCTTGAGCCGCATGCTAGTTGCCAATCTAATATCGTCGCTGCGAATCTCCATGCCGTTCTTCGTCGGCGTTTCCTGGGACTTTCGGGCTAAGTCTACCGGAGTGTTCGTGGTGTAGGCCGGGTTGCGGGATTGTGACGGAGGATTCCTATGAATCTCGGTTCTGGACACCGGTTTGGTGGGCACCGACGATAGATTATCTTCCGGATCGTCTTCAACCGAGGCTGGAGCGAATTGGACCCTGTTAGGTATGCCTCTCGCCTTCAGCCCCAGGGGTTCCGATTTCTTTGGCGGTTTCTCTGGCGATGGAGTCCGTTTCGGGGTCTTTTCAGGGGTGATCGTTTCTGGTTCTTCCCATATTTGATCTCCTGAAAAGGGTTTCTCAACCTCCCCACTGATGTTGCGCTTTAAACTGCTAAGACGTCGGCCACCAGAGTTCGAGCGTGTTGTACTACCCACGTTGCCATACGATTTCGATATTGACTTAGTCGATCCAACGGAATGAGTGTGCTGCTGATCGATACTTGTCCGTCCACTCACTGGCGAGTGCGCTCTGTCGCTACCTGAGGAACTAGCAGAGAGTGATCGAATAGAGTCCCTCGCGAGACCAGTAGGGCTAATCTCACCACCATACCGCCCGGCACTAGCGGCACGAGCATGGGCGTAACTATCCTTTCGCAAGTGGGATTTATATCGGTAGGGAGCTCCAGGCTCAGGTGGCTTTATCCCATGTTCGTGCTGCCAGACTAACTCTGCCGCCTCGTCGAGAGCCGCATTATAAATCCGGGTTTCATCGTCGTCCTGCTGCTCTCCATCCCTTTGCTTATCTTTGCCCTCGGCTTTCACGGCCATGGCGTCCATAGCATCCATTGCCTCGCGAAGTGAGACGGCCTCTTCCTTCTCCATCCATCTCTGCCCGCGCTCGATATACGTGGCGCTGGGAACGAACTCGCCGGGTTTCAAAGGCGGAACGGTGGGGTTGTCCGGGTAATAATCCCTCCCGATGGAAGATACGGTGGAATAGCGAGAGGCCATGCTCGGGGCGACACTAGGGCGGCTACCGCGCGGCCTTGGCAGATCTGATAACGGCCTCTGGGGAGTACTGCTAGGGGCTTCGGACAAGACAGAAGGGGCCGCGGGGGATGGGCGGCCGGTGGCGAGTCGTTCTGTGGAATCCCGGTGCGGTGGCTTTGACGAAGGAGGAAGGGGCCGTGCACCTCCCGGACGACTTATGCGATTATCTCGTAGACTTGCTAAATATGCGGCTATAAAAAATATCCCGGTTAGTCAGTGTTGTACTGCAATCACATGTTTTCCTCCTTCTTTTTTGGTTAGATGTCTACGAACCGAATTGCTCATTGTTCATATAAGTTGGCGAAGGCGGTGTGACTTTTCTGTGAGAGGACCTTTCTTTTGACCTGCCTCGCAACATGGCTGCGCAGGTGAGCTATCTTGTATGCTGCTATAATGCTGCTGTTCTTTTTTTTTTGTACCTATGGTGAGCAAGTTGACGATGGTTTGTTGACAAGGGGGGGGTTGGTAGTTAAAATCGGGGGGGCTGCAGATCAAATATAGTGTTAACTAATAGCTGCTTTTTTCTATAGCGGTTTATTAGTGAGTAATTCTGTTTATTAGAACAACTTCTTCTTAACTACCGAATGTTGCTAGGGGCAGAGAGAGAGAGTATTTATTTATGAGTTGGGAAAATATGTTTCACAGAAAATCATAACGCATGATGAAGTGTCCCACCCCGGTTCCTTTATTCGGTCGGGCTGGCTGGGTGGTAGTCTTGGAATGGGGAGAATTTGGGCGGTTCATGCTGGGCCAATGTTTTCTTGGTACTACCGTCCGAGCGTTGCCAGGGCAGCCGCTTAGGGTCGATACCGATACCGCCAGGACCTATGGCACCTATTACGGCACCTACCGTTAGAGGGGACGGGGCAGCTGCGCAGCTTCCCAGCGTGGGACAACTGGCAGTTGGAGTCTGTTGTTCTTGCAAGGTTCCCCACTCCAACAGTTGGCGAGTGCTGCCCAAAGGTAGGAAAGTGCCAAGGATTACATACCTCTTATGTACTACAGGTAGATAGTAGAAAAAAAAAAGTCAATTCAGGCAGTTCACATAAACTTTAACTTTTACTCTTACTATGCAGCTAATAACACTAGCAGACCTAGGCAATTGCAGATTAGATACTACAGTATTAAAAATTGCAGGGAAGGCCTGGAATTTACCTGGAATCTTCGATCAGGATCCACCATAACCACTTCTCAATCAACTGTGCCATTCCAACCCTTGTCACTCTTACTATTCCTATCTAATACACATACATACTATTAGGCATACCGGGCATATGAGGATGACTCTTAAAGAGCCAATCCTATTTCATTCAACACCATTTTAATATATCTTCTGGTTCGGACTGCCCTGAGTCCCTGACTCCTTGACTCCTGACCCCTGATTAACCTCACGTGTTGTTTTGCTGGTTCACTTCGATTCTTCCGTTAAACCCCAGCCTACCAAATGCATCCAGCCTCCATTATATATCCGTAAATCCACTCGCCGGATGTAACACCGGATTTAATAAAGATACGACTTCTATTGGTATTTGCTGCATGCAGATGTCATTTACCACGTGCTATCAATTGAGGCTCTCTTATCAGGTGTCGATCTCGCAGGACGTCTTAACGCCATACTCGAACGTCGTCCTTATGTTTCGCAAGACAAGTTATTATAGGATCGAGATGATAGAACACCAGCCTCGAGCAAGATGATGTTATATGTCTATTATGACATATAACCCATCCGAACCGGCTATGACCAAATAATCGCTCTTCTACGGCTCATAACTCGGTTTTAATGATTCGACGTTATCGAATGCAAGACAGAGGCCAAATATTTCTCGAATAAATAAAAATCACTTAAATCACTTACAAGTGTGTATTTCCGAACACGGGCTCTCGTTCGATATCGGACATCCATATAGTAAGTGATAGTAAGTCAAGATGAAAGTTCCAGTGAGATATTTCCCTCCGATTAGTGACGTATATGATTACTGACTCTTACGCCCAATACCACGTTATTTCCTCTTATCTTATGTTACATCACGGACGCTTCAGGTCAGACAGTCTTGCCGGACACGGAGATAGCAATTACACAGAAGACGTTTGACAAGTCCGTTGACGCCCAATCGTTGGTACAATATCAAGCTGCCTTGGCTAGCCGTGACCCCGTGGACCCCGTGGGGCGGTTAACTCGAGAGTCGGGACCGGGGTGGCCACCGGTCTGGGTAGTTGGGTTAGTTGTTAGATCCTGTTAGATCCAGTACGGCTCAGCAAAAATTGACTAACTACTTATATCAAAGTGTAATGCCTAGGAAGCATTTACTTATCGCTAGTTTCTATTATTCCCGGCCGCCTTTTACATAATAAAGGGCATCAAAAGATAAAATTTTCGAAAAGATATAATACGCCTACGTGTGAACCTCCCATCGCGGCTGTGGCAATATCTGCTGAGATATATATGCTTAATGATATATATAACTAGGTGCTTCTTAATGCTAACATCAATAGCTATACAAAATACATTTTATTACCTTCGATATTGCTATTTACCATGACCATACGCAATCACGATCCAGTCAATACAAACGTCGAGGCGCAAGATCCTCAACCGCAAGAAGCAGAATTCAAGGAGGGTGGTTATGGCTGGTAAGTTTTTTATTTTTTTCGATCGTCTCCAACATCCTATCCTGTAGTAACACTGCCGATACTAACTACAGTCTTTTCTTCAGGGTGGTCATTTTCGGCGTATTCATACTTAACGCCCATACTTGGGGTTTCATCTCTGTAAGTCTATTCCAAAACCCCCAAAATGAAATATCACCAACTTGCTAACAACATCTTGCTTCTGTCAGAGTTTTGCTGTATTCCTCGCTTATTACCTTAGGTCTGGTACATTTGGAGCAAGCCAACTTGGGTACGCTTTTGTAGGCGGCCTATCTATCTCAATCGGTAAGTGAATTTTTATATTCGTTACCTGTATTTTAACTAACCAAGGCATAGCTCTGTTAGCTTCACCTTTAGCCACCACTTTGGTTGGTTGGAAACGATGCGGGACGCGACTAACTATATTTCTCGGTGCTATTTTTGAGACGTAAGTTCGTCCGATTTTTATACGGAGATATAAAACCTACCTATATACTAAACCCCTTATAGGATTGGCTTCATCGGCTCATCATTTGCCTCAGAGCTATGGCACCTGATTCTGAGCCAAGGTGTGTCGTTTGGACTCGGAATGGGTCTATGCTTCGTCGCTTCTGCCGCCGTCCCTCCTCAATGGTTTGTAAAACGCCGATCCTTCGCTAATGCGATCGCCGCTTCGGGATCGGGCTTCGGCGGTTTATGCTACTCACTGGCCACCAATGCTATGATCGACAACATCGGCTTATCGTGGGCTTTTCGTGTCATAGCTATCGTCTGTTTCGTGGCCAACACTATTGCTAGCTATCTCATCCGCGACCGTAATCATGCTATCGGCTCAGTCCATATCGCTTTCGACTGGAAGCTTTTCAAGCGACCGGAGTTTCTCCTGTTCCAAGCCTGGATGGTTCTCTCTATTCTTGGATACGTCATCCTTGTTTTCAGCATCGTTGACTACTGTCAGACTGTGGGCTTGACGGCTTCCCAAGCTTCTCTAGTAGGAGCGTTATTTAATTGTAAGTTATTCGTTGACATTATCAAGTAATATAGTAGTACTGACTGGATACGCAACATAGTGGCTCAAGGGCTGGGACGACCTGCAATAGGTCTATCAAGCGACTCGGTTGGGCGTCTCAATATCGCCAACCTATCTACTTTATTCTGTGGCCTCCTTTGCATGTTCTTCTGGATATTTGGAGCTAAAACCCTAGCTAGTTGCATAGTATTTGCTCTCCTCGCCGGCAGCGTTGCCGGCGTCATGTGGGCCACGGTTGCCCCTATCTGTGCCGAAGTTGTCGGTCTTGCTCTCATACCTTCAGGTCAGTCAACGATCCCCGGCGATATCCTACGTTAACCTAACTTGTTACCGCCATTCAACTCCCAACGACATGCACCTCCTCGATTGCGGTGTGCTAACTTCTATATAGCATTGTCATTGACTTGGCTCGTGCTAGTCCTACCGGCGACGTTCGCCGAGGTCATCGGTGTTAGCCTCAGACGGTCTGGCCCAGGGGGCTATCTCCACGTCCAGCTCTTCACCGCGTTTTGCTACATTGGCGCCTTTATATTCGGCAAGTCTCACCGCCCAGGCTAGACCCTCTTTAATCTAGTTCAGTCTCTCGAGAAAAGTGTCGTGTTTTCCTCGTTCAGCATTTGATTCGCTAACATTGAACAATACAGGTTGGGCCCTTAGAGCTTGGAAGGTCTGGGAGCTGGAACAGGTACAGCTTGATAAGGAGCAGCGAGAACTTGCCATTCGCGACGAAGGCCTATTGTCGTCGGTGATAGAAAGTCAGTCTCAAAATGCCGATTGGCCCGCCCCTCCTCGGCGGCGGTTATCTATTCTTAAGGGGCTTTGGGTTATAGAACGGGTATAACGTGGTGACTGAAAATTATAGTCACTTAGAAGGGAACGTATGTCTACTACAGGACGTTCCTTTAAAGAATTACAGGATAAATAAACAAAAAAGACTTACCAGGTTTAGGCACTCATATAGCAGCGTTAGAATCCATATACTGATAAAGCACCTAGGTAGTTAATGTCTATAATAAATAATCAAAATTCATAGTATATATTAGGTATATGTATAAATATAACTCTATACAGATGCATCTGTATCTACAGCCCCTGGTTAGCCAACTCGATAGCCTTCCTAGCAGCCTCGTCGAAGTCGTCAAAAGCGAACAGCGGCAACCCGCTGTCGGCAATGATCTTCTGGCCCTCCTTCTCGTTCGTCCCGCGGATGCGCACCACCACGGGCACTGCCATCCCCAGGTCCCGGAACGCCAGAACCACCCCTTCGGCTATCATGTCCCCGCGCGTCAGGCCGCCGAATATGTTGACGAATATGCACTGCGAGACGTTAGTAAGATGCCTGGTATATGCCGGCTGAGAACGGAGTGAATGGATGGGGGAGGGGGGGGGGGGGGGGGTTATGAGGTGGATAAGTGTTAGGTTAAATTCGGTCGGGTTAGATAGATAGAGAAAGAGAAAGAGAAAGAGAAAGAGAAAGAGAAAGAGAAAGAGAAAGAGAAAGAGAAAGAGAAAGGGGAAGGAGGGAGCAGGGGATGGGGATGGGGAAAAGAGACTGACTTACCTTAACCCTCGAATCCGTCAAAATAGCTTCGAAGCTCCTCTTCACCGTCTCGCTCGTCGCCTTCCCCCCCGTATCCAGGAAATTCGCCGCGCGGCCCCCGGCATCGACTAGGGCGTCGACGGTGTTCATCGCCAGGCCGGCGCCGTTGACCAGGGTACCGATACAATTGTTATTGTTATTGTCTGGCCCGTCGATCCTGATATACACTATCCCGTGCTTGGCAGCTTCGATTTCCGCCGGGTGCTCGTTCCCGTCCCCGTCCCCATCGCGTGGTAAGGTGTGGTGGTGGTGGTGGTGGTGGATGTCGGGTTGGCGAACGCAGCTGCGGAAGGCGGCGGCGTCGTCGAAGCCGAAGCGCGCGGAGGATACGTGGATGGTGGTTCCGGCGGAGGGGGAGACGGAGACGAGGGTTTCGAGGAGGAAGGCTTCTTTGGAAGTGAAGAGCGAGGATAGCGTTGTGAGGAGGGTGTGTAGAGAGGTGCTGGAGGCGCTGTCGAAATTGAGGTGTTGCAGTATGGCAGACGTGGGGATGGGCTCGAAGGCGAATTTGGCTGCTTGGGAGGTGTCGCCGGTTGGGGAGGCGATGATGCAGGGGGTTTTGGCGGATCGGTCGATGCTTATTGCCAGGAGCTTCTGAGGGCCGGTGGAGAAGCCGCTGGCGATGGGGACGCCGTGTTGACGGAGGAGATTGAGGGCAGCGTCTGAGGAAAGGTAGATGTTTCTTTTTTGGTTCCGGGGAAGATGACGTGTGGCATGCTGGGATGGAACAGGACGGTGGACAATGCTGTGTATTCCTCTTCGCTGAGATCCGTTGAGTGAAGGAGAGACACCAGAACCCGTGGGCGTCACACCTTCCAGCATAGATTTTAATACCGGCCCGAATCTAGAAGGATGGTTGACTATAGCTGTTCCAGCTGCCTTCAAGGCCTCTATCTTGTCTAGCGGGGATGGTTCTCCAGGTAGAGTAAATGCTCCGGCGTGGCCCATGAGCCGGCCTGGAACCGCGTTCACACCGGCAACGAGAGCAGCCATCGGTCTATGTTATCCACTGTTAACTACCTTGCTTGTCCTAGCTCTTGAGTTCTGATAATTATGCATAAAATGTCAACTTACTTCGGGTTTTCAGTAGTAGTTCGGTACTCTCTGATCCAATCCGCAGCCTCAAGCTCAGCCTCACCCCCAATTTCCCCTATTACTGCGATCCCTTCCGTATCCTTGTCCTCGGCGAGGATCTTAAGGCCATCCATTAGACTCGTGCCTGGGAGGATATCCCCGCCGACACCTATACACATACTTTGCCCCAAACCAGATCTGAGGGTAGAGGCGGCGGCTAGCGAGGAGAATTAGCCAATACAATAGATATAGTCGTATAACAGCAAAATAGGAGACGTACTTTCGTAACTCAACGTCCCCGATCTTGCCACGATTCCTATCCTCCCAGGCTCGAAGCACGGCAGCGGTTGGAAACCGATTCTACACTTTCCCACTGCCGATATGATACCAGGCGAATTCGCACCGATGAGTCTACACTTGGACTGTGTTTTTAATATGGAGTGAATCTAAATTTTCGTCGTCAGTTAGATTTAATAGCTACTACGAAGCCTTATAAGTGCTTACTCGGAGAATGTCATGGAGTGGAATGTGCTCCGCCACGGCGACGATAAGTGGTACTCCAGCTTCGATCGCCTCTTCGATCGCTCCGGCGGCTTGGTGTGCGGCTACATAAATGCCCGTCGCGTCCGGCTTTAGGACTTCCGCAGCCTAGGGGAAACCAGCTTTGTTAGATAACTGCTGTTCTCGTTTCTTGCTTCCATCCCTTTCGAAGTTTGCGTACCTTGCGGACAGTAGGAAAGACAGGTAGTCCTAAGTGTTCGCCCTCACGGCCGGGAGTGACGCCCCCCAGGATATTTGTGCCCCATTCTATGGATTCACAAGCGTTGGCCGTTGCTTGTCTCCCTAGATTTCATGTGTGAGCATGCGATAGGGATAGCGTGAGATATGAAAGAGATGAACCTGTAAATCCTTGGAATATAACCCGGGTATGGCTACCAATCTTAAGATTCTTCAAAGTCGAGTCATATTCCGAACTCGAACTCAAGTTGCGGTGGTTCTGGAATAGAGTCTGTCTTGAACCGAGGTTTCGAGAGGAGATGTACTTCCAGGTCCTAGACCTCGGGACGGTGCGGAGCATGTTATTGAAATGTCTTAATGGACTGGGACAAACTACTCATGATATTACCTAGGTATACAACAAGGTATTCATCATACCGAATACCAAATACGGTTGCATAATATAATTGACGGGAAGATTGCTAGACAACCCGGTATGTTGGTATTTATATATGTTTGTCGTCCACTATTCGGAAGCAACTAGCCCGGCACCGGACCCGGGAGTGCTTCAACCTTAACCAGTTCTGGGAATAAATCGGATATGCCTGATTGTCACCGACTATGAGGAATTCGGAAGCTCTGGATTAACAAGCAACTCGCCAACTAAACCCTTTTTTAAAGGGGACGAGTATAATAAGGCATAATCGATGCAAGTAGTATAAGTTGAATGTGATATACATTGTAAATTTGAGAGGTATGTAAGATTATGGGCTGGGTTGTAAGACATTTGATGTGGGGTTCTGTTTCTGAATATACCCTGACGATGATATACAATATGAGGTGTAATTTCGTTCATCCCAAACCGTTATTTTATCATGTTTCTTGTGATATGATAGTTATAGTTAGTAGGGCCATAGGTTAAGGTTGGGGACTTGGTGCTTGTAGTTCTCCTCGGTAAAGAAGTAAGACTTCTGCTCAGCCGGATGTTCCATCCCTAAGAGAACCCGCCGTTGGGAAGTGTAAGGGACTCCGGTCAGAACGGAAGTTAAATCAAGAGCCTTAGACGACAATATCCTCATAGTTCCCTGATGAGCAAGCTTTAATTACGCGCTATTGCCGTACGTACGTGCTACCGTTTCTGTGCTTCTGAACTCGAGGGCGTATCTGTATCCGAGGCAAATCCTAGATTCTTGAAGTCGTCCCTCGCCATAAGATTCCTAAATGATGAGAAAAATACTTAGAAAATCGAGTGCACAAGTTGAAAACTTACCGGTCCATACGACAGGCTAGATATGTTTTGGCGATATTGCGGCACTCGTTGTCATTGACGCCCTTGACCTTTTTGATACACGAGAGATACTTGGTCATGACGTCCTTGCATTCGCCTAGAGATGGACGGCACGGTTAATAAAATGAAAGAAATACTTATATGGTAGGGCCTTCTAACCATCATGATCTAATGGGAAGCTACCGCGTTGAGGCCTGAAGATAAAAAGACAACCCAGGTCAGTAAGTAGGTTCTCTAAAATGATGGACTGATATCTAGGAGACATACGGGATAGGCTTTCCAGCATATGGGCCCGAGCCCGGGCTGCCGAAGGTACTCATGGAAAATGCTTATCGTTTCTTCTGTTTGTGCGTCCTTCAACTTTAATTAATCTCGGCTGTGAGTAAAAGAAACTGGAATAAATAAATTAGAATAAATAAATTGGAAGCTTCTCAGTTTGGTAATCTCAATGTGATACCTCGAAATTTTGGAGAGCCACAGTGTTAGGTATCTTTAACACTGTACAAGGTACATATGTATCATCGACCCCTCCCCCCACATCGGTCCAAGATCTCCGGGTCGATCAGGGCGTTGCTTCCAAGGTCGTTGTTAGGTGGGCTGTGGTGCCGTTGCTGGGCGAACAACCGCTGTCGAATTAATCTTGACATCACATCCGGATTTCTTTGTCTAGCAGTCCAGCACATGTGCTCTGCTGTTTGCATGTTGTACTTACCTAGCCTGCCTTAGGTAGATAGCTCTTATCAGGTATTTCCGTATTCAACTCTCTCCTATTTGAAATAACTATTTTATACTTGGTTCAAAGACCGGCTTGTTGTTTTCTCACCTTATCAGGTGTATACCACCACCTCGACTTACACAACCCTTGTATTGTACACACACCTACCTAAGGTATACAAAAACCAGCGAAAGGCCAGTAACGTGCTGCCACCTCCCCACCTCGTGTCTGCAGCGTCGTCGGCTTCGCCAGCGGGGAATTTTAAAAATACCACATACCTAATCTAGATACATAACACGTACCTGTTATTCGATCCAATTGCTATCTTAGGCACTTATTCTCCAAAAGTCCTCGCTGTCATTATTATTATAAACCCGCACGACGACCGCACCCGGTGCGGAAGTGGATTGTGTCCAACTTGATGCTCGTGGAAAACCTATATAGAAGATGCGGTTAACCCCTTGCCGATATGCCGCGCTCCTCTCGATAGCTGCGACCACTTTTGCGCTCGCTGATTCTATCGTCGACCCCCTCGCGTATGGCGTCTTTGAGGACTTCTCACCAGTTCAGAGGAGGGAAATCACCTGCCCGAATAACTATTTCAGCTGCGAGGATAGGGGCGCCGTCTTCGAAGGTACTTGCTGCGAGAACGGACAGCTGTGTGCCCTAGACGCCTACAGCTCAGCAGCTTGCTGTCCTACTACGTAAGTTGGCCCCATGAGGAATTGGTATCTCCAGTCTTGGATACGAATGAATTGTTGCTTCGAAAAACTCACACGTCTGGTTGAATTATAGAGCCACCTGTACTGGCGTAGCACCAACTGGCCCAACACCCACCCTGTCCTACGTCATCAATACATATTTCTCGTTTCCGTATATACCGACGTCCTTTGCGAACTCGGTGGCATGTACATCGGCTCTCAACCAATGCTCGAGGAACTACGCATCGTGTGTCTCAGGCTTAGGTGGCAATAGCGCGGCTTACGGTGTGACCATCGTGGTCCCGGGGGGAGGCGGGACGACGGTCGACGTCACGCAAGCTACCGGACTTCCCGCCGCATCGGCGACATCTGTGTGCTCGAGTCTATCATCCGAGGCTTGCTTTAATTTAAATAGTGCTCAATGCACCCAAGCCGGCACCACTGGGGGTTTTATCATAGGTACCGGAAATGCAGCTACACGACCTACCGCCGCTTCTATAGCTGCTGTTATCGCTGGCGTTGGTCTGAGTCTTATTGGTGGGTATATATGAGCGGCCATGGAACAATATCTTGCAACCGGACAGTTGTGTCCTTTGAACTGAACCGCCAACGTGCTCTGAGTCCTGGAGACTTGAAATACCGGTTGAATGACGTCACAAATTATTATTATCATTATGGCCCTTTTTTGAATGTGTATATTTGGGTTTGGCGTACCTCGATATGTGCCTATAATGGATCTAGGGGGGTTTTGCACATAGAACCGGGAACGAATGAAGGATCGCTTTCCTTAGATATTGGACTAGGACGAGGATGGGATCTCATTTTCATAGTTGGCTATCAAAATGAATCAAACTATCGGATGGGCTGTTGGAACGAACTCTCGCCTTGCACTATACCGAGCTTCGAGCTTCACCTGTTTGATTTTGAGGAACTCAAATGCTTCTTCTTCTTCTTATTTTTTTTTATTAAAAAAAAGGAACGCCTGAGTAGGGCCACTGACATCAGAATGCACAGAGGTAGAAAGACAGTTGACTCAGGCCGAAGATTGCTTTCATATCTGACAATAAAATCCTTAATGACTTAGTTAACTAGACAATAGGGTTTGTTAAATCGGCTTTCGGAATATAGCCGGCGATTCCGGCCTTATGGTCTTTGTATGTGAGCCACTGTTCTACACGTATAAGGACTTGTTTTTAATGCGACGTATCTCACTCGTCCAGTACAGCTTTCAAGTACTCTCTCTATTAATATCCTCGAGTACGCCCCGAGGAAAAAAAAAAACACTACACCTTAACAGCACCAGCGCTCCTAGCCATCCAAGCCAGCACGATGTCAGCCACCACCCAAACAGCAGACCAACCGCCCGTATACTTGAGCGAGGTGAGCGTCGTAGCGCCCAAGCCTATACGGCCGATGCCGTCGACCTCCGCTCTGGAGACAGTAGAACCGCCTCTGGAGCGCGTACCGTCGAACTCGCTGAGCATGAAGCCCGACGAGTTGCAGCAGAACCTGTTCCAGTCCTTTCTGCGGCTGTGCAACCTAGAGCGGCCTGCTATTCTCCGCAGACGAGTGTCTACGGGCCGCATCCGTCGCTGGGGTATGGGCATGCGCGATACTAAGAAGATCGCTTACGAGGATACCAGCTTGATACGACGAGATGTCGCTGCTCCGACTTGAGGGGACTATGGACCCGATGTAGTAGCGGACATTGGGCCATCCTCCACGGGTCTCAGTGGTTCGGGGATCTAGGTACCTAAGACATCTAAGATTTTTATACACTGCCATGCCCAGGTGGCTCCTGGATAAAATAAGCTAGTCATGTCAAGTGTGTCAAATGTAAAGTATAGGCATAGTCCACTTTTAGAAAGAAATAAAAATAAAATAGATCAGGCAGGTATATATATGTATATGTGCTATAAGTATATGGGTTTTGTGAGATGAATGTAAGAGGTACCTAATGATTTATTTGTACCTAAAATCTTGATTTTTACGACCTGCCCCTATCGATAAATACGTCAAGAGGCTAGAGGTGTTACCTCTTGAGTCTTAGCACCTCTTAAGAGTGGAGACTGATAGGTACCTAGGTATGCTTCGTTTCCAATAGCAACTTGCCTAAGGTTATCTTATACATCTACATAATATTAAGCATCCAAAACTTGAAAACTTGAACAACTTCAGGAGTACTAGAATTATGTGTGGGTCTAAATAAATACTTCATCTCTCAATGACGAGCCAGCTGAAATGGTCTTTCGGAAGACCGCAGCCCGCACACCCTCAAGGCTTGGGGAATTAACCATTGCATCTAAGACCTGTGTCGCCATTTGTAACACCAGATATTGAGGACATGGCGTCCCCGATATTACCAAATACGTCCAACTTCTTGGGCGTGGCCTTGGTCGTCAACCGATTGCGCGACGGCCCATTGTTTGTCTTTCACTATCCCCCTCAGATACAGGGGCCGTACGCCTCACCCTCTAGCGATGATGTCCCTAGGGACGAGCTGGACGACGATGACGAACTGTTAAATCAGCCATCCCACCCCCCTGTTGAAACGCCTTCCGGCTCGGTGCCGAAGTCAATAGATTTGCAGAACTGGAACCACGATGACCATCTGGAAACTGAAAGTGGTTCCCAGATAGTCCCCTGGGAGCACGTAGCCGGCTACCCTACTAGGGACCTTGAGAGTCTTCTCACGCCTAACAGAGCTTTCCACAAGAAGCTCTTTCACGTTACGCTGGAGCAGCTTTGCTTCGCATCCTATCCTATATACGTTCCGGAAAATGGCATATGGCGAAAGAAGAAGAAGCAGCCAAAGTATCAACCGCCCAAATCGCCTGATAATGTGGAATCCGCAAGTAAATACGGCGAATACTCTATCATTGCGAGTGATGCACCGCAGATAGAAACCAAAGACATGGCAGAGGATGCTACTGCGGGTAGCCCACCTGAAGAGGCTGACGAGAAGAAGAGCGGGATGACTATGTTCAACCTTGTCTTTATTCTGAACCCCAAAAAGCACGAGGGAAAGGAGTTGGCAGAGAATCTCTATTTTCATATCATCAAGAAAATCAATAAAGCATACAAGTACAGCCAGCAGAAAAGTGATTTTGTTTGGAAAGAATCGAAAAGGATCTTGGCTTTGAAAGATAAAGGACGAGAATCGAGTACGTATCCGAATATTATTCTATCCTATTTAGTATTCTACCCTATTTGGTAAACCGAGGAACTGACAAGACGTTACGTACCGCACTGCAGGGACTAGGATGAGCACGCTGTGGAGAGAAATCCTGGAAGTATCATCCTTAGCGGCATCTATGCAGGATATATACGAGGCTGTCTCTCACAATAGAATCGCAGCTTTACAGCTAGATACGGCCGAAGGCG
Organism: Daldinia caldariorum; assembly: GCF_022478825.1. NCBI lineage: Eukaryota > Fungi > Ascomycota > Sordariomycetes > Xylariales > Hypoxylaceae > Daldinia > Daldinia caldariorum. Next base: position 467,209 of record NW_025953045.1, on the reverse strand, counting down.
CCGTAACACATTCAGTTCAGATCCCCATGCCTTTCTATATTCCAGATCTGCCACCGGATGATGAGAACGGCTCTAAGGGTCTATGGATTACTACTGCAAATGCCTTCGTCGAGGAAGACAGTCTTAACGATCCCGCATTCCTCGATAAAAACTTTGCGCTACTATTAATGAGCGACGAAAAAAAGATCATTGCAGAGCTCCAGGCGGACCCGGATGAAACGACAGCGGCCATGATCGAGTTCGTCCGGCTCTCCAAACCGACGATGTCGTAAGTGAAAACGACCCAAGCCTCTTATCGTGGTTTAAACCCGAGCTTTACTCAAAACTTACTTCAAATAGATTCTACCAGATCGGCCAAGGTACCGCACTCTCGCCAGCCCAAGTGCGCAAATATGCGCAACATTTCATCTTCTGGCGGCGGGCGATCGCAATCCCACCTTTGCATGCGCGGGACATTTATATCCTATCGCCAAATAGTGATATGAGCCGGCTACCAAAAGCGAGCCAAGCATGGGCGCGCGCGTTTCCTCTTGCACCCCCTCTTCCCGAGTTCCTCGCAGCATTGTCAGCAGCACCGCGTTCTTACAAGTTGTTCGCACCCAGCAAAAATCATCGTCCAACCTACCTTTCCATGCTTGCCTGGCTCATGCGCGGCGGCTGGGTCACCCAGCTATGTACCTTCGCGTATGTCGTGGTCTGGCCCGAGATCATATATGAAGTTGACTACGAGATCGAAGCTGAGGAGCTTCTCCAAGAAGCTCGTGCCTCCAGCGCCACCGATACCTCTGCAGAATCCTCCTCTCACATATCCTCGTCGCCCCCTAACTCTTCATCCGACGATGTGCTCTCCCCCTCTTCGCCTGTCGAGGTACACTCAAACGACCAATCCGAAAGTATCAGTCCAACGGCGGTATCATTACCGCCACCGGGGGCAATATCAATGACATCTTCAACCGCAACAATCAAATCCCCAGCGACGACTACGGCCGGCGAACAAGCAGCCGAGCAGGCTCGCCTTGATCGTATAGCGACTCGCGCCCACCTCGCCGCTGCTGAAAAGGCTGCCGCTCACGCTCGCCGTCCCCCGCCCCGGCAGACGGACCACCCGTCCACCAACGACGCCCCGCATCTCGCGCATCTGACCCCGTACATCATCGCCGACGCCGGCCGGGTCGGCGACCGGGATTCTCGGTACTTGCTCGCCATAGCGCGGCGATTGCCGGAGCGCATTACGCACACGCATGCGCATTCTTCTACCACCACCGGCACCGGCCATCATCACGGCACCGGCACCGACGGCGGAGGAGGAGGAGGAGGTAAAAGCAAAGGCAAAGAACCAGCCGGGTCGTCAAATCTAAACCCTCGCGCCAAGTGGCCCGACTTCTGGAAATATTTCAACGGGCGCTACGCCCTCGAGCGCATCGCGCTGCACGAGGACATGAAGCGCCGCGACGCGTGGAATCTGCTTAATGCCATGAGCGAGTATTTGCTGTGCGTTAGGCATTGGTAGGTTGTTTTTTTAAACCCCGATCTAAGGGTACTCAAAGTGTGTACCTAGATGTGTGTGGTACATGCTATAGATAATAGATAGAGAGAGAAAGTGAGCGAGAGAGAGAGACTTTACGTAACAGTCGGACGAATGGAAAAAAGGGGGAGGGGGAGAATGGGGTAGTGGTGGTACGGCATAGTGGAAAGAGGAAAACCAGCTTCACTTCATCCATACCTCGGGTCCTACCTACCTAACCTACCTAGGTAGGTAGTTGGTATAATCGTCATTGACATGGATAGTTGTTAGCTTGGATAGGTAGTACTCTAAAATAACATATAACTCGCTAAGTAATTCACATAAGAAGTAAGTTATATGTCATCGCTACATGTAAGTAAACGTATTGGAATATTAGGATAACCCGAGAGTACGCTAGCGGTGTATATATAATCTTTGCAGCCTTCCGAATACGTCGCTCCTCTCTCCCTCACTCCAGATCGGGTTCCCAACTCAAGGGGGGTTGTTAACGCATACATAGATCAAACGATGCCGAGACCTTCGCCCGTAGGCGGGTGGTTTGTAGCGGCTTACAATAAGGGAACCTAGGAAAGGAAAAATAAAATAAACTCCGATATCAACGACGTGACGATGCAAATGCGAAAAAAAGAGAGAAAAAAAAAAGGAACACGATATCTCGGAAACATGGTCCATTCATCCCTTACCCCAACTCCGCTGCCCTCGAGGTATCATTGGAAGGTAAAAGGAAAACAAACAGACCCAGCCCATAGATGAACAATGCCGGAGGGACTTAGGAAAGAAAAGAGATGGAACAAAATGAAATGACATGGGAAAAGTACCTAAGGTAGGTATGTAAAGAATAAGCGAAAGAACCCTTCCATTGTCCCGGATATCCCGGACAACAAACCCCATGAAAATGATAGACCACCTCCGGCTGCTCCGAGCCGGGTTTCCCACCGAGTCGTGGGGTAAGATAGAACGCCAGTCCATTCCACCCTTAACGGCCGCCATATGCAGTATTGAGTCCTTCCCTTGACTAGAATGCCCCGGAAATGTTGGAAAAAAACAAATGCCTCAAGACCCGAACTCAAGTGTGATGATAAGATGATGATAATGCTGCTCAATGACTAGATGACTAAAAAATAAAAAAAATCGAATGAGCAATAGAAAGCTTGGCTAACGCCAGAAAATGCTGCGATGATGCAAGGGATATGAAAAACCCAAATATCACTAGTCGTGGGAGAGATCCATCCCGAATTCGTCTTCTTCTTTGAAGTTAATCGATGCGGGACCGCTGTCATCATCATCCGGGTCGTTCCAAAACGGACCGGCGTCACCCATATCTGCTGCGATATCTACGGCATCCTGACCGTCTGGACTCACGGAAGTGGCGGCGATCGCAGTGTCTGATCCGTTCAGAGAGTCCCCTCTGAAGTCGGTATGCTGGGGCACTCGAAGACCCGATCCGGCAAAGCGGGAGTATGAAAAGGTATGCGGACCGTTCTTGGCCATTGCTTCCATCAACTCTGTTTGCATTCTTTTCTCATCCTCTGTGAGCCCAAGTGGTACGGTTCCACCAAGTTCCACGATGGTGTTGATAAGCTCTTCTTGTTGCTGAAGCTTGAGGTGTAACATCCACATCAAGTCTCTGGTCCAGCTGACTGCTCCATTGAGGATATCTCCTTTGTTAGGGCCCTTGTCCTTCTCTTCAAGAGGAAGGCCGGTGGTAATGTTGCCAACTCCGGTGGCTCGCTTTGCGCCTGGGCCGGCCAATCCCGAAGTAGCCTGCGCGGGGTGAGAGATTCCGGTTAGACTAGGCGATAACGGGGTGCCATTTTGAATAAGTTTCCTGATTTTCTCGTCCTCCAATCGATGCGTTGGAACAAGCTTGCTAAGATCTTGGATCCTCTCATTGATGTTGTCACGTCGCCGCCGCTCGACAAGGTTGTGTGATTCGCGACGTCGTTTCCTCTTCATCTCTTGTGACGAAACCGCATTTGGTGGCGTATTTAATTTTGTAGGCATAGAAGTACCACCTTTAAGTAGTACATCCGTAATTTGCGGGTTTTGCATGCCGTGCTGCATGGGCGAGGAGAATCCGGACCCGGGAAAGGAAGAAAGGCTGTTAGGAGTGTGCATCCACTGGCCTGAAGGCGACTTCTCGTGGTGGCCGTTGTTAGTTCGAATCGGTTGGGGGCCGAATCCTGATTGTTCCCGAGAGTTTACAGATAAGCTGGACATACCCGCAGTCTTAGGCGTAAGTGGGCCCCGGGCACTGGATGATTTGCGCTGCATGTTGGAAAGTTGAGGACGGGACTTCGCGTTTAGGTAATTAGGATCACCTTCGTTGTTCAGGTCGGAGCCGGTTAAAGGAGAGCCAGAATAGGATATCGGCGACTGAAGGGAGTTTCCGAATGGTTGGTGCTGTTGCTGCATCTGATGGAATTGCGCCTGATTGAAGCTGTGGACGAACGGGCTCTGGATAGGATCGCCATCTGGCGTATGGGAATAACCGTTCATATGGTTTTGATCCATAGGTATACCGTGGCTCCCTTGATGCGACGGATATATGCCATGCGAAAACCCCATGTTCATGTCGTTCATGCCACCGAAATCCTGACCTTGGTTGTGCATGCCAGGTTGGTTGGACATAGGATCCGTCGGGCTGCCAAGGGTGTCGAGCAACTCGTCATCGCCGAAGAAATTGGAGGAGTTGTTGTTTCCGTTGAAGTTGTTTGAGTATGACGCTGCGTATGTTCCAGACATCGCTAAGTCGTTTGGGTCAACGCTGCCACTGGCACCGCCAGGGTTCTGGCCGCCACCAAACTGGTTGAAGGCGTGCTGTGCCATCATTTCCAGCGTCGGATTGGATAAATATTGAAAAGGCTAAAGATGAGAATGACAGCAACAGTAATGATAATGATGGTAATCGGTCAGCAATATGGTAAGGTAGCCTTTGTAGCGAAGCAAAGAAGATGCGAGGCTGCTGTGCCTATCGAGTATGGTCGGCAATCGGGCGTCTAGTTATATTTATTCTGTCGAGGACAGAGTCAGCCCCGCATCCACACATACTAGTCTGATCGTTGGCGAGTGGGTAAAGGAAGGAAGGATGTGAAGAATAGTGGGAGTAGTGGGAGTAGGAGTAGTGGGATGCGGTGTGGGGCAGTTGATACACTTGATACACTTGATACACCGAGGAAACTTCAGCTAACAAGCAAGTACCTAAGGTAGGTTAGGTACCTTTAGGTAACCAATATTAATGCAAGGCAGCTGTGAATGGTCAAATAGTCATAGGGCGTTTTTTTATGTAACAACCATGAACACCAAAATAAAAGAGAGAATGAGAGAAAGAGAAAAAAAAATTTCTTATCTACCTCGGGTAAAATGCGCACGAAGTCGTGTAGAAATGTTTTCTTAAATTTGGCCACAGATTACGTAGCCATGCAGATAAATAACGAACAATGTTGCGCGAGTGTGGTCGCCTAGATAAAATATCTTGTGGGATCCAAGCTATTTAGCTAGGCATATAGTTGGGAATGCGGGTGCGGGACTTGAATTGGGTGTCGAGGTATATATCTATTGTATGGATAGGGTTAGAGTGAACTCAGCGTTGATTTGAATTGGGGAATTTTTGTTGAATTCTTTTTTTTTCTTTTTCGGGATTCCCTTTTCCCTGCTTTCGTCCCTTGTTCTGTATAATCCGACGCGAGTAGTCCGAGATGCGGAAAGAAAAAGCGAATGAATCAGTAGATGTATACGTACAGGTTTAGCGAATTCGCATGGCCAACAATGGGCGTTGAGCGTTGAGGTAATTTATTGGTCGGCTTGAGTAAGCGGTTTACTTTGTGGGAAAAGAAAAAAAAGAAGAAGAAGAAGAAAAGGAAGTAAAAGTTTGGCTTCCTTAGGGGATAGGTAAATGAAGAGATATTTTGCGCCTCGTCGGATCTGAAAGGCGGTATCGCTATAATCCCTACACCAGTAAGATGTGATAGACGACCGAAGCAGTGCCGGTAACCCTCGATGACGGCGATTCTGACCTCAGAAGAGTGATCAACTGCAGGGTACGGAAGGTAACACCTAAATATCGTACGAAGAGGGAGATTAAAAATGACGAGACTTGTCAGACTGTAAGCACGGAGGTGACGCCGGGATTAGTCGGCTCTTATTAAGTGTACTCAGTTGCACGAGAGGTGATGGATCGTATATGAAATCAAAATACTAGTCCGAAGCGCAAGGCGACTGACTGGTAAGTTGTTTAGGTCAAAGAATGGGCAGAGGGAAACTCGGCTGAATGTGTGGGAATGGGTCGGGGTTGGTGATGTTGCTAAATGTGTAAGAGGAAGAGGACCCTGGGAAGCTTAGGAACCTTAGGAAACGAGGCGGTAAGTCCTTGGGCTGGAGGGAAGATGTAGGTAGCCTGGCCTGGGTTGGGTGAACTCTTGGTTGGCAAGAGATTGGCAAGGTTATATTAGTGGCAGAGTTCGTTGGTAGGTGGTAGGTGGTAGAGCAATTCTTATTCTTGTAAAAAGTCGTCTAAATTCCAGATGAACCGTAGTAGCTGTGTGCAGAGCTGTGTGCAAAGCTTCGAGCCGAGAAACGCCGGTGTTAAGGTCCTATACGAGGAGGAACAACCAAAGAGATGCTGATAGGTTCAAGTAAACGAGGGTAGCCGCAACAGAATCGTCTGGAGTACCGATGGATTTAATAGATCTGAGGGCCTACCAAACAAAGTCGCGTACTTATGATTGGGATGATGCAAGTTGTAAGGAATCGCGCGGTGAATTCGAACTTGCAGGGGGGTAAGTCTCGAGAAGTGGTGGTGGGGGTGGTGAATGTGGTGAATGTGTTGCTAACTTGAGGGATCTGATGTTGGACAAGGTAGGAAGAACTTGGGATAGCGCAAGGTGAACAGGGTAACGCAGACCAATGCAAGTGCACCGTTGTTGTGCCTTCCCTGTCACCTTCGGACAATTGATTGGTTGCGCCTACAGAGGCTTAGAGCCTAGAGACCCTTGGGGTGAACACCTGGTAAGTTTTGGTAGCTCTTTGGCACCTTTTAGGTGTGCGTACCAGGTATGTAGGGGGTTGCGCAGGTTGCAGCAGGTGTTATACACTTCCTAGGAAGTTGCTAGGGGGGTGGTGTAGGTAGGGTGTAGCGAAGTGATAGTGCTAGACTCTAGCGTGTGCCCTTAACCGGTTATGTATGAAGGCACATGCAAGCACCTTAGTGACTCCGGCTTCCGATCGACTCTTCCACAACACTTAAAGGACCCAAACTTATTAACCACTTTTCCTGAACAAGGGTCAGGTGTCGAAGAGTCCAAGAGAGGAATCGACAGAGTGAGATCGTGTCTTGTCGGAGCTTTTGCGCCGTTCCAAGATATCCTTCAGCTATCCGCCAGATCTCCGGCTTTCTGGTATTTGTATTTCCTTGCTGCCGCACTAATCGTCCCGTATTAGTGAGCTCGTATTGTTTCGATTTAGACGAACAAGTCGATATAGTCCAGTATATACGGGCAATATCGTCCATGTAAACCAGTTGCTATCGGAATTTGTCGTGTAGGTAATTAATTATCTGGCCAGGTTTCGCGGGGTGATGTCGAATCCCTGATCAGATCTCCTGCAAGGTCGATCCCGTTTGTTTTTATGCCGTAACCTCTAACAGTCTTACTGGAGGAAGAGTCCAACTCAAAAGCCTTGGTTTGCACAGCATTCACTGGTTGCTTTCTTGCTAATAAGCTATTGGCTTGATAGTTGAGAGAAGTATCTTTTCTGAACAGATGTCTTTCAGCTTGTAACCAGTGTGTAATCCGTTGCGTTATGATATCGTTAAGCTTCCTTTGTTCGTAGGAAAGTATTCCATAAATCAGTTGTGTCAGTCTTGTTGATTACTTACAATCGTTGAAATGACGGAAATAATGTCCAGCCATTAGACTATGAGCGTGGGGTGCATAGATTTTATATTCAAATTCCTCTACATCTAAAAATACCCCCCATGTGAGATGATAAACTCCAAAACTACATCTTCTTCTAACTAGCTACCATGTTCTACTCAAACAGGTTTTGTTCATACGTCTTATGACTTAGTTATAACTTGGAACCGCCCCGTTTGAAAATAATAATGGTGTGTAGAGAAGCAGTGGGAAGGAGGTGTCTCTCTCAACCCTCACCAGACTTGTACAGAGTTGCCTCCCTCCATCGCAAACCGCGAACCGCGAACCGCGCAACTGAGCTTTATCTTATCGTCAGGATACTGTAATGAAGAGCGATCCCTGTCTATGAAAGACGAAAGGGGAAGGGTGGGCGGCACTTAGACTTGTGACCCGACCGAAGTCAGCCAACCCACCCACCTAGGTGAGACACTATGTCCCCCCCCCCCCCTTTCAAAACTTTGGCCTAAGGATAGAACGAGGATCTATCGGAAAGTGTGGAAAGTGTGGTTGAGGACATGGGATTTATTTTGGCAATCCAGACGGCAGAACCTTGGGAAACGGTCAGCATGATCCCTCGTATGAGTCACAGTCAATGAGGTCGTGCCTTATTCAAGTTAGCATGCTGACTGAAGACTGCGAGATCTGGCTCTTTTGCGTAAGGCACCCTTTTTTAGGAACTCGCGTTTAAGTCTCTTTCTCTCTTTTTTATTCCGATGATGGTGGGGTGCAGCATTTTGTCCCGAATGTTAATTTCTAAGCTTAATTCTCTACTGCCCTATTGCTCTATTTGATATTATGTATGATTCCCTACCCTATTACAAACCTCGTGCGCAGGGGTTAATCATGCGAGCCGCGTGGTGTGTAGGGCGAAGCTCTATCTCCTCGTAAGAGTATGTGTCAGGTAGATTTGCCGGGTAGGTATGAATAGGTAGTTGTAAATCTTGAATATGTTAGGGGTCTCGCGCGGCAGCAGCGTTTCTGCAATATCTTCATGTCAATACGAAGCCTATGAGGTCATAGCAGTTGGTAGGATAGAGAGGATAGAGTCTCTTTGCATATACAACGTAGTATGATCTGTTGACGATGGAGGGGTAGATCTTGGAACATAGGTACATGATACATGCCTTATACTACCAAGCTGCCTACCTCCTAGGTACCTAGGTATGCACAAATGCTAGGAGAGTAAAGTATGCTGGTAGGTATGTCTTGTATGTTTGGTATGTCTGGTATGTCTGGTATATGTCTGGTATATGTGGTCTTGGCTTCTGCCGGACGTTGACCGCTCCGATGTAACTCAAAGCTGCAGGTTCCCAAATGTCGACGGTCTCTTCCCCATGGCGATCCACGGCTTCTGCACCCCCAGCGCCGAGTGCGGGAGCCAATCAATTTCGTAGCGCATTCAGCACCTCGGACGGGTCGTCGATAGAGTTTGGATAGCGTCCGTTCGGCACGGTGCGTGATTGGTATTTGAGTACGGATGTGTAATCCTAGCTGTTTAACAATACCTAACCGCGCCCAGCTGACGCTATAGATGGGACGGGTAAGGCTTATCTTGATAAATAAGAATAAAAACATAAATCTAATGAATAAATTTGAAAATAACTACCTAGGTACCTAACCAATTACATGAAAACCAAGTTTATACCTACTGTCTATACTGACCTTACTAACTACCTAATGAGGTAGTTATACTAATATACTGATAATGCTAGGTACTACGTAGCAACTAACAAGCATTAACTACCTCCTACATAACCCCCCACCTACGTAGTCCTTGCGCAACTTGCGCTCCCGCGCTCCCCGCCGCTCCAAGAAAGTCGAATAGGTAGTCCTTGCAGCCATCAGGAGAGGTATATCCCTAATCTCAGACGATTGAGGTGCTTCCCACCAATAGGATGTCTCGCTTTCAACACACCTTAATGATAAGCAAGGTAGGTACCTAGTTATATTCTGTATGTGTACAAGTGTGTGTGTATGTGTGTATAGGATGTGGTATACGCAAGCGCGCAGCCTTCGAATTTACGCGAACATCTCAAGCCTTGCGTATAAATTACATCAACCCAGTGGACGACTCGGAACGTCTGCCTGATGGGAGGCACTGCATTTGTCCACCGGCGGAGCGGACGGATGCTTAGATTTACGAGGGTGGGAAGCAGATTAGCGAGTTGCGTCGACAAAGCTCACTCGAGAATATCTAGGCTTCCACAAAAATTCTTCAGCAATACTATTCGCAAATCATGCATGTTTTCATGGCTCATGCCCACCCTTTAAACCAAACCGGAAGTTTTGATAGTATAACGACTAGGGATATTTGCGCGCGTAGATAGACGAAGGTAGGTAGCACTGTACATAGTATACTACACTACATGTAGGTCTCTACCGGGTATGCAGGCATGGATTTATCTTGAGACAAGGTATAAGTAGATGGTATGGAATCTGTTTGAAGCCACATGCAGGTTAGTGAACCAATGACGTACATCCGAATGGCATACTAAAGTGGTCCCCACTCGCACGCACAGACCACCGACCGTATTTATGGTTGTGTGGCTCATGGCTCTAGCAGTCTGGCAGTCTGGCTGATGCACTTCCCTTTACGCTTCCCTTCAATACGCACTTATCTCCACCACACTTCATTTTTAGTGCTTCTCTAAACGCAACATCAACTAAACGCATCCCGCCTTTCATCAACCCATAGCCTCCATTAGCACTTCCCAGCTCCAAAGAGAGAGGAGAGGGTGTCATTTGACGCATAGTAACATCCACTACAAAGTAGCATCTCCCGCACGACCCGCTCCGTATATCTTCATACCACACCTACGATTCTTACCTACCGAGACCGAAGTCGCCCTCCTTTGCGATCGCGGAACCTGATACCTACTTTCTACCAATTCGACCCAAAAGTCTAACAACCGAGAGGATCGTATACACGATGGCGTCTGCGTCTTTTAGGGAATCCATGAACTCCCTAGGGTGGTCACGCCGTGACCCAGACCGAGAATTTACAGCCAATACGTCACAACGGTCCGGGTTACTATCGTCGATAAAGTCATTAAACCCCTTTGGAGACCGTGGATATGTGCAATTACCTACTACAGAGAGTGCTGGCGCTCCATTACCGGCCAGCAACCGTCGCGAAGAAGAGGAAGGATGGTTTGTCCGTGAGTCCTCCCCTCGTTCTTGTTTTGAGTATCATATTTTTCCCCCTGCAGCGGACCTCTAAGTGGTCCTTTAATCGTTGACACCACGTGCGTCTTCCGCGCGGCGCCCGGCTTGTCTCACCTTCGCACATGGACTTAACGACCCGCCGCCACTGTTCCTCAGATTGACTTGGGACTGACTTGAAATCTCGATTCCTTTACCTAGTGAGCCGGTGGGACCGGTTATTAATATTCGGCGCCTGTAACTTGGCTGCCTTCATCTGCTTTCTCCTCTGCTTCGTTCTGTGGCCCGTCTTCGTGACCAAGCCCAGCAAATTCGTCATCTTGTAAGGCCAAGGCTCTCCTAGCTTCCCAGTTTTTCTTGCTACCCATGTCGTTTTGTCCTCGTGGCCCATGATAGCCTCCTTAAGATTCTAGATAAGATGAAGATCTCTGCAGGCAGCCGCTGCTGCATATGTATCAATCTTGCATAACGACACGGGTAATCCACCCGGTAGATCCAACCTTCTTTCTACAACGTCTCCCACAACTTACCCGGGTCCCGGGTCCTACGCGGACGATGTGCAACTTGAGAATAACGTACTGACATTATACTGCCTCTTAGATGGACCTTTGGCTCCATCCTTTTCCTCTGTTCCTTCGGGGCCATGATGGGCCCGATGGCATACCTGCAACACTTGGCATCTGGGCCGCGCTTGCCATTCACGGCAGCTTATTTCGGATCCATTGCGTTGACTATCTACTTCTCTATGGGTGTAAGTATGGATCGTTCGCTCTAAGCAAGATTGGGGTAGCTAACTTATCGCAGCTCCACAACGGCTTTCTTACTCTCATAGCCGCTGTCATCCAGATGGTATGCCTGCTCTGGTATCTGATCAGTTACTTCCCGATGGGTTCAAGTGGCCTTCGACTGGCTACCAGCTTTGGGGCGCGCAGAGCAGCTACTTGGATGACGGGCTAGACTTTGTTTATTGTATATTATTGCATTTCGCTTGCATTGCGATTAGAAGCCTATCGGTCTCGTTTACAGGTTACAATGATTGGAATTCGTTTATCAGGATGAAAAATCATTCTATAGTTAATAGGAAGGAATGTAAAGTGTTGACTATTGCCAAATCTCTCTATCTACGGTGGCTTCGTGCTTTTAAGTCTTGAACCTGATATTCATGAGTGATCAGTAGCTGCGAACATACCTACCTAGGTAGGTAAGTATGGGATAAGGAAACAATTATTCTACTAGTACTCGAGTATGATTAGAAGAACAATAAGATAACACGTACTCACCAATAGGGTTATAAACAATTGATCCGCCTAGAACGGTCTACAAAGATTGAAATCAGAGCTTGACCTTGTGTGAACCGGCCGCGCTTCATTACCTATGTGCCTATTCCAAATATAAATCCCTAGAAGTTGTTCCGAGTAATAAAATAATAGATCACAGATGAAGTCTAGCTGGATGTGTCCTCTATTTAATTTCTTAGATGATGGCCAAGGTCCCCTCGGAAGCTGCATCCCCCGTTGCCCAGATATATTCTATTCTTGGAAAATACAATCTTGGAAGTCAGTTCGTGTATACGTGGGTGAACATGGTTTCGATAAAGAGCCGGTTAGATCAAGACCCATAACTAGCAGCGGGAGAAACGTTTGAAGACTCGAATGAGACATAGGTTTGCTATCCGTAATAAGACAAATCCCGAGCGATGAATGGTGTATTATAAGGGACGGAGAAATCCCTCCAAAGAAAAGAAAAGCCCTCAAACCGAGCGGAAGAAGCGGAGTGAATTCAGGGACGAGGTAAGTACCTAATTGTAGGTGAGGTACCTACCTGACATAGGTACTATGTATAACATATAAATAAGAGATATACGATGTATGATTGAATGGAGAAAGCGGAGCACCGTGATGGCCATCGTGGTTGGTCGTTGGTCCTCAGGGTGATACAGGTAGAACAGAACAGGCAACATGGAGAATCAACGATCACTTACGAGACGATTGCGGTACTACATTACCTGTTTAGATATACGAGGTGAGGGGATCTAGAATTTGATTAGAACGTTGCGTAGAGAAGTCGAAAAGAGTTTACCGGAAGGAAAAGGTACAATTCATATATGCATGCTTCATTGTTCTAAAAATGGAAGCTTCATTTACGCGGGGTATAATAAGAGGGATGCTTGGACGAAGGAGGGAGAGAGAGAGAGACGAGATAAAAGAAGAAAGAAGAAAAAAACAATCTCGTTGTTCAAAATTGAATTTTAAAAAATGTTCCATCAAACCTCCCCCTCACTCCCCCCACGCGGAGAACAATAAATAATAATAAATGAGTCATTTAAGAATAGAATAACTCAAAGTTACCTGCTATGATAGGACCCTACCCCTCTTCAGCCTAACCACCAGAAGCTTCTTTACATGCCTATTCAGACGTAGGCATCCAATGTATATACATTTTATTCACCTATACTCGTTGTTTATGTTGGGGGGCTTTGCTTAGGTACAAGCAGCTGTGTGCCCCTCACTTATACTTATAAGCCACGGCTGATTATGCTTTTTTTTAAAAAATGGTTCAGGTGCAGCGAGGGGTTAGACCTCTTATTGCAGGTAGTGATGACGAAGCTGATTTTATTATATACCGAGTTTATCAGGTTGTTAGGCATCTGATTATATCTATAGGTATAAACGGGCAGTCAAGCTATCTACCTAAGTACCTAGGTAGATAGGTACATACGAACATTATGTATGAATATGTGAGCATGTAAATTTATGAATGCCACCTGGGCACGCAGCACAAGACAGCACATTTGTATTCCCTTAGCTCTGATGGTCCTTGGGTCCTCGTCTTCGAAGCATACCTAAGGGTGATAAATACTAAGGGTGATAAATAATAAAATATTCCTTTGCGGCAACTGCCTCACATGCTGGGTCATCCGCGAAACATGCACGCGGCAACGAATTATACCTTAGGTAGGTAGAAATTTAGAATATGACATTGTTCGTGCCGAGCAACAGCCGTAAAAATAGTAGGTATGTGACCTTGTTTCCGCCTAGACTTCTAGGTAACCTTACCAAGATAGGCAACGGGTAAGTTAGGATACCTAGGTACACGTCTTAGCACATGTACCTACCGCCGAAGTTGATACACGATCCTACCTAGGTACCTAGGTATTTCGAGTCGTAACTACCTTTACTACCTTACTACTTAGGTATGTACCTATATACATTTGCCTATTACACATCAGGCACCTGCCTTACATTGACAGGTTAAAAGGGCAGAAGAAAATGTTTGACGCTCTAGGAGTCGTGGTACAAAATATCATGTACATAGAACATAAGCGTAAAAAGAAGTTAAATTTAATAGACGTATTGTACAAATACCATATATGATTCTACCTATGCATTGATGTGGAGGGCTATCCTAGTACCGAGCAAGCATCATCCATCAGTTTCCAAACTAAATGATTGCAGCGTACCTTTTTATAAGTAACAAAATTCAAAAATCAACCCGTACAACCACCGGCTACCCGATCTTAGCTAGATTTTTTTTTTTCCTTAGGTCGTTTAGCAAGGGGACCAGAAGAGGGAAAAAAAAAATAATTTTTTTTTCCATTGCACACAAAATAAACCCATTTACACACACCCGTTACTCTTACAACATTGCAGACACACACTTCCTCATTTATTACTTTGCAATTTGTTAAAACCCTACTTCTTCTCAACTTTGCGTACTGTTACTCTTAAGCAAAAACGGAAGACAATCCAAACCCCAGAAGCATCACAGGCTTCACTTCGCTTCTGCGAATTCGTGAATCGTGCTTCTATCAGGTACTCTTTTTTTATCTTCCCTTACATGTACGTTTTTTTTTATTCCCCATCCTTACGTTCACTTTATTGTATTGCCATCATCATCAACCAACATTACCTGAGTACGGTTTTTATTTCCTACTACGAGGTACCGCTACAACCACTACAACCTATCCCGCGCACCCTCAGTCTCAAGTACGCAAGCTGTGGGCAACCATTACGGTCCGAACCGCTGCTTTATTTTGCGATACAAAACTCAGTGCCCATAATCCAGAGTTCCAGTTACTAACACAAACAAACTAGTTCGAAAATCCATGGGGTTTCTAACTTAAGCAGATTGAATTTGGTCAGGCCACACCGGGTTCCGTTCTTAAACTAAAAAGAAAAGAAAAGAAAAAACCCGCTGCAGCCCCAAGCACTGGCACAGTCATCTCATCTTTTCGGATAACTGTTACATTTTCTCCCTCATTAATTTTTTTTTTCTCTCCCCCCCCCTCCTCCAATCCTCCCAAGACCTAAACGACAACAACAATTTGTTAGTCACCCACGTAACCAGCCAAGGCTTATTTGAGAAGTTGTGGTGGTTTTTTTTTTAACGTCGCCAATAAAAAAAAACATCCTTGGTTTAATACACCTATTCAATTTTTACTTTCCCCCCGTCCTCGGTTGAATTACACCTGGGAGGTTTGTTGATCGCACCCCGCATTCACTTACAGGAATTGATAACCCACTTACCATTGGGCCATTTTTATAACGAGTTAAAAAAAAATTCTTCTTGTCGGCTTTTCATCCCCCTCACACATCGTCGATTTTCTGCGAATATTTTCGACACGACATTCTTGAACTGGCGTAACAGATCTCTCGCATCGCCGATACTATATTTTCTACTGGTTGATTGACCTATTTAGGTTTCGACTTGAGTTCCACTTGCTGTTGGAAGCTTGATCAGCTTGCATCTATACTTGTGGAGGGCCACCCAGGGCTGGTGAGGTGCTTCCAGGGCTGGTTGAGCGCCTGGCGTGTCGGTGGACGTGGGAAGATTATCTACCCCCTCACCTATTACAGGTACGCGACAGACCAGTATTCTGTCGCTACTCTGCTGTACAACCTCATAAACTGCAAGACTCGCATACGAATATCGTCAGGTCGAGTCTTAGCGCCATGTCTAATTCGGCATCATTTTCGTACGCTCAGGCCGCTAAAGGCCAATCTACTACAATTCCACCTGCTACTGCGTCCCAGTCGAGTTCGCAGAGTCAAGCGCCATCGACCACAAGCACGCAAAGTCGCGACATCGTCCCTACGCCTAGCACAAGGGCCCCCTCTGTCGCAATCTCGACAACATCGAATGAATTGGATGGCTCGCAAAATACTGGTAATTCCTCTGTGAAGGCTGAGTCTGTTAGCTTGAATAGCGTCGATTCGGATATCACCTCTACTAGCGACAAGGCAGCAGAGTTATCTGGCCTACCAAACCAGGGCGCTGAAAAAGCATTAGGAGAAGTTGTACCACAAAGCGCTGAGAGGCGCGGCCGCGGTCGGGGCCAGACCCTCACTTCGCAGACGACGGATGGCGGTGATGGTAAGAGGGGTCGAAAGGGCAAGAAAAGCCGAGCAAGCGAGAAAGAGTCTGCTCAAGATCAGGACCAAGAGAAGAAGGAGAATGTACCCCCCAAGCCCGAGCTGTCTGAAGCACCAGTGCCAGCAGTTAACGTATGGACACAACGACAGGAAGCTAGGGCTGCAAAGATCAAGACAGCCTCGCCTACGACTACGCAACCGCGTAGTTCCAGTAGCGCAACCGCCAGTCAAGTTGACGGATTATCCAATACAAATACAAATACACAGGATCAGAAGCAAAAGACACCTCAAAATGAGGGTGCCGAAGTAGGTGGAACTAGCAGTAGGCCCTCATCCGGTGGACCGAAATCATCTAAGAAGGACTTCGATCCATTTCGAAGCAATGGACAAGTCCCCCGCAGGGCGGCGCCTAGAGGGGCTAGGTTAAACGGCGAAGAACGAGTTCCTTTCGAGGCTCTCAGCCCGGCCGCAACTAACACTTCGTCCTGGCCAACGCCTGAAACAGCTGCAAACGGATTGAAGACTCAAGCTCAAGGTGGAAAATCCGAGAAAGAGCAGAAGGATGAGTCCGGTCCGAGCAAGCCTCGGAGCAAGAAGGAGTGGCAGCCTATAGAATTCGTTCCTAGCGTGTCATTCAACACTCCTATACCTTCGAGAGGCGGTTCGCGAGGCGGTCGTGGTGGTCTCAGGGGCGGACGAGATTCTTCGGCGAGAGGCAATCATGCTGCTAGTGTCTCACTTGGTAAATTTTCAGAGCTCCTTACGACCTGCGCGTCTGCTAACTATCGTCCAGATCGAACCCAGCACAATGGTGCGGCTGCAGGATCCGCCGCTGGCACACCGGCGGGATCCAAACGTGCATCTGTTGATGTGTCGGCAGGCCGCGACGGCCGAAAGCCCCTGACCCAGTCGGCCTCGGGCAAGGCTTCAGGAGAAGCGCAATCTGTAAGTTCAAAGCTTTATTCAAACTAGACCAGAAGCAATGCGACAACATACTAATCCTAATTTCAGGCCAGCTCAAAGGCGGATACATCGAAGCAGAGCCAGCCCGATTCGGCCTCCAACGGGGCTTCGAGCCAGAATGCTCCGGCTCGGGCTACGAGCTCGAACCAGCGAGCTGATGAGACGCAGAGGTCATCACAGCCTGCAAGAGATGGCGCTAGGGACTCGAACTTCCAGGGTCAGAACCCCGTGGGCCGTAGCGAGCGCGTAAGAGGTGGTGGCCGCGGTCGTGGAGGCCACGCTGCTGTGAACGGAGCCGCCCATTCTCAGTCTCAGTTTGGCCAAGGCGCCAATGGATACAATTATCCGGGCAATGGAAGCATCCGACAAAACGGCCACCAATACCCCAATGGCTACGTGCATATGCCATACGGAGGCGCTTATCCAGCTCAGGCAGCAGGAGGCCAGCACCGCAGTCGACCTAGTTCAGGAAGCAATCGCACACAACATGGTAGACATCCGTCTTCAAGAGCCACTCCTTACACAGGAATCAATATGGCATATGAAGCCCCGGTCTATCCGCATGGCCATGGTCCGTATGGTGGGTTTGCGGATCCTACTCACTTATTAAGCGGAGTATTATCACAAGTCGAGTATTACTTCTCTATCGACAACCTTTGCAAGGATACCTACCTTCGAAAATGCATGGATTCTCAAGGGTTTGTGCCCCTGAATGTCATAGCTTCCTTCAAGCGAATGCAAGAAATAGCCGACTATCAGATTATTCGCATAGCCTGTGACGCTTCACCTCATATCGAAATCATCATAACGGATGATGGACACGAGAAGGTACGACGCCGCGAAAATTGGGAGCAGTGGGTCCTCGAAATGGGGTTGCGATTCTCACACGCTCAGAATGACGGCCCGAAGAGCTATCGTGCATACAACAGCCAAATGCTGTACTGGCCCCAGGTGCTTCCATATGGGGGTGAGGCGCCTCCCATGTTCTCGCCAACTAGTGCGGAAGCGCATTTCGCGGCTTATATGTATGGCAACGGCGTGACCTCCCCAACTAGCAACGGTATTAATGGTCATACTCGCCCCTCCGATTCCCAATTGTCTGCGACGGTTCCGGAGTTCTCACCAACCGCCAACCTTGCAATGGGTACGGTGAGCCAGCAGGGCGAGGCCCAGTCCACATCCTCTGGTAATGGCCCGGTGTCAGATAATACTGACGGAAAGACTACTGCTCCGCCTTTGGGTGAACAAGCCAGCTCTCTCCCTAATGGTTCTCACGAACAAGGAAGCCAGGGACAGATTAGCCTAGGTGATAACTCGGCCACAAATGGAATTAGTGTCAGCCATGAAACTGAGGCGCACTAATTCAGTCCTTTGGGCTGATTCTATGAATAGTTCATGAGGCTTAGATAGCCATATTACGTTCCTAAGGCAGGTATATATCTACCTTATACGATTCTAGCGTTACGATGAATCACCAAATGATGAAGTTTATGCGGCGCTTCAATATCTTGCGGTTCTTATACAACCTTGCCGACCTGCGGTCATCTGAAATTTTATTACTCTTCTGGTTTCGGCTCCGGCTTATGGGGCCGGTGCTGCTGTATTCGGTGATTTCAACGGAATTTCTTGGTGCGGTTAGTGGACGGATACCCATTCACCGATGATGATCGATTACTTTCAATGGAAACCTCCTGGATACGTCTGAATAAGATACGCTGTGAGTCTTATCTATCCATGGACTTATGGCCAACGGACTTACCGCGTTGGCGATTACGGACGATTAGCATGTAGCACACGATGGATGTCTAACTCCCGGAAATTTTTTAACCCTCCGAAATAGAAGGATTACGAGACGATATGTCTTTACGCCCTTCTTATGTGGTTGCCACGTAAATAAGAAGAGATTGGCCTTGTGTCCTTGATCGTTATTACGGCAAGCCCTCCTTGTTTACTGTGTGCTCGGCACCACAGTTACTTTCTCTCTTACGTTTGTTCACCAGAAAGCAAGCTACTTGCCACATATAGTAGTGGCCTCGACATTGGAGTGGGACTGTCATTACGGCAAACCCACCCCCTTGGTGGCATGGAATATGGATTCTTTCAAGAATCAAATCTCGGTGGTGATTTGTGGTTAATGCGAGTCTTTTAGTCCTTCTCTCGGTTACTCGTCTCTGCGGATCTGTTGGCCCTTAGACGCCTCCGCGCGCGCAGAGGTAAGCATGTCGCCGCTAGACAAAAGTATTAAGCACTGATTTGTTATTCTTTTTTTTTTTTCCTCTTTCTTCATTTTCGCAATTGCATTCGCGGCGTGGATTGTTCGCATAAGGGGAAGGCCTCACGGAATGGGGATTTTGCAAATAGACTTCGACGTCATAAAAGGAGAAACAAAAAAGGTCTTCCTCTCTTGTTATGGGGTTTATATCATGTATGAGTAGGAAAGTACAAAACAAAAACAAAACGCAACGGAACCTTGATATATCCAAGTGATGCATCTAGGTGCTCCGAAACATGTTGGTTCTGCGTCAATTTCATCACCTATCACCACTTACATCGCCTCCTCGTCCTATTGTCGCCACCGCCACTTTTTTTTATAAAAAAATATACCTAGAAAAAACTACGATGAAGACAAGCCCCGCCCCGAAGAGACGATTGATTCTCCGGAGCTGCGGTTCTATCGGCACATCGTCTAGTTGCTTTCTTCTTTTTCTTCTTTTTTTCTGGATTGTGGGTGTGTCTGTTTCTACAAATCTATGCGAAGTGGTGGCAAATGCCTCCTTATCGTTATGGTTTCGTGGTTTGCTGCTCGGGGATATCGACTATATATATACAACTACATTCAAACTTGAAGCGTACATACTGAAAACTATTTATCATATATATCTACCTACCTAACCTAACTTATCTATCTATGCATATTTATTTTATGCTTTCCATTGCACTGGCCTTACTTATCTACCTGGTGACGCTTGGAGAATGGGACATGCTTAAGAAAGTTTTCTTTTCTTCTCTTTTCTTTTTTTCTTTTGTAGTTATGTTGACACAAGGAGTTTCCATCGCAGACATAGGCATGATCCTGACTGAAGATTCCATATGAGGCGGCGCCGCGCTCTACTAGCAGTGGTAAATGGTAATACCTAAGGCCGCTTAATGGCCTTCGTCTAATACGCCCCTATAACACTCGGAGCAAGTGTTGGTATAGGAGAGAGCTGTGGATGTCTCTCGTAAGGTTTGTTCGATAAAGGGGAAAGGGGTAAATAAGCCCCCAAAGGTGAATTGGGAATGAGGTCCAAGGACCTTGGCTTGCAGACAAGGGTTGTTATTCACAATAGTCAACGAAATATATTCTATACGTGCCCTGGTAGGTACCTAAGTCTATCGTAATATCTCGCCAGGGTGATAAAAAGTCTATGTCCTTGTTCACGGTGTTCTTGAGCTTGTCGTCTTGAGATACGGACCGGACTTCCTTTCATACCTCTATATACCTATTGACCTCACTTGGCCGGCTGCACGTGGAAACTCATTCCTGAGCAACGCAGCATCAGCAACTCGTATCAACTAGCCTCGTAGCATGGGTCGAAAGCACTACCAAGTCCTATTCCCCCTCGGGATCCCTAACCCAAACTAGTGAGAAGAAGGAAATAAAAGAATGAGCAATGATATGATGGTGCATGCATCTCACCAAGCACCTGTTTTGACGGACCGAAGATCCTATCCTATTCTATGCAGGCCTGGTCTGCTGCTTACCAAGGACATTCGTTACCAGAAGAAGAATTAACCGGTTAGGTTAGGTTAGGTACCTATAAGAAATTCCGACGATAGCACCCGGCCGCTTGTCCCTCACGCTATCAGAAAACCAACACAATAGGTACCTAACGCAGCTCGCAAAGCATCGGATTGCGGCGCTGCGACCGGCCGAAGCAAGAGGCTAACGCGTGGCTAGAGCTGGGTAAACCAAAAAAGTCAGCCCATTAGTAGACGTCATGGACTCATGGGACGATCGTGCCATGCAAGGTATGTGTATGTATGCACAGGGTACACATGGCCCGTAACCCCTCGGGGAAAGCCTCGTAGCGGGGTAATAAGAGAAGAAAAAAAGAGCTGAACACTGAAGGACATGGTACCTCTATGTATTCAGTAGGAAACCTCGAGATTCCTAGAAGTAGAAAGGCGATAACGACAACCGAAAAAAAAAATTATATAAAAAGAGCATCCTTGTGACCCTTTGTTACGAGGTTGCAACAGTTACAGTTATAAATTACTTACTTCCATTACACTTATATTAGTCCCCATCAATTAATCAGATACTTACCAACACTTCATATATCACATTGAGCAAAAGTTTCTTATTGGTTCCCAAACACCAGCACCCATCAAGAAACCAAGAAAGAAAAAAGGAAAAATTAGTTACGAGACCCGAAAATATTTAAAAGGAGAAAGAAGGGAAAAAAAGGAGGTGTGGAGAGAAAAGAAACTATGACCAAGATCATCCTCTCCATCAACGCGGGGTCAAGCTCCGTGAAGATCTCCGTGTACACGGCCAAGCACCGCGAGCCTCCGAAGCAGCTCGCCGAAGCCCAGATTAGCGGGCTGACGGCTCCGCCAGCGCAGCTGACGTACTCCCGGGGCGACGTCCAGGTGCTCGACCACCAGGAGGTGAAAGAGAACGTCGCGACGCAGGATGACGCCTTCAAGATCCTGCTCGGCACCTTCACCGGCGACCAGGATTTACCCGAGATATCCGCCAAGGGGGACATTTCGGTCGCCTGTCACCGGGTCGTCCACGGAGGCGACTATAAGACGGCCAAGGTCATCACGCAAGATACCTACCACCATCTAGAGCTGCTGACGGACCTGGCACCGCTGCACAACGCCAACGCGCTGCGCATCATCAAGACGTGTATGGACGAGCTTCCAAGCGCCCTCAACGTCGCTTACTTTGACTCCCAGTTTCATGCAACGCTGCCACCGCATATCTGCACATATCCTATCAACCAGGAGATCGCAAAGAACAACCAGCTGCGCAAGTATGGCTTCCACGGCATTAGTTACTCCTTTATTACGCGGGTCGTCGCCGAATACCTCGGCAAGGATCAGTCCGACCTCAACATCATCGCCCTGCACCTGGGCAGCGGGGCCAGCGCATGCGCCATCAAGGGCGGTCACAGCTGGGACACGAGCATGGGACTGACGCCGCTGGCGGGGCTCCCGGGAGCGACTCGCAGCGGCAGCGTGGATCCGAGTCTGGTGTTCCACTACGCGAGCGACGTAGGCAAGCTGTCGCCGTCGTCGACCAAGGAGCTGCACATATCGGTGGCGGAGGAGATCCTCAACAAGCAGAGCGGGTGGAGCGCGATCACGGGCACCACCAACTTCGGCAAGATCGCGGCGTCGGACCGGCCCGAGTGCAAGCTCGCCTTCGACCTGTTCGCGGACCGCGTGTGCGCCTTCGTTGGCTCCTACTACGTGTCCCTGGCCGGCAAGGTGGACGCGCTGGTGTTCGCGGGCGGCATCGGCGAGAAGAGCGACAAGCTGCGGGCGGCCGTCGTCGAGCAGGTCGGGTGCCTTGGCTTCGGGATCGGCCCCACGCTCAACGCGGCCAAGATCTCCAGCGTCGTGCAGGACGTGGGCGCCAAGGGCGCCAGGCACAGGACCCTTGTGTGCCGCACGGACGAGCAGTACGAGATGGCGAGGGGGTGCGCCGATAACGACGAGCTGTGGTGAAGAGACATGTGATACCTAGCCGTGTCTATTTCCAGGCGGATACATACAGAACATTACATGCATATAGTGGTGCATATTATTAGAAGACAGAGAGACATACGGGAGAAGGGTTTGGGTTTGGGAACAAATCTAGGATAAATGCGATCTGAGAAATAACATGTCAAAATTTTTGAAGGGAAAGGGTATCCAGATTCCAGATTCCAGCTATAAAAATGATCGCTCAACAATATCTTTACTGTTTTTCTCTTCCCCTTGCTGACCTGCGATGATCAATGGTACAATACGAGAAGCACCCTGTGTTTTCCCCATCCAGGCTTCGCAATCCAAGCCCGAGCGCGTTTCGGGGTTCCGCCCACGTTGTCAGGTAGTGTACCTAGATAACACTACACTAATAGCAACAACTGGGGCGGGGTGCGGCTAGCAAGAAGAGGGACAAGGGTGATCCGAGACGGAGAGGCATGTGAGGCTATTCCCGCAAGCGCAAGCGGGAACTAAATACATAACCAGTCGGAATTACCGGCGAGTCCACTTCCAAGGGAAGGGGAAAAAAAAAGAAAAGGCAAAGAACAAAGGGAAAAGTTCCCGCCTAAATTAAGAATTAAAAAAAAACCGATGATCGACAGGAACGGGGGGGCGTGGAAAGGTTGACCCCCGCTTGTCAGCACCGACGATCGTTTGCAGCAAGATCGCTGGGAAAGTGACTTGTGACAAGACGGAACGGGTAGGCGGTGGAGATTGAATGGGGGGCCTAAAACCCGGACTAAAAATCATCGCCCGTATATGGGGGAGTGTCATTTAATGATTGGGTACCAGAAAAAAGGGACGAGCGTCGAAGGATTTTGATTTTTTCTTTTCATCATTTTCAAGTTTTCCAAGGCCGAGGAAGAATTGGTTCGAGGGGTGGAAGGGGCAGACTGGCTGGGGGGTAGGTAGGACAGCAGGTCCGGGGCCATAAAGTAATTGGCAATGACGTACTGATGCAAGATGACGTCGTTGAATAGCAAAAGGAAGGGGGGGAATGGTAAAGAAGAAGGAAGCGGTCCCGGGAAGCGTAATAATGAACCCAAGAAAAAACAACCGATTACCAAGAGCGACCCCCTCTGTCTCTTTGCGGAACGATGCTGGGGGCCGTCTATACTACACTTCCATATATCCTTCCCCCCCAAAATCAAGTCTACACGAAAAAAAAAAAAAAAAAATAACCCGTCCTCAGCCTATTTACCACTACAGGTACTAGGTGTTACGGTTACCTCGAACCGCATGCGCGTGCGCGTGCCTTGGAGGCGGTTACTAAATTCGCTATGGTGCTTGACGCTACAGTATGCAATAGAACTTCATCAAAAAAGCAGAACAACAAACAATATTCCGTCTATCCCTCCCCCCCTAAAACCCCCTCTAAACCTCTTCCCTTAGTTAGGTAGATAGAAGGTACCTAGGTAAGTTTCAGTTCGTGTTATATATGCGTCTGCGTCTGCGTCTGCGCCTGCGCTGCACTGCACAACTTTCACATGAACGGCGAGGTGGCAGGCTAGATAATCACTCGAGAAGGATCGTTGTAGCATCGTATGCAGAAACGTAGATCGAACCCCCGGCCGGGGGGGAAACGTAACCACTACACTGCCTATCCCCTTGACCTAGTTAGTGTGTATCCGTATCCCCTCACTCCTCCTCAACTCCTTGCGCTTTGCCCGGGAGGGAAAACGGCTAGAAACAGAATGAGAAAAAGTCGGGTTGTGTGATGGGATGGATCATCAGGGTCCTATGCCAAGACCAGGGACTTGGTAAAAGACGAGACGAGAGTCCAATAAAGAAAGAGCGAGAAAGAAGGACAGACCGCCAGCGCTGCAGCTGTTGCAGCTGGACTTCTTATTAGCACAACCGAGGCTAGGGCTCATTTTTTTTTAGTTTGATTTTTTCCTTTTTCTTTTCTTTTCTCCTCAACCACAGAACCCTAGAAGACTATCACGACTCTGATGCGTTGCCAGCAGATAATAATGACGTTAGAAATTCCGTTAGGGCGTTTGCCTTATGAAGAATAAACCCCGGGCCGTTTGCCGGACCGGCAATTAAAGAACGCTCTCAGTTTTTATACATAGTAAATTCATCACAAGACAAGTCACTTTTCAATTTTTAAGTAATTCATAGCTAGCAAGGTAATAAAAAAAACTTGAGTTTTTTTCATCATTAAATATTTGCGTCTCATCTTCGTATGCCATCCGCCCCTTTTTCTGTTCCGGGCGAACGTTGGTATCTAATGCCAAACTCCAACGTCATTTATATATAGCAGACAAAATGCCGCCCGACGAGGTATGTGGACCCCTTTCACGGTGGGTCTCCGGCGCAACTCCCCGTGCGCCTACTAATCAGCTCCCATGTGTATATGCAAGTACACATGTATCCTCCCTCGTTTGAGATTTATACAGCTACTCGCATCATTTTCCAAGCAGGTGAAAAATAATAATAAAAACCGGGGCCAACAAGCCAATTGGCACCAGTCGTCGTGTTGTGAGTAGAGAGAAGCGTGAGAAGCACTTCAGGCTCCTTAAATGCTTTTCCCCGCCGTCTTTCAAAGATGCAAAGTAAAGTGGTGTGCCCATCGTATGCGTGCCACCGTGGTATCAATAATGCCTTCATGAGTTGTGTTTCCAAAATATACCCCCAAACGCCGTGTTATAAACGTATATCCCGTCGTACCGGTCCCCGTTACATAAGCAGGAACAAATCCCCGTCCATTACCCCTTCATTACTAGATGTTGGTCTTGATTCGGCTCGTAAATAAGAAATATTCTTAGGAAAATTTGCGTTAGGGGGATCCCTAAGCACCCTCCTGACAAGCGATCGCCGCGAGAGCGTCTAATCCACTGCTGGTTCTCATTGCACCTGGCCGGGCCATAAGTGGGATGTTGAGACCACGCATGTCCCAAGCTCCACCGGGGGACGGGAAAGGAATGTCAGGGCCGTACTGGTCCGACTCCCACATTTGGATGTCTTGAGATGGTGCGCTGCTGTGAGAAGATGAAGACTTGGAAGATACTGAGCCACGCTTGGAGGAAGACAGAGATGAGCTTTTGGATTTGGAAGAGCCAGAAGACCTAGACTTGTCCTTAAAGTGAGTTTCGAGGTGCTGCTTCATGTTGTCCGCGCGGGTGAACTTCTTATGGCAGCCGGGGTATGTGCACTGAACGGCCTTCTCGGCAGTGTGGATCTTGGAGTGACGTGAGGCATGTCCGGAGGTAGTGAAGGTCTTCTCACAGCCGTGACTATCACGATACCGGCAAGGATAACGCTTGCCAGTTTTCTCAGGTGCCGCCGAGCTAGCAGAGCTGTCGTCTTCATACGAGTTAGAACGACTAGTTGCAACATAGACCGGACGTTTCATGCCAACTTTCTGGTCAGGTAGATAATCATCGTACAGCGGGCGCGACGAATAATCGTACAGACCAGGTGTTAATGGCGAGTAAGCATCGTAGCTGGCGTTAGAGTCGTAGGAATCCGAACGGAGGAGCTCTGGAGTGTGGGGCGGCGGCGATTGGTCGCCGGTGGATTGAGAGTGGATAGCCGTGTGGTATGACTGGTGGCTGGCGTATGGGTCATCATTTAATAGAGAGACCTGACGGCCGGTGGCGTCTCGGGCGTGCATTGTGCCTGTAGATGTGGGGGTTAGGCGCAGGAAGCGGAATTCGAATTCAATTAATATCAGCTGCTTGAACCGTGGTTGTATTCAAGCGTTGCCTTGTCTCGTTCCGTCTTTTAATTGTGTATGGTGTATGGCGTATGTATGTGAAGCTCACACCCTTGCAGCAGCAGTAGTAAGATAAGGTAAGGCACAGCGGAGCAATTTATGAAGTGAGCAGACAAAAGTCTTCAATAAATGGTGCTTAAATCAAGCACGCTCTGAACTCATAGAAGCTTTATTGTGGGCAGCAGCTAAAACTGGCACAAGTCGAAAAGGCGACGAGAGACCGAGTGAGGTGAGGTGGTGGTGGTTATGATCTTTTGGTCAAAGATGTGCGGGTTCGACAGGTTTTGTGTGGTGCGTATGTGTGCGGTTTAAGTTCAAGCTAGAATGGGATGGATTATTCTCGTCCTAGGTATTAGGTCAAGGCAATTGTGATGAATTGCAATAGCTATTGTAAGGTGGAGTAGCTATTTTGAATATTTTAAGGGGGGAGTTCGAGAACAAAGGTTGGAAGGTGAAGCAAGATCAGAAGAGCTTTTTCGTGCGAGTAACGATGGGAAGTGAGTTGGTTAAAAAGGAAACATGGGAAAGGCATGAATCCCATCGAGTTCCCAGCTTCCTCCACATTTCCAACCAAAGAGGACAGACTAAAAGGTACAAGAAGTACTTGGGCACATCGCACAAAGCTTACAGGGATCAAGGGTCCCGCTACATGCTAGCAAGTGGTTCCAAAAAAGCAGAAGGAAGCGGGGGGACGGTTGCAGACACATGGGACTGAGGCATTGTACCTGACCGAGTATTGCGAGTATCGCACATGTACCCTCTATGCATTGGCGTACTAGGTGCTAGGTGCTAGGCTAGGTGCTGCTGGGCGAGCTAGTGCCGAAGAACAACCAAATAAGATCGTCGTCACCGCTTATTTCCTTACTTACATGTAACTGCCCAAGTGCTTAACCTACATAGTTACCTACATCCAGACATCTTTCTACATAGGTAGTAGTACCGTCTAGTGTCAAGTTACATCGTAAGGCTCTTGTTAATACTATGTAGGCCGCTTATAGCTTACCATGTACGAAAGGAGCCGTTCAGATATGTTCAGATGTCCTGCATGACAGCCATATATCGCAATGGTAAGCCGTGATTCATCATTCTAATAAAATATTTGCGCATGCAGGTCGACCTTATTCTCAAGGCTTTCTCGTATTTTACCTACATATAACTAGGTACATTGGTTATAAGGTATCTATCTTCAACTACCCGGGTATGTACAATACACATATGTACTGATGCACAGAATAGAGCGAGCAGAACTTTACTAAAGCGCAACCGCAAACTTAAAAAAAAAAACTTGAGGCATTTGAGGGGACAACTTTTCCCGATGTTGCCGAAGCAAAAAGTTAAAATTTTCGGCCGAGGACGAAAACGAAACGGTTATGTTCTATTCTGCAAACGCTATTCTGGACCACTTATTAAACATGTTATGTCGTTGCTGTGCAGGGAGATCTCTTGTTGATCCGTTCCAGGAGTACGATACGTACCTCTGCCCTATCTGCCCTACAAGAATAAGTGAAGAAGGTACCTATTTGGCGAATTGGAGATGACGGCTGAGACGGGCTGACGGGTACAACTGTTGTAGCTCGCTCACCTTGCGTTGCGCTGCCTACAGGTGATCAGCAGGCACCTTCTGGATGTTGCATTGCTCGGATCTTGCTAGCATATCTCACTTCATCTAGTGTCTATTTTCAGGATGCCAGCACCACCAAAATCGGTCGCCTGGGTCCCTGATTGACATTCCAGGTTGAGGAATAACTCGTGCTTCTGGTCTCCATACAACAGCCCACCCGCCGGGAGACACAAACTCCCATAAGGCGGGCCTTCAGGTGCGCGCTATCGTCAAGGCTGTCTGACTTTTGTGTTAAAGGTGACGTGGGAGGCTATCGAAGCTACCTGAAGCTAGTCTGCGCTATCTTACATAGTAAACCTTCACCGTCTCCGACGTCCACCTTTGATATCCATAGCCGTTTACTGACTGTTAGGTTATGGAGCAGTTATTTCAATACTATGCACATAATTTGAAGGTCGTCTACCGAATAGGGTCAAGTGAGATATATCATAACCGCGTACTGCTGACTACCTATCCAGGTATATTTTACCCCAAGTTAGGTACGAATGCGTTATGTCATAGGGTGAATTCTTTCATTTTACCCTAAGTACTAGACATATGAGGATAAGACCTATACGAGACTTTGAAATTATTTGTTTCTTTACATTAGAACTACTATAATATCATAGTGTATTTAAGAGCAAGTCCGGAGCAAAAGCCCTAGGAGGACAAGATTAAAATACCCTCATTTTCTATCGACCTAGCTATAGTTTCAGGGTCTTTTTTCTTTTTTTTTATGACAGCGGGCTACCCTTAATGCATCAAGTTCCGATGCATGTAAGTATAGCCTCGTCGACGCCTTCGACGCCTCAATCTCCTGGTCGGAACACAGATGGAAGATTATTTATCGAATTTGCCAAGACGTATGGCGTCAAAGGGAGACAGGGGGGAAGCTCGGGGTACATGGAACAAGCAGTGAAGGTACATGTCGGTAACCTTGTGCGACACAGATCATCTAAGGTACCTAACCTACCTAAAGGTATTCAGGGTACCTACTACCTATTTTCCAAGTGTCCATTGATGATACAATGTGGTGGATGGTGGGATAAGTTACATGGACTCCAACGAAACCCACGAAACCCACTAACACTCGTGTGCAATACGTCTCCATTGCGGATAACAACAAGATGCAGAATAATTAATTAAATAAAAAAATAACGGATTGATATTATCACTCATCATATGAGCTAACTTTAATTATTTAAATTTATATTCATATTCGAATGACTTGTCGCAGCAATAGGACAATTGGAACTCGAGGTTGCTTGCCTTGTATAGAAGTAGGTAGAGTTGAGACATGCAAGGTTACATAGTACTTTTGTCATCCGCTTGCCGTTCATGGCATTCTTCTTTCCCGTTTCTGTTTTTCTCAGAATTCGATGCTTCGAGGGTCTCCACTCGAACCCCACTTTCCCTCCATCTCGATCCTCGACATCCACTCCATCAATTTTTCTTTCTAATGTGGATACTGGACACAAAGCAGATACTAGTATACATTAGCCACATTTTTCCTTCGGGTCTCACACAGCGCCAACTCGGCAAGTCTACCTAACCCCATGCACACCTGTAATGATGTGTTGCAGTCGCTGACTTGTTATTAAGGGGTCCTTGAGAGGAGTTACCTATAGCCCTTAGCACTTAATCCTTAGCTCCTAGCTCTTTTAACCCTTCCTTGCGCCGCGTGCGGGGGAGCATATTCGGAGCCCCAGGAAATCGATCTTTTTTTTATTAGTCGGGCTTCCGAATAATAATCCTAGACTCTAGTAATGTCTACCAGCAAAAAAAGAAAGCGGCAGAAATGAGAGGAAAATCATGATGTCATGAACGAAGAAAAAAAAAACCGCCGGAGTCCAAGGTAAGCACAAAGCGGGTCGCTGCCAAATGTCGAAGGAGAGGGTTGCCCGTGTGCGGTTGTTTCGATAGCCAGCAATTCTGACGATGGGGCCGAGGATGTTTAAGAGCGATCTCGATTTTGGAGGGGGATCGGTCTCCGTCTGATGGAGGGCCGCAAAGCTGGAGCTCTGGCAAGGGACTTGAATGAAAGCGGAACAGTCGAGCCCCACTCGGAACTTGATCTTTTTTTTTTCTTCTTCTTCTTTCCTCCTTTTTTCGTTGCTTTTTTAATTCTCTACTACGATGTATATATGCCCTTGTTACAGACTTACAGTAGGACCTAGCAGGCTTGTCCATGCTAGGTATTATGGTCTCTTTCCCGTTGCTAATAAGTCCCTGAAAATATGATACCCTGAGAAAATGGACGCTACACTACAGTAAGGGACTTCGCGGTGAGGCTGTTTCTAAACCGTTCCGCACTCCACCGCGCTACTTAGATCCATATGTCCATATGTCCATATGTGCGACGTCCAAACGAGGCTCGGCTGTGGCTTACTTGGTACCTAATACCTACCTACATATACTTATGTAGGTAGATGATACCATGTACATGTACAGGTCCCTGCTGTCCCTGATGTTCCTGATATCCCTGATGTCGATACATGCACGTTACCAGATTGCACAACAACATGAATCCATTCATCCTACGGTACGCTTATAGTGCGTATACGGTACACGATGCAAGAAGCCTTGCAGGAAGTGGGGGTTTTAATGCTGGGTATCCGGGCAACTCTTGCAGTCTTGGAATCTGACTGACCAAAAGTTAAGGGTTCTTTCGGCATGCGCCAACTAACCCTAGGTACCTACATTTAAGTTGTGCACATGTTTGAGGCCTTCTACGGTCCTACTATGTACATAGGGAGGGGTCATGTCATGTACATGGTAAGAGGTAGGGTAACTCGCCTCCATTTTTTGAGTCTTTCGATCCCTTCTTGTGATAATTCTTATTGTACATTGATGATACCTTTCCCATGTACATCGAAGCCTGAATAGGGCCGCATCGGTACGATTGGAACAACAACGACAACAACAACAGCAACAAAATCAACGATGGGGATGATAATTAATAAAGAATACCTACACTACTACCTACCGAAATAGAATGAGTGGAATGGAATACGGCCAGCATTTCCTTCAAGCCGCCCTGGAAGCTGCAAAGGCGTAACAACAAATTTTCTAGGGGTTGAGGAACTTGCTCCGCGCTTCAGCAACACAGAGATCGAAACAATGTTGGGCAATCGTCGATTGCTAGCGAGATCGCCGGCGAGGTCCACATTACAGGAACACACCTTTTAAATTTTTCTTGGCACGAACTTCGTATCTTTCCATAGGGCCAACTTATCGTTTGACAGCCAGGGTCCAGGTCCAGGTCCAGGTCCTGGGCTCAATGTACAGCTGCAGTACCTCTGGTACATTATAGTAAGTCGTGCTGCTGGGATTTTTATCTTTTGCTTCTCTCCCCTGGATTCGTTAATAGTCGGCTGGGCGCCTTGAAATTCTAAGAGCTTCTGGCGGTCTAATAAATATTATTATATTTTCAACCAGCTCACGTCTACTATTGTACAATGCAATACATCGATTGCACTGCCGGCCTATGGTACGATAGTGGTCCCTGAAAATTTGGAAGCGGGTTTGTGTACCTAACTTATTAATCCACCTGTCTATGCGCGCCAACCACGGTACAAACCTTCTGACATCCGGAAGCGGACAACTCTCATGAGATCTAAAGAATGGGATTCCAGATCTTCGGACTACCTTCGCCCAACGAATTTAATAATTGCGATGGACGAAATGTCTGCGGGATATCTTTGCGTTGTCTGTATGAGGTATGTCCAATGTATGCCATTGAGTGCGGCCGAGACACAAGAACAACATTGTCCGAATACGGTATGTTACAGATAATCCATCACAACCCATCAGCTTATCTAACGAAAGGCGCCGAGGATATATTATTGCGGATTATTTTCTTGCTATATAAACTTTTTTTTGAGTCATTTGAAATTTCTGTTTCCGGTGGAGCCGATTTTGATTTCTGAATTACCTAGACACTTGTCTATATTCGTAAATTTACCAGAGCATTCTTTTTTTCTTTGTTTTCTTTGTTTTCTTTTTTGCATAGGTGAGGTACCTATTGATTTACCCATGACGGGTCCACTGCTATTGGCCCCGTATAATAACACCTAGGTACTTATTCGAATATACGCATGTTCACTTTACTCGCTTCTACCGGTTCGATACATAGGTGCGCATCAGAGTACATACCTACCTGTTAAAACAAATATGGATATATCGGTTTGTCACAATGACGCAAAATGAAACTAGGTAGGTAGCAGGCTATAAAAAAAAACTAAAAAAAACTGAAGTGCACACGGGGTAGACGCCTCGGAGCTTTAGGTCCATACCTAACAAGCGAAACGGCCGTGCTTCCGGGTCTATCCGTTCCACCTTCGATATTTTTCCACGTCCGCGTTATGTCTTGTTTCCGGCTCGGCATCTTGGACTCTATTCCTCCAAGAGTTTTTTTTTTTCAGCATTTTGTAAGGCTTGGAAAGGGCTTGGAAGGTTCGGAATCTCCTCGTGTCGAATTCGATTTGCTAACTTCCATGATAGTTAAGTTTTTAACCTGCAGGCCCAAGATATCTATCTCCATCATGAAATGTACTCATTTGTCACTTATTCGTTCTAGGAAGGCCTGGACCGTATCCCGGGTGTAAGATGTCATTCGTTTGGGGAATGCAAAAACCAGTCAGGCCATTGGATGCCCGGATGGAACTCCGTACCCAGGAGTCCAGCCCCAGGAGTCCAGCCCCAGGAGCTCAACCCCTGCTTTGAGATATGTACAAGGCGAGGTCTAGACGGCATAAGAAAGGTCCACACGAACAGACACTAAAACATTCGAGCATCAGTCCATGGGCTGATAAAAGAGTCGTCGAAGAATTATCGCGATTATACTCGGTATACTCCACATCGTCACGTTACGATGGCCGTTCGATTACTATTTACATATCTTAGCTACACTTTTCAACATCCCTTTACAGTGCTTACCATGCATGTAGGTCGATCGAGTCACAGCACCCAAATTGCTTCATCCATAGACTCGACTAGGTAGGTATAACGTGTCGCATGCGAATCTCATGATAAGATCAAAGCAGACCGTAGATAGGCTCGCATATATGGGATTTCGAATGGGATTTATCTGTTGCGCATGCAATATATCTGATGATCTGGGCCAGACTCCGTTCTTTCTGATCCTTGATATTGCTTACCCTTACGTACATATAGATAAGACGCACAAATAGACCCAAAACATCGCCAGCAAGGTGTATATCATCCTGAGCCGAGCCGAAGATTGGTCGGAACGTTACTTACCACATTCACACATCTATCCAAACTAGTGGACTAAGCCCCATGCAGTGAATAAACATATGCACCTTCATACCGAGGATAATGGATAATAACGTAAGGATTAAGGCCAGAAAATACAACAGCCAAGCATCAAGGCCAATAGGAATTGAACCATAGATGAAAGCTGGTATGTAAGGTAGGTAGGTAAGTGTAAGCTCTGCCACGAGCCACAGGGGCAAAAAGTTGCAGAAGTTACCCAAGGTTTTACGACAACATGCTACGCAACAAACGTATGGGAACATGTTGTATAGGAGGGTTGGCAATGCCCCCCTTTTTCGTTATTTAAAAATGGGGAGACGCTCGCCTAGCTATCGACCCAGACCGTACTATCCGAACGGGTATGCTGTTCCGGGACATGCCGTCAAGGACCCGGAGCTCCGCGGTCGCAGCAAACCGAGCAACCTGCGACGACCACCGGCCGTTCGGGATATGCAGTAGGTAATACATAGCCCCTTACCGAGCTTGCGCACGATCGTGGGGTTTTTTTGGGGTCCCCCCTTTTTACTGACCCTGACCCACAGGATACGCCCCGTGTCCGTTAACAACAGCGCAGCCTTACGGTCAGCATTTTTTTTATTTTTTCTCCTCAAATCTCTTGCAGAAGCTCTTTCGATAGTCGCTATTACATGCGTAAAGAAATCGCACTATTCCATGTAGCTCATTCACAAGCTTCATCCTACTGATAGGCCGGGACTCAGATGCCGTAGTTGCCAACCCTTTAGTCTCTTCCTTTTTTTAACTATAGACATATGTGCATATCTCTGTCTACGTGGTGTATACATTTATGATACCTTTGCGCTATCCAAGAGCCGGGAAATTCTATGTCGATATTAGCCAACTGCACCAACCTGACTCGCGATAGCCATACGCACATGCATTAGGTATACTTGGACAATACCATGGATGGACATTACCTAGAATCTGTTGCGCGTACGACCTGTACCGAAGTTGAGAAGGTAAGATACCCTCCAGTACAATATACTATGTACGCACGACAAGACGGACAAGGATACGATTTTCCTCCCCCATGTCTACGTCTCCTCCTCACATGTGTTCCCCTCACATGTGTGTCCATGTGGTACTCTACTAAACTAAGGTACCAGTTTTTTTTTTCTTATTCTTTTACCCCGCGCCATGGGCTATTCCCTCTCTCTTTTCCCTCATGTTTGTAACACCTCGTCTAGGTATAATACCTTATGTAGCTATGTATGTAAGTAGTATGTCACCGTGATTAGTGATGACGAAATCCTGTTTTTGGCGTTACGATCTTCGAGGGATCGGCGCTCAGGTAGTTCGACTTATCCTACGGGACGCGGAACGAAACAGAACAGAACATACAAGACAAGACGAGACAATACAACCCCTAGCCATTGTTTCCTACTACATTAGGTAGCTATGTACCTCTATGTATAATATAATATAGGTAGACGGCGCATAGGTAGCAGCAGGTCACGTATGTAGGTACTTTCCCGGCCAAGTCCCTGCAGATGTAAGAGAAGCAAAAGAGAAAAGAAGCAGAGGCAATAGCAGCAGTAGCCGCGACAGCGGTAGAAAATTACGACGAGGGAAAATATCGTTCGAACATGTAGCTATTCGGAAGGTCTTTGCCCAGCATTGTCTATCTACTTTGCCAATTACATTGCAGCCAGCCCATTGACATAGCATGGTATAATCCGCAAGATATGATGGATGGCGCGGTGTAAACAAGAAAAGCAACAAATCAAACAGAGAAACAGAAAACAGAAAACAGACGTATCGATATTTCTTTTTTAATCTAGGGTTATTATGATTTCCCGCGCCCGCGGGGATGCGAAAGTTGGGAAACGCCATGCTTCCGACCAGCCAGAATGATAGATTCCCATGTCTGGAGGGTGTGCGACCTTTTCACTAGAACGCCATGTTCAATCTAATCCATATCTCATATTCTCGTTGTTACTTTCTGGACTTTTTGGTTTTATTTTTTTGTTTATTTTCCCACTTTCCCGCCTCTCGCGTGTTTCCCACCCTCCCGATCCAACCTCAATCAATCTATCCATCCATCCATGATTTGCATTTGGTCATTTTTTTGTTCTTCGTTCGTTCGTTCGTTCGTTTCTTCTTCTGTTCTCTGTAATGTTTTTAACCTCTCATCTCTTCACGTTTTGCGACATTGGACAACGGCAACTTGGTCGTACGCACCACCACCACCACCACCAACACTACCACATACGCATACTACATACATACAATCCATCCATACATATAACTTATACCTGACACATCTACCTATCTTACTTACCGGCAGTAGTAGTACCGAGCCACCACCCTCTCCTGCGTACGGTACGTACGCCTACATCCTGTTCTCATCTATACCATGTCATATCGCACTCTGCCATATCGTAATATACAAATACCATATCTCTGGCAATATACCATATTCCATATTCCATACGCCATATGTAGGAGGCTTGCAACGCTGCCAGCAGCATGCTACGAGAGATGATCTGGGGGACCACGTATCGTGTAACCCACGCGCACGCCGCGCCCCGGCCAAAAAAACAAAATCCCAGTCCTCCCTTCCTCTTCGTAGCTATCTAACGTAGCCATCTATCTGCCTACCTACCTACCTACCTATCTGTCCGTCTCTCTGTGGTCTATCTACCTATCTACTTGTCCCCTTCCCTCCTCCCTTTTAGTTCTAGGCCGGGCCCAAAAGGCCTTTTTTCACCCGGCGATCGAGATCTGTGCGAGCCTGCTTCCTCCCAGGCCCCCCCGTTCTTTGTCCGACGTCGTGACACACTTTTTCTTCTTCTTTTGGTGGTTTTCCCCATGTCCCCTTCCCCCCTTAGGTCCGTCCTACTATGTACGTCCTAGGCCGACGCAAAAGCCGAGAAAAAGACAAGGGGGAAAAGAAATAGACACATGGACTGGCACATACTTATTACAGTACTTACTTACTACCTACCCCTAGATATTAGGTTCAAAGACTTAGGTAGGTACCTAGATTAGGTACCTACCTGACCTACGTAAGATACCAATCATCGCGTAGAAGAAGAAAACACCATGCTATCTCCTGACGCCTTAGCGGGCAAATACCTTAGGTACTTAACCTACCTACTTCACCTACATATATACCTTACATACATACATATAACTTACATATATACATATATGGAAAACCATACTCCGGCCAAGAGCAGGCGACGGGGTCGGAGGCAACTCCACGCCTCAGCATAGGCAAAGAAGAAGATGCGTATCTGCGTATCTGCGTATCTGGGCATCTAACCTAACACCTAACCTAACCTAACATAGAGATATAAATAGAAATAAAGATAGATATTAGAGTTTGCGCAAACCGAGGTCGGGGTTATCCCCCTTATTCAAATTTAAATTCAATTCAAATCCAGATTTTCAGACAGGTTACGCGCGGCCCCTTGGGAAGAATTTTAAGTTTCCAAGAGAACGAACCTGTTCCATACATTAGGTGCCTAAGGTAAGAAACGCGTACACATTTTTGAGGTAGCACATGTGTATGTAGGTATAAAGAAAAGAAGTAGAAAAAACTAGTTACCAAAAGACTAAGCCGATTTGGCTTCAAATCCCGTAGTTTAAGTTTTAAGTAACTATACACTGCACACTACGATAGGCCCCCATTCCCATTCCAAGAAACGCCAATGCCATGCAACCGAACCCCGCCGTCCCTTTAGAACTCCATGCCTTGCTTTATACCTATATATTTCGTCTTGCGTACGCACGTTGTACCAAAAAAAAGAAGTCCCTTACTTCACGCACTGATCCTACAGTAATAACAGCGCGGTATTTCGCCCGCCCCTTATTTCTTAGCGGGTAGCGCCGGCGGTCCCATCTTGCCAGCGCCGGTGTCGACTTTCTTGTTAGGGTGCTCGGGGACCTTGAAGCCGCCGTTGGCACTAGAAGTCCCACCCCCGGCGACCTGGGTGAAGGTACCGCCCTTAAACCAGCGGTCCTCCTCCGCCTTTCGCTTGCGATTAAGCTCGGCTTGAACCTTTGGATCCACCAGCTCGAGTCCCTGTACCGGCGTGAATGCTAGGGACGAGGCTGTTCCAGCACCTCCTCCGATGGTGGATCCTACCCCTGAAGTTCGTAGACCCTTACCGCGGAGGTCGATGTTGCCGCCTGATTGGCCGAAGCCGCGCAATGACGAAGCCGAACCGCCAATAGGCGTAGCTCCTCCCCAACCTTTATGCTTTTGACTAAGCTTCGCTCGTGTACGGTTATCAATCTGCACTCCACGAATCCGCCCGTCATTCGTTTGGCCAATCATTCCCATGCCCGTAGTAGAGTCTCCAATTCCGTAGTCTGTTTCCTTCTCCTCCTTACCGAACACCATGCGGTTCTGTGCTTTACGAAGCTCAGTCATCGCCGTTGCCTCCTTGGCTTTGCGAGCCCGTCGTCCACCTCGCTTACGTGAGGGCTTATCATCTGGGGCTGGCAGGGCTCGTTGACCCTTGTTCGGGGGCGGTTCAGTCAGTTTATCTAACCTCTCTAAACATTGAGTCCTGAGCTCTTCGCCATAAGATCCATCAGAATTCGTGTGGCCGGTATCTGCACGTGCAGCCAAGACGAGTTTTGCCGCCACAGCCTTCATAGCCTTCTTCTTTAGGTCGGTTGGGATACCTCGGATAATTGGTGAATGATACAAGTAGCCTTGCTGCTTTACACCCACATTGGTGGCGAATGCCGTATTGCCCGATCGTTTGGAACCCCAAGCGGCAAGATTGCAGGCAGGAGCCCGTGAAAGATTAGTTAAACCTCCGGCTGTATTAATGAGTTGCGCAGCAGTTAAGGATCCAACTAGGGCTGTAAGATTAGGGGCAAAAATGTTCATTCGAGATTGCACGTAGTCCGTAAGTGTTTTCTTGGCCTTTTCCATCTTGATCATCATATGGCAGGCTCTTAGGATGCGTTCGAGCTCCTCCTGGCTTATTTCATGGCCTTTCGTAGTAGTAGCTTCGACGGTAACAATCATCAGAGAAGGTCCGTCTAGAACCGACTTAAGCGATTCGCCCAGAGGATTGTCGGCGGAGCCCTGAAGTGCTCTAATGCTATCCGAATCCATAGGTCCATTTCCCAAAATGGCCACGACCTTCGCATACTCGATCGGATTCTGAACGAGGGTTTCAAGTTCGGGGAATCGAGCCGAGTAATGGTCTCGGATGAACTTGTGGACCTTCATGATCTCGCCATCGATCTGAGTGGAGAGCGTATTGGATTCAGTGAGGATCTTGTACTCGGGGTTGTCCTCAATATTACCTATATTGGTCGTGTGCGGAGTGAGAGATTTTGCTTGGTAGTGGGCGATGTCCTAGAAAGTCGAAACCAGTCGGTCAGGTCTATAGCTCAAGGCAGGAGATGTAAACATTCCATCACTTTGTTCGTAGTGTGAAGAGAGGGAATAGAGGGTAGACTAACCTTAAGTAAAGGGTCCAACCTGTCCATAACAGTAGTGACCTTGCGGATATCTTTAACTCCGCCCAGCTGCATCTTCTCAACTTTGGCCTTGGTAGCTTCTTCATCCTCCACGGGTTCGACAGCGCCTATACTCACGCCACCCATCTCTTCATCCTCGTCGGGCTCTTCTTCATCACCGTCCAGGACCATTTCACCATCATCGTGACTCGCTGGGGGGCCAGTGGCTGGCCCGTCAAGATCGATACCGACATCATTTTGCTCCTCTCCATTTTCGGACCCAGAGTCCTCAAAGTCCTGCAGCAATTCCTCCGCTAGAGTCGACATGGCGTCGAAGGGTAATAATTGGACTGTCGAACGATGGCGTATTTACGGGAGATGAACCGTCAGGTCAAAAATTTTGAAGAGTATGCAGTTCTCTACGGTCATATGAAGGGGTGGGAAGTAATCCAGGAAAAATCGACAAGTTCTTGGTTGTATGAAAGGTTGGGAAAGGAAAGTTTCGAATTGCGACAAGGAAATTAAAAGATGTACTATGTAGAAGTTGGTCGCA
The DNA here is from genome assembly GCF_022478825.1 of Daldinia caldariorum. Taxonomy (NCBI): domain Eukaryota; kingdom Fungi; phylum Ascomycota; class Sordariomycetes; order Xylariales; family Hypoxylaceae; genus Daldinia; species Daldinia caldariorum. The sequence continues at coordinate 427,934 of NW_025953045.1, read as the reverse complement.
GCCTTCTTTGCCTTCTTAGTCGCGACTTGTAATTTAATGTGGAACCTTAAGCTTTTAGTATCCAATCACTGAGCTTATCAGATCCATGGATGGATGTAAAGTTGTCGGTAAATCTCATTTTTCCGTTTGTCTACCAGGTTTGGATCCACTTTAACAGTTGAACTGATCTTGTCGCGCGTCCGCTTATCTTTCTAATCAGAATCAGCCTTGCCAACCTCTTGCAACTTGCAACATCCAAGTTGCCCTTGGCTCAACACCTAATTATTTGGTTGGCATAGCCATACCACCCCCCAAACCCGTCAATACTCCTTCCTTTTTTACTTTTTAATATCGACTTCTACCTCAATTGACTTACATATATCATTCACTAAAGTCAAGATGGAGTCCTCACGCGGCCCTCCAAGGGTCAAGAACAAGGCCGCCGCGCCTATTCAGATCTCCGCCGAGCAGCTGCTTCGGGAAGCAGTAGATCGACAGGAGACGTCCTTACAAGCTCCCACCCAGCGCTTTGGTGACCTAGAAGAGCTCCATGAGTTCCAAGGTCGGAAGCGAAGGGAGTTCGAGAACTACGTTCGCCGAAACACCATTAATATGAACAACTGGATGCGCTATGCTGCATGGGAACTCGAACAGAAGGAATTCAAGCGCGCGCGATCCATTTTCGAGCGAGCCCTCGATGTCGACCCGACTTCCGTCGTGTTATGGATTCGGTATATCGAGGCCGAGATGAAGAACAGGAACATCAATCATTCGAGGAATCTCCTGGATCGTGCCGTTACCATATTACCGAGAGTCGACAAGCTATGGTACAAATATGTGTATATGGAAGAGATGCTCGGAAACATTCCGGGTACGAGACAGGTATTCGAGAGGTGGATGGCCTGGGAACCGGATGAGGCTGCGTGGAGCGCGTATATCAAGCTGGAGAAGCGTTACGGTGAATACCAACGTGCCCGAGATATTTTCGAGCGTTTCACCATCGTGCATCCGGAACCACGCAACTGGATTAAGTGGGCCAAATTCGAAGAAGAGTTCGGAACAAGTGATCTGGTGAGGGAGGTTTTTGGTGCTGCAGTTGAGGCCCTGGGCGACGAGTTTGTTGATGAGAGGCTTTTTATTGCTTACGCGAGGTTCGAGACGAAGCTCAAGGAGTACGAGCGAGCTCGAGCTATATACAAATATGCTCTAGATCGCCTCCCGCGCTCAAAGTCTATGGGTTTACACAAGGCCTACACGACTTTTGAAAAGCAGTATGGCGATAAGGACGGTGTAGAGGATGTAATATTATCAAAGAGAAGGAGACACTACGAAGACCAGATCAAGGAGAACCCCAAGAATTACGATATATGGTTCGACTACGCTCGATTAGAGGAGACTTCAGGTGACCCCGACCGGGTAAGAGACGTATACGAGCGAGCTGTAGCTCAAATCCCACCTACGCAGGAAAAGAGGCATTGGCGTCGGTATATTTACTTATGGATCTTCTACGCCATCTGGGAGGAGATGGAAGCTAAGGATATCGATCGAGCGCGGCAGATTTATAAGCTGTGCCTCGACCTAATTCCGCATAAGAAGTTTACATTTGCTAAAGTCTGGCTACTGAGGGCGCAGTTCGAGATTCGACAAGGCCAACTTACCACCGCACGCAAGACACTCGGACAGGCAATTGGCATGTGCCCGAAGGACAAACTATTCAAGGGTTATATCGAATTGGAACTGAAGTTGTTCGAGTTCGTACGGTGTCGAACCCTTTACGAAAAGCACATCGAGTGGAATCCGGCTAATTGCCAAACCTGGATTAAATTCGCTGAGCTTGAAAGAGGACTGGACGACCTCGATAGGACAAGAGCTATCTTCGAACTCGCTATCAATCAGCCTATCCTCGACATGCCGGAGTTGCTGTGGAAGGCGTACATAGACTTCGAGGAAGAAGAGGGCGAGTACGACAAGACGCGCGACTTGTACGAGAGACTACTCGAGAAGACAGACCACGTCAAGGTCTGGATCAGCTACGCGCATTTCGAGATCAACATTCCCGAAGAAGACGAGGAGGAAGGAGGTGAAGAGGAAGAGCGGCCTGTTAGTGAAGAAGCTAAGGCTAGGGCTCGCAGTGTGTTTGAGCGTGCTCATAAGCGCATGAAGGAGAAGGAGCTCAAGGAGGAGAGAGTTTCCCTACTTAACGCTTGGCTTTCGTTCGAGCGCACGCATGGATCGGCGGAGGACATCGAGAAGGTACAGAAGCAGATGCCGCGGAGGACGAAGCGCAGGCGCAGACTGGAAGACGACACGTTCGAGGAATATATCGATTACGTATTCCCTGCGGACGACGAACAGAAGCAAGACCTGTCAAAGATGCTTGCCATGGCTCAGGCCTGGAAGCAAGGAGGTGGTGCCGTCAGTTAATCGAGACGACGGAGCGCTTTTTATTAATGGTGTACCAAACAAAGGTATCGAGGAGATTGACAGTTCAATATTGTACCTAAGGTATATAATGGGCTATTTTTTTATTTTTAAAGCCGAGAACTCAGCCTAATACAACAACCACTGCGGGACTGGTCGAATATTAAATTGCTAGTACGCAGTCGAACCTCATTATCTTGGAGATCTTGCTCACGTCTATGCCTTAATCGTCTATAGGACCATACGTTGTATTGTAAGAGAAACAAACATCAAAGCACTCACAAATCCGTCTTCTCTTTCGAAATCGTGCCAAGAATGTTAGTGGGGAGGATAGACATGCGGCTCGGCTCTCCCCGACTCGCCAAGCTATTGATTGAGCTTGAAGGAACTACATCTCGATACGTAGCCCTCGAGATGTACCTATTTCATACGACCCTTTAAGTATAGTATGGTATTCTTACAAAGGCGCGTGCTAGGTACCCTAGAAGCCATAAGACGGACGGAGTACTACCCTATTTTCTTTCGTCCAACCCCCCCCTTTAAACTCCCGAATAGGTACTATGCAGCCGAGAGAGAGAAAGAACAAGAGCGGTAACACAAGGCACACCCTGATCTGACGGCTTGCCTGCATTCCTGCATACCTACTTGACCTGCATACTACCTCCTACCTACCTAGGTACTGCTGCTGCTACCTCCCTTATACCTTGGGTAGGTACTTGATACAAGTAGGTAAGCTTTGGGGATCGTCAACTGCCAGAGGCGCATGACACGCGACCCCGAAGTTGGGGAAACCAACCGTCTCCAACTCGCAACTCCAACTCCAACTGGCACTCCACGCCCGCGTGCCTTTGCCTAGCCTAAAGGAGTGGTCCTCCGTTAGGAGAGAGGGAGAGAGAAACTTGGTCTGGTTAGGTCCGTGTTTTCTTCTATTCGCTTTTTTTCTTCTCGATGTGTCCACGGTGGAGTCAACGATCCAGGGATGAAATAACACTAGATCGTATCGTATCGTATCGTATCGTATCGTATCGTGGGGTGTAGTGTAGTGTAGGTATGTATATAGCTAGGTACTTCAAGTATCCTCATGTACAATACAATACATAGATTCGGGGGAAGTGGATGGATACCTACCTACCTACCTACCTACTTACCTCAACCTAGGTAGGTAGGCACCTATACGACACTATGGGACGTGGGGGTTAATAGTAGGCGGGGAGGCGGTCAGCACGATGATGTCATGACAGGGTGGGTGCTGGCAGAGCGATGGGAAGAGGCAGGGCCGTGAGGTTAGCCGCCGTATACATCTAAAGTTAACAAGAAAGTGCCTCATGTGGGTAGTTTGGTTTATAAACGCCATGGTTTAGACACGCTACCGAGATGCCCCTGCCCTCCAACTTATTCGATCCGTACCGCTTCTCTCGATCTTCCCGAGTCGGTGGGTAAGTACCTACACTAAGTTAAGTAGATGACATGGCTAAGCTTTCACATAGGTACATGTATTGTACCTACCTACTCATTCCCACCGGCACGTTCGGCCATGCTGGCATCAGATTCGGGGACTCAAGAGTTGTATCGTACCTACACACCTGGGTCTAAGGTATGCGTGTTGCGTGTATATGCGCCGATGCAGACAAAGGGGGACTGCAACGCTGTCAGATGTAGGACCTCGTGACAACTTGGATACTCGGTTGTTCATCTGAATAAAGCTACCTCATACTTCAGCCCAACAGTAAGTACTCACCGAGTATCAGTCGTGTAAAGATAACAACAACATAATACGTTAGGTACGTATTATGACACACATGTGAATAAAGACGGCAATAAATTTAAAGAGCCTAGTTAATAGCTCTTCATGATAGACTTGATAGAAGAGAATGGAATATATAGTTAAGGTATTTTGAAAGAAAAGGACAGGAAAAGAAAAAAGGAAAAAGAAAACCTTCGTGACATCGTCCAATTAGAAATAATCTCAAGGTCGTCATCGTCGTCATCAAACTGAAAGGCTAGTCATAAAACAGCGTGTCTCCCCCCGCCAAAAAAAATCTCAAGATCTTGGAAAACTTGCAAACCCCAATTTCTCTCCTCCTCTCCCTTCCCTCTCTCTCCATTTATACACACCGCCCCCTTCCTCCTCGGGTACATGTACTCTTAATGGAAGTAATATATATCCTTTAGACCTCGTCCGTGATTCCCGACCCAATACTCTATCGAATCCCCTCATCCTTTTCTTTTTCTCCCCTCTTTCCCGTTCGTCGGGAACATAACTTTCTCTAGATCCCACCGAGTTCCAACTAAAAAAAGTAACCCTGCAGATCCTATTGCAATTCCCATACACACACCCCCTCATTACAGTCGTTAACTGGCTGGCTCTGGACGCTCAGATCGAATTTCGTGGCAGGCAGTAGAGACCTAAACCCGTGGCTTCCGGTAAGCGAGTGAACGGTCCACTGACGTACGTCGCTGTTCCGCGTTTGTGCTGCAACAGGGGGCTGATTGCTCCAAATGTTTTCGGTGACGCAGGTAAGAAATCAAAGTAACACAGAAAAAAGCCCCTCTACCCCTTGCTGTATGCATTAGAGCGGGATATATAGGTACATTAGTCGTCTCGATGGTGGTGGTGGCGGCGATGGCGCCCATCTGTCACACATTAATCAGGATCAGTGAGATGCTCAAGGTATTTATCATAAATAATAAAATTTCGCGTATTTTAAGAGATTCAGAAGAGGTAAAGAAAGCAATGCGAGGAGCGAGAATTTGTTTCTATCTCAAGACAGCCGGGGTTAGTTCAGCAGCAATGGCGCGATGCAAGCAGTTTTTCGTCTTATCCCAAACGCCTTTAACACACCATCATGTATATTTTTTCCCTTTAGAACCATAAATAGCAGTAAATCGTCAAGTCGTAACGGCGTAAAGTAAATAGTGCAGGTGTTATGCTCTGCAACCCAACAGATGCAGTCGGCGGGAAAAAGGAGTAGGCTCTATGCAGGACAGTGCATAATGGTAGCATACCCTACCTATTATCTCCTGTCGTATCCCTCCGAAGGTGCAGGTAGGGCGGAGTAGGGGTTCCCGTCAGTATAATGGGGCCCATCGTCATGCCGATTCTCCAGCGGCGGAGCTGAAGAGCGCCAATTGTCAGCTCTAGACCTGCCACTATAGCTGGAACTTTCACGTCTAAGTCGCTCCATCCGCTTCTCGTGACGCCTCTCTTTCTCCTCTTTCCATTCTTTAACTGCTTTGGCCTGTTCTCGGGCTTCCTTGAGCTCCGAGATGGCGCCCTTGACGCCCAGTGCCGCGATGCCGACCGAGGCCGCATCTTGCAAGAGCGCTTTGGTTTTCAATTTCCGAGCCTCTTCTGGACTCAGTTTACCTTCTTTAACTGCTCTGTGCCTCGCATCGCGCTGTCCCATGCTACCATATACGTTATGAGCAGCGTGTATGGTAGCAACGGCTGCCAAACCCGTCGTAATGAGTTGCTTACGTCGCATCTTCGACGTCATCTTCTTATCCTCATCCGAATCTCCAAGATCGCTACTAGAAAAAGAACTAGACCTACCTCCGCGTGAACGGGACGAGCTACGCGGTCGTCCACTACCAATAGAACGCTCCTCCTCATCGTAATCATCATATCGGTCGTTAGCAGGGCCCCGGCCTCCTCTCATATAGGCACGAGACTTGTAATCATCATCATCATCATATCGGTCGTTTGATGGGCTCCTATGCCGGCTCCGGCGAGAAGACCGGTCGTCATAGTAGTCATCGTCTTTGTCATCAGGGCCGTTGCCCAGGCCAATCTTAGCCAGGCTGCGTCGTGTCTTATCAACGATACTGCGGCTGCGGCTACGGCTTCGGCTGTGGCGCCTTCGGGGGGAGGGACTTCGGCTGTCGTATGAATCGAAGCTACCCCGACGAGATCGAGATCGACTTCGGCCGACAAGCTTTTTAGCGCCCAAAGCCCCTAGCCCTGCCGTAGCTAGCGCCGCAAGACCAGGTACTCCGCCGCCCTCGGAACGCGCACGAGAGCGAGACCTGCTCCGGCCCGTCCTTCTATCTTCCTCGATATCCTTTCTAGAACCATTAAGCATGCGGTTGCCAAGCAAACCACCAATGACGGCTTCCACAAGGTGGCGTTTACTATCCTTAGAAGGATCGTGGGCAGCATCGATGGTTGCAGCACCGGCAGCCGCGGTGAGAACTCGCTTCATCTTCTCTCCCTTCCAACCGCCCGGCTCTTTTGCGACCCTAAAAGCTTCTGCGGCGCCTGCGACGAGCGATGCCTTAGCAGCCTTTTGCATTCTAGCCGCAGGAGTATCCTTCGAGCTCTTCGTGCTTCCTCGTGAACGGTACGAGTCGGGGCTACCGCGGCGACTTCCATGGCGGCTCCTTGAATCTTTCTCGGAACCGCCGCCGCCAGTCAAGGCCTTGATAGCGCCTCCCAGGCCAGCAGCGGCCAGGGCGTTCTCAAGGAAAGACTTGTTGCCCTTTTGATGTCTGGAATCATCATCGTCATCGTCGGAATAATACTCGACAACTTTACCATCTCGTCCTCTGTGGACGACGTAGGTTGACTTCTTGTCATCTTTATTGGCGTGCTTATTGTAGTAGTCAACTCCTTGGTAGCCGGCCAATGCGCCCGCAGCGCCAAGCGCAGCGGAAGCGGCTATGTTTCGATGAAGTTCAACGCCTTCCTTCTCCGCTTCACGGCGATCCCAGAGCTCTTTAGCGCCGGCGGCTAAGAGACCACCGGCGACAGCGGCGATGATTTTTTCCTGCTTTGACAGGACGCGCTTGCGAGTTCTCTCCTCCTCCTCGTAGTAGATGCTAGCGGGCTTCTTACGAGAACGCTGATCCCGCGCACCGTCGTAAGGGTGGCGCGAGTCGTAGTAGTAATCATCGTAGCCGGGGTCAGCGGATTTGGCTCTACGGATATCTCGGGAGTAACCAGGAGGGGGGAAATCTCTGTGGACTTCCTCGACGGAGAGCTGTTCACTGTCCTCCCGCGTTCGGGGCACAAGTGCGGTTCGGCTCGTTGGATTTACTCTGTAGTATGTTTCCTGAGTTTCGGTGTAGCGGGGAGCTGCCCTCTCACGGCGATCATCATGGTAATACCGGCGGGAATGATCGCGCGCGGGAGGGTCATAAGGGTCGTACGCGGACATTTTTGGCGTGCGATAGTGCGTGTTAGCCGTAATATGTGTATGTATATATATATAAGTGTGAGTGCGAATTGATACTTTTTTTTGTATGCGTTTAGTTGAAAAAAAAAACGGATCAAACTCTAAAATGATTCAACTGGGAAGAGTCGAAGTTGGGAAGTTCAAGTTATGAGTAATGAACAGCGGAACGGCAGAGCGGCAGCACAGTAATTACATGCGGCGAGAAGGGGGGGGCAAGAGCGAGAGAGGTATTAGGCGCATATGATGCAGTGGCCAGCGATGGTGGTGTTGTTAGTGCGTTACAATTGGAGCGGGGCAACTTATTATCTGCTGCGCCTGGGCGAAAAACAAGCTTGGAGTTAGGTGTTACCTGACGTCAACCCCTGTAAGCCAGGCGAGACCTTTTAAAAGCAAGAATACAGTGCTACCGCATCGTAATAGCTTATAAAGTATTGTACATGCATTATGAAAGACATGTCTTTTTTTGTAGTTCAGAAAAGAAGATATAAATAAATCATTACATATTACCTATAAATTCCAACTTCCCATTAATTTATAAATTTGAATCCATTCAGCAGTGAATCTCGAGAGAGGGTTAAACTACCTCCTCTAACCTGTAAGCGAATTACCGACACTGGGCAGATTCTTCAAACGAAGGTCCTACGCTGCGCCTCGCGGTCAGAGCGATGCATTTAAGTGGCTACTCGACGTACGTGCTAACTGAATTTGCATACCTAGGTACAAACTAACGTCATCGAGTTGTTAAAAGCAGCTCCCCCCTCAGTCATTTTACAGGGTAGTTCCCTACACCCCTCGACAACTACGATGGGGCTTCATTCTTCATATTGTTATTGTAACAGTATACTACATATGTAGAATCTAGTGGAATGGCCGAACTGCTGAGATACGTCGTACTACAACACATATCGTATCTAGCTACCCAACCTAAACAGATTAACATGTTGTTGGGCATCATGTTCATTACACAATCAGAGAAGTCCAGACGATATTTCATGCGTAGTCGGTGTCTGATCCATGTCTCAGTATAACGTCACCCGTTTCTATTTGCGACCTATAATCAGTTTGTGCTCGACAACAATACAGCCCTCTTTTATTGAAGACTTGAGATTTACCTTGGACGATCTCGTACAGCTTAAAAAGCAACCAACCTTGCACAGCTCGTCGTGCGTAGGTCGCCATCGCTGCAAGGCGTATCTACCCAACCGTAGATCATATTTTTCTTCCGCGAGTAGCACATAAAAAAAAACTTTTCTATTGTACAATAGTCTGGACTAGAACCTAGCAGCTTTCACCGCTTGTATGGGAGAGTTTTGTACTAAATGTGTAGTATATGCTAGCTCGATTATGGTGAATGTGACAGCTCAGCCTTTGCCCAGGACTAACGGCCGATTACATCCTTGCAAATATTATAGGTATCGTGACTAGAAAAGAAGCTACTTCAGCCTCGGAAGTGCTAATACCATACCTATGCTCAGATGCAAACCCTCTAAGAGCAGGGTAAAGCTTAACCAATCGAAAATTTGAACGAGCAATGCACCTGCGCCCTTCTCGCGCATGAGGACATAATAAGGTACTCAGCTACTACGCCTCTGTCTGCTAAAGTTTCACTAAGCTCTATACTCATCTATCTCGTAAAGCTTTTAGGAATAACAGGTGCCGATATTCTCGAAGCGCCAAAGATCGACAAGTTGATCTCGTGGTTCTAGCTGAGAGGTATGTAAGTATGACTGAAACCAGATGGCTTTTTCTACCATTTTCAGATTTTTCAGTCACTAATAGGAGAGCAGTGTTACAGTTGCTATGAGTTCCTCTCCACGCCAAAGCCTCGGGAGAGACAATCTGTCATGCGCCACAACCGACACGATCTACAGTCCCTACCGTGAGAACTCCTACCAGCTCCTACAACAAGACCACAGAGTGTATCAACAAGAGGTAGCTAGCTACTCAGAAAAAAAAAGAGTATGTGTATATGTGTACCTAGGTATATATGTATCGAACCCTTCTATACACACTTTCCCCCCAAAGTCCATCCCCTTCGTTTCATGCCCTGCATAATCAATATACGTGTCATACCCCCGAAATACCTATACGACCTACCTACCATGCAGATGAAAATGAATATACCTATGTACTTCCTACTACCTATGTAGCGCGTAATGAAGCTTTGGACTCCGTTCCCATGTTGCCCTTTTTTGAAAGTTCTCGGCATGAGAGTACTGTCTGATAAAGGGAGCTGGGTAATATACTGCAGAAGAAGGAAAAGTAAAAAAGTAAAAATAAAGAAGCCCCCGGCAAGGCTTATAAGCCCGGTTCTGTCATGTGTATAGGGTGACATGAAATGTATCGTATGTATGTACTGCTCGAATGTGATAACGAACACCCCGTCATTTAATGCAAATGCGTTGACCATCCAATATATATGGAAAAAATACGTAGCAGCGATAATAAATCCCATTATTATATTACGATCCGAAGTATTCGCCATTGGGTTGGCGGCTGTTAAGAAAGAGGTCTAGCGTTTCGATGTAGAGCTCCTTCTGGCTAGTTGTGGCCTGGACGTGCGGGTTCTGCTCGAGGGCGTCGGCCCATTGTTGCCAGCGAGTCCCCGGCACGGGATCGCCCCAATTACGAAGCTCGCGGAGTATGCGGGACATTCGAAGGACGAAGGGAGCGAAGTGGATGTCTACGAGGCATAGGTCCTCTCCAAGGAAATATGGCCCCTGAATGACGAATTAAAAAAAATAGCTCCGAGGAGTAAATGCAAGGGGTGGGATACCTACTCTGTCATTAGCAGCTTGGACAAGGGCCGTTATCTCACTCCGGAGTCTCTCTGCGTATTCTGATTGCTTTGTGAAATCGGTAGCCCTCGCTAAAGCGAAGAAAGCCGGAACGATCCTTGCATTAATCTAGATCTGTCAGCCGGGCTCCCTTCTACCTCATACACGGTGGATGTTATCTAGCTACTCACATGGTCGATCCATAGCCTACAGTTAGCCTTCAGTCTTGGGTCTGTGGGTGAGAGCGGCACTGTTTGGTTATGATCCTCAAGCTAAGGAGTAGGTTAATTAGCAACTAAAGAGAGCCATCTACAACACTATAGCGGCTTACATATTCTAGAATGATAGCACTCTCGCCGCTGGCCCAGTCACCTTCGCGAATAGCCGGAACCAGGCCACGCGGATTTGCTTCTAGCAACTGGGTCGGGCGCTTGAATGGATCTGTCTCGCAATACTGATATTGCATACCCTTCGCTTCCAGGGCGATCCATACTCTTTGTGAAAAGGGGCTACAGAGAAGCTTGTCAGCTTGTAAAGCTTTCTTATATCTAACTGCAATAACCTACCAAAAACAAGCAGCGTAGAGCTTGAGTTCGTGTTCCTTTGAGTGCTTCTTTGCCGTTGCAAGTGCAGCCCCTGATATTCTCCTCGGTAAAGGTTTCTATAGGAGCGAGTTAGCGTCAGGGGATTTGGGCTAAAATTTTAAAGCTGTTAAGCGTAAATATAAGATGGTGGGAGTTAAACAAGGAAATTCCCCCCTATTCTAATAGTAATGTTTTCCTCCACCGTGCTAAAGGAAGGGGTTATCGTTTTAGATGGGTTGGATCTTGACAGAAAGGTTTCCATATATAAAATCGGGTATAAAGGTAATCGCGGCTATGGTACAAGGAATAACCCACCTGAATCTTCTTCGCCTCCTTCTCCTGCGCGGCAATGTACCTCTGTACGGTTGACTTCTTGATCTCATCGCTCTTTGCCAAGCTATGCTTATGGGGACCGGCGACACCATCGCCCTTACCGTTCCCGCCATTGCCATTGACTCGTTGTATTGTCCAGAATTTTTCTCCATTTAGATGGGCATCCGTGGTCCGTTGTAGACCATCGTTGAACATCTGCTGCTGTGGAGCTTGGTAAACGCTCGGCGAGACTAGGCTAGGATTGGCATCCCCTTCGCTGGGTAGGATGGTGGCTCCTGGGAAATACTCGGTAATCTTTATTTTGACGTCGCATAGATCCCTCTCTCGTGCGCTCCGCTTGCGCTTCTTCTTAGAAGGGTCATCCGATTTTGGCGTTCCGGGCGGTCGTCCCTTCATTCGGCAGTCCCAGTAATGCGATATAAACGGTTTGCGCTTGTATTTTTGCGTAGAACGATGCGAGTAAACATTGTCGATATGAGGGAAGTATGTCTCGAATCTAGTGGGTAGTTAGTAATAATGACTTAACTCCGAAGAGAATCCCGCTCCCTACTGGTCATTGGTCAAGATGATGGTATCGTCCACATTGAACAACTTTTCGCGCCAAGCTTGCAGATCAGGTGGATCGACGACTATCCTGCTAACCAATTGGCCATGCGGTCTCTGCTCAGAGGCTTCAGCAGTTGAGGAATTGGCTTGTGCTGACTGTATGAACATTTCCTCCTCCTGTTGAAACTGGGGCACAGAACCTGATGGAGACATGCCATTGGGCGTTAAGATACCGAATTGGCTGGAAGCTGGCGGCGCCGAGTGCGAGGACGGCGGGAGAGAAGCATGGTGTTGATGTGGAGTTCTGCGGAGGTCGGAAGTCGTTTCGTTATGAGAGTGCTGGAGCATTTGAGTGGCATTTGGCTCGTGATCGAAGCCATCTTGAGCATGTGAACAATAGTCGCCCTGGACGACGGGGACAGCGGGTACGGTCTGTAGCCGTTGAAGGTGTTGTTGAAAGACAGGATCGGTAGTATCAATGGCGGACAGATCGAGGCTCGAATGCGATGAGAGACTTGGGGCAAGATAATGATGCGATTGTTGTGGGAGATGGTTGTGATTATTATTATGTAGTTCGTGTGACAGCGAAGCCTTGGTTCTTGGTGAGAGTGGTTGAGACGGCTGTGGCTGTTGCTGTTGAGGTTGCTGTTGGTGGTGGTGGTGGTACTGCTGCTGGTGGTGCTGCTGGTGGTGCTGCGGTGGTGGCGGCGGCGGCGGTTGTGGAAAAGAAATGGAGGCGGGGTCCATTATGATTATGCTCTCTGGCATGTAAGTGTTCTTGCTGCTTGGTGCCTTTGAACAAACTCGGCGCAGCCCACCAAGCCTGTTTTTACCCCATTCTCAAGTCGGATGTCGTGGGCGAAGTGTCTTCGCCGTCATGATTTGACTTCTGCTAGTTTTGAGGTAGGTTAAGTTAGGCCAAGGTAGCTGGGGTAGCTGGGGTAGCTGGGTAGGTAAGAGAGAGGGAAGCTAGTAAATTGGGTTAATGTAATCGGACGATACCGGTAAGGTGGGAGAGGCGGGAAAAGAGTCTAGAAGTTACCTAGAACGTATAAAAGGTAAAAAGGTAAGATCAGATGGAAAATGTTAAAATTGCCAAAAAGTGCCAAAAAGCGCCGATAGAAGCTGAAAAGTGCAGCTCACGAAATTGCCCCGCCTTGCGGGTCCATTGCCCCATTGAAAGGTTGCAGGGCGGCCAGACCTACTTCCTTGTCTAGTCCTAAAATGGCAAGCGAACACCTGTCTATCCGGGCCTTATCCTGCTTATCATCCCATCAATTCCATCAATTCCCAAAGGCCCCACATGCCGACCAACGGCCTAACTTACACTAATGATGTAGTGCATAGTATATTTCTACACTATAAATTACCCCTCTGCCTATGGAACCAACCTACACACTATGAGCTGCACTTAGGTATACACATTTATAAGATTCGGTGCATGACCGTACATAATGTAAGGGTATGTTAGGTAAATATGTGAGATATGTAAGTGTAATGGTAATACCTACAGGCAATATATACCTCGGCCAATAATCGTTAGTAGCAGCGGAATTGGACCCTGACGATCTAAGTAATAAGATCTCATCCATTATCATTATATTGCTATTATTTCTTATCTCCTTACTCCTCAATTTGGAGAGAAACAAATACCTAATAAAATTCAAGCTGGGAAAAAAAAAAAGAAAAGAAAAGAAACCAACATATTCCATGTCTGGTTCCCCCTTTCTACGAATCAACCTCTCATCACAAGCCACGTTGGATTATATACCTACCTCCTAGGAATATAAGGTACCTCATGGAAACAAGTCACTCCCAATTTCTGGTAATTCCGGTGTCGTGATACACAAAAGCAGCTGACATTCCATTCCCCATAGCGATGGATATCACGGCAACGGCAACGGATGGCAATATATGTACTTGTAATACTATAATGATTTCAGCTTCCACTTTGCTTAATTATCTTTTTGAAGAAATAGTACCATATCTGCTTATGTCGTAGGATTTCGTCATTTGTTCGTCTTTATGGATACGATATATGAATGGAGTATATATGAGCAAGTGAGGTAAGGGTTTCCTTTTCGTAATCGACGCATTAGAAAAATCCAACCCTCCGTGCGTCGCGTCATGGCAGGCTACTATACAAGTTCCAAATGAACATAAACCTCCTTGTCGATATTGCGCGTGCAACACCTAGAACGCCCCAATATGTCCCAAGTCGTAATAGAACCGCCTAGTCCGGCGGCAAACCCTGTACATTACCTACCCAATGCCGTCTTATCCCTCTTATCCCTCTTCAGCTTACATCGAGAGCATGGCCGAGCTTTTGGTTAGCCAATAATCCTTTTGGCAGCTTCATGTGTTTGAATCCCACCCCAACTCCATCCGCACATCTAATAAATGCTGAAAAACTCCCTCGGCTACCGGTGTCATGTCATTTTGCCCGGCCCAATTATCTGGGAGTGTGAAACCGTGCCCCGAACTTTCTGCTGTGCCAAACGTCTGGTCTGGAGTCATACCTGTGCCACCACCCATCTGGAAGAAAGCAGCTGTAGTTGCATCTATCTCAGCTTGTGGCCCTAGACTCTGGTGAGACATGATAGGACTAGTATCGAAGGATGTCCTGCCACTTGAGTTTGCCATCTGACCAGGCCCTGCCATGCTTTGGCGATTGTCCGAGGCGCTACTCGAGTTTGGTGTGGGCCTGTTCGATGGCCCGTCTGTATTTGATGATGCCGACATATCGTTCGAATCACTTCCGGTACCTTCTACAAAACCCGGGAACAAATTAGGCGGAATTGTCGCATGATTGCATGTATTGTTACTAGCACTCTGATCGCAAGCAGATGGGTTTTGCTCTCCTGCAAGCCAGTTTTGGCCCGCGAATTCGTTCACCAACGGTCTACCGTTTATTGGATGCAGGTTTTCGGATTGAATATTATTCGAAGTATTTGGCAGGTTATCGTTGCCCACGTTTGCGTGGCGGTAAGCGAGGAGACCACCACCCCCTGACTCGGGGTCTGATGGGCAGTGACCACCTCTTTTGTCGTTTTTCCGGTAATGCATTTTTGGGAGCTTCACACCAGAGCCAGGCTTTACGTTGTCAGTACAGGTTATCAAGCGATAAATTATCGGGAATGAGGCTTACGCTATCTGTATTCCTCGGGAAGGCAGACTTGAGCTTAGGTATCCGCGTTCCTAATGCTTCAAGGTCGACATCTAATTGCACTAAAAATGATTCGGTCAAGGGATTCTTCCTCTTCAATGCGTTCATAGCAGCAAGAAGGAACCGCAGCGAATCTGCTGTTTGACTGTCGTCTGGCCGACTCTTTAAGTATTGGACGAATACCCTTGCGGCAACATATAAACAGAAAGATATGAACGGGTTCATCTACACGGTTGTCAGGTTCACAGTCCATCACAGTCCATGATTTCAAGGGGGACTTACAGCGCACAAATCCAAGTGAGACACCATCCTCATGATACTAGCAATTTCATTCGCAGCCGTGATGCATCGGATTTTGCTTTCTGCACTGACAGACGGGGAAAGTTTATTCCTGTCTGCCTTAAATATAGCGGCTTGGTGAAGGCATATCGTCGAGGTATGGATATTCATATTAGTAAATACGATGTTGGGGTTAGAAAGACCGGTGGGAAGTTTGAGGTGGTTTGGCAGGCAAAGAGAGGTGTTAAGCAGAATGTTGTCCATGTTCCTATGTCGCTTCCAAAATTCCCCATTGAGGTCGTGATCACGATCGTCAGCATCTGGCCGATGAAGATGGACGAGGTTGCGGCCAAACAAGCAGGCCATTAATACAATGCCTCCGAAGGATGAAAGCTTGGCGGCTCCAGCTGCGCACATCGCGTCCGAAAGCGATTGCATTTGCTCTGGTCGACTCATTTCGAACGCCTCCTCCGAAGATGGCAAATTGGTCATGATATCTCGTTCATCAATCGTCATGGGCCAACCAGTGCCGATACTTGCGTACCGATCTTGAGAGAAGGCCATCCAAAATGTCCGTCGCCTCTCCTCACGCTCCGTCCAGTCCCGAGGGGGTGGGAGGCATTGCTTCACATCAAGGCCTGATCCGTCAAGTCTATGCAGTCCGATCCTGAACTTTTATAAGCACATGATTGTCCAATAAAGTTAAGTTTTGATACTTACATCTGACATAGGCGCACAGCGGCACCTGTGCTCATCCAGGCCCTCGGAAAATACATCATCTTAAATTCATACGAAGCAAGTAGCACGTGAGTTTGAGCATGAGCTACTGAAATCATGTGCTCGCCGTAGCCTTTAACGTAATCTGCCTCAATATACTTACGAGCGCGCTGATAAAAAAGGTCCTTTAAATCCGCGAACTTGTCTGCTACAGCGCATGCTTGGGTCCAAATCGCATAACGTAGAGCAACAGGCGGACGTTGGTTCGGAGCCCTAGCGAGTGGATGAGTTAGGACATCAACATGAACACCTGCTGGAAAGCTAAAGGAGGCATATATAAGAGGAACACAAAGGATATGCCATACAAATTCATTGCTGCTAGGTATCGGAATTTATGAATCATAGGCAACGACGGATGAATCTTATCGAAGTATATTTGATGCCTACCAGCCTTCGTTAGTCGGGACCACGTGCATATACGGTATGAGAGTTCTCACAGTTCATCGATCGTCTCCTGTGATGGGAGAGGTTCTTCCAGTCCAAGGCCGATCATCTCCCACTGAAAACTGTTGTCGACACCATTCATGTTCATATTTTCGCCAAAGTTAAATTCATCTAAACCAGTAGCGGCTTGTGGCGAGTCCGCGTTGAAATGCCATTGGTCCATATCACGATCCCTGGACATATTCATTTGAGGAGTTGGGACATTAAAACTGGGCGTCGGAGCGGTTCGTTGATTGTGGTTCGGTTGGTCGTAGGTGACGTTTGGTGATTTGTTTGTATCAATCCCGACGGTAAAAGATGGCTCTTTTTTATTCAGGAGCGTCTCGACTTGCTCTAATTGAGAACGCGACGTCTTAGTTTCTCGCTCGCTTATTTTAAAATGTGTCCCGGTGAATTGTTACTTACTCAGTCTCTCTTCTAGAGCCTTCACATATCCCCTCTTCGGACCGCTCTTTCGTCTCACTTCATCATAAGCGCAAGCGTGTCCTAACCTCGTACATGTGCTACAGCTCGGTTTTACGCCATCGCATCTGAGCTTGCGTTTTCGACATATCATGCACGCCAACCGCTTTGGCCTGGGAACATTACCATTGTTCTGGCTTTGGGGCGCGGCCGGCGGGCTCGTGTCGGTGGTTGGACTATTATCAGTACCTTGAGACCCGGCGTCGTTTGCCACGGCGCCAGGGGTCTCGCCGGTCGAAGTCGACATAATCTAAGACAATATCAAACGGCACGGAACAGTAGCTAAGACTCGGCGGTGCGTCGGCAGGTGAACACGGAACGGGAGAGCCGTATGTATTTGGGGATGCGCTTCGGCCTCAAGCCACTATGGCTTCTCGGGTATACGCGCCACTTCGAGGACCAGAATATAGACGATATATCGACAGCGGGAACAATTCAACCCAAACCCTTAAAACTATATCCTTCTCCCCTATTAATTCCTTCTCTCCGCCACTTTGTGTTGATACTTTAGTGTGTATTGCTGAGCCTGAACGGTAGAAATCTCAAAATCTTACGGTCGGGATTCGAGTCGATAGGTAGTAATGTGGGGAATTAGGTTGTCCTGATACGAAGTAGAACCTTTGTTTTATATGTGAAATTTGTAATGGTATTGTTGCTTCAGATCAAGCGGTTTGATTAACATGTCGGGCTGAAGAGCCACCTCAACTTCAAGACAAGATTAACAAGAGCCACGCTCTATCGCGTATAAGAAAATGGTGTATAAGAGAACCCCGAGGTTGTAACCAAGCATACCATATACTTTGATAAGATACCTAGGTAGGCAACAGGAAGAATGACTGTCCCATCCTAGCAGCAGACCAAACACATCTCTTGCGAAATGAGAGAGAGATGGGAATGAATCCCGGTCGTTATTATCGCTATGTCCTGCCAATCATAAAGAGACTGTTCGAACTAAGGATGTATTACTAATACGTAAGAGGGAACTTCCAGTTTTTTGGGGGGGGGGGGCTTATGTATTGTACCTCACGCAGTAGGGCTGAGTCTAAATACTAAATAGCGGTAGGAGTACATAGCACCTGAATAAAGTGGGTTCTACGGATTAGATTAAGTTGGTTTAAGTTTAAGCTCATTGAAGATTAAGGTACGTACCTAGGTAGTACTTAGGTACCTAGCGGGATCGGGTTTCTATTATGTACCGAAGTCTTAACGCTCCTTTTTCTATTCCATTCCTTTCTCTCGTTGTCATCCATCTTGACGTCTCACTTTGCAGATCAATTTTTCAATCCTTATTTCACTATACTGCCTCCCTTACCTTTTACATATGCGTATGTAAGCTGTAATCGGATCTAATTGGCTATTATATTCAAAGTCATCCGAGGCGCTCGTACTAGCGGAGAGTTCCTATAAAACAACGTTACACGGACCTTACTACCATGCATGCAGACATGTAAGTATGCAGCATGAAGATACATACTGTCATATTGTCATATCTGAGTCCGTAAAGCTTATTCAGGTAGGTATGCTAAGTTAAGCTTACATCTAAGCTTAAAATGGTAAATGATGGAGAGAAAAAATATTGAAAAAATCTAAACGATGCCAAGTAGACAACCGTAAGTAGTTTGCAGTTCAGCTAACGATAGTTAGCGTGTAATAGAAAGAATTCTTCATCAGGTGTACATAAAACCTGAGTAGGTTTCTAATTAAAGTAATTACCGTCTCTGCTAGTTGGCTATTTCATCTGGTGGTTCAAGGATTATTGGCGAAATATTATCTCCTTATACCTTAGGTAGGTGTCTATATGAACAAGCGCAGTTTTAAAACTACACTTTACCGTGCCCCTAAAATCCATCGTATACAGTTCAACTAGTCGACCAGAATTGAGTCTTCATAGTATGAGTCTCTCCTTAGTTACCCGTTACCATAGCGAGTAATCAATTAAACTCGCACCCAAACTTCCTACTTCCCTCCGGCGCTAGCTCCTATTACTCGTAAACTTCCCGAGTCGATATACGCGAGTGCATATCGATTTGGAGCCCAGGCGATGACGGGAGAAGCTGTTGAGGTCTTGTATGTGCAGAGATGATCTCCAGTTTCAGAGTTGAAGATATCTAGTCCAGTTCCTGCATGCAGTAAACAAAATTTAGTCAAACTCTCAACAAAAGTATGGCTTGATACTCACCTTCCTCACTTCCGCCTACTATATACAGACCGTCCCAGGAGAAACCTACACCGTAAAGTTAGCGCGAATAGCTTATGCCGTATAGTTTCGTTATACGTACTAAGAGTGCGGACTGGGCCGATCATCTTCGTCGCTGTCCTGACACAGTTCCATTCCGTTGTCTCCCAGAACGAAATCAGGGAGTCAGTCCCACCCGTGGCTAGATACCGATTGTACGGATGTAGTTCCACAGATATGCAAGACGAGGTGTGTCCAGTTAACTGGAATTCGGCATCCGGTCCCTCTTTGTAGCTAAACTGATAGGCAGGCTCGAAACTCGGAAATGAGAGGATTCGGATTTTCCCATCTCCGGTGGTAGCAAATATCCTTTCACCACTCCAACAGAACGCGATGTCGTTCGTCTGTACAGACTGTTGGTGTGACGAGATTGGAGTACTTTCGGTTGGTGAAATGACAAAAAGTGTATCTTCCTAAAGGTATGCGTCAGGATTTGGAAAAGTAAGATGTATGAGATTGGTTTACCTTGTTCCCGACAATAACACATTCGCCGCGTGGAGCCCATGCTAAAGTAAAGGTCTCACCCAAGCCCTTAACCTCGTTCAGAACCTGCTTAGTCTTGACATCCCAGAACCTAACCACTCCATCACTGCTCACACTGCACAACTCAAGCTCCTTGACGGGATTAAAGGCAACCTTTTCAATTGATGCTGTATGACCTTTCAACTCGGTCGTTTGGCGCACATTAGGCTTGTCCACGTTCCCTTGAACCCGCAATAAAGAATTAGCATTCACCACCACAGTCAAGATAGAATCCCAATTATAATGTCCTAAAGGGATGGTATTGAGTATTGTTGTCAAATATCAAATCATAAAAATGGGGATAAGTCACGTACAGACGCGTAAAGTCTTATCCAAACAACCCGTTGCAATATAAGTGCCCAGTGGATTCCAGGCGATCGTGCGAATGCTGGTAGAGGTAATCAGTCGAAAGTCAAGTTATGTGGTATAACTACCAAGAATAAAACTTACTTGTTTGGGGTCTTATTTACTGCCGGGTCGTGGTAAATAGTGGGCTTCAAAGTGGGAAGTAAATTCTTGAATTTATCAGGCGCTACCGACGTCCTTGGTGCTATGCGTGCCATTGTCTTCGATACTTCACGAGTTGATAATGGCGGGTAAGGCGTTACTTCGAACAGAGCAGAGAAATGACTTCATACCATAATATGGTATTTTATGGTACTAGGTACCTTATATCTCGACGGATAATTAGCAGATACTGAAGTTATATGTTTCTTATCGAAAGTTGTGTTAGGTAATTTTAGTCGTTGAATTTACTGTTTGTTCGAAGCTTTGTCTAATAAAGCTGGAGTCAAGGCCGTCTGGTACAATACAAGGTACCTTAAGTACTACCTTCTTCGATTCAGGTACGTATTACGTATGTAAATGGAAGTGAAGGATCCACTTTGTCATTTTGGTACGGGTTTACTTGTTAGCTTGTACGTTTGTACGCTTAAATAAATAATATTGTGCCTAAGATATGTTACGTACCTCTTCATCAATGCACTTATTAGTTATATATTTTTAGGTGCTTTTATGTATCAACCCCGAACCAGCCTTCTTCGGAAGCTCGACCATCTTCACGTCTCGAGATGTTGCCAACTGACGCAGTTCTCACATAGCGGCACAATTGGCCGTTCATATTCTATTCTTATCGTACCTTACCCATGACTTGACGATATTTGCGGCATAACGGATGAAGGTTCCTAGGGCCTGTTTTAGCCATGTACTGGCCCATTGGAACTCCTCGAATCTATGCGACAACCACTAGTCAAGCTTCTGCTAAGACGAACTTCGCTATATCTAACGATGGCGTCTCCTCTATCGCAGCCGATACCGACTCATTCTCGAGTTCCGAACCGCCCCCTCCCGTGCTTCTCGAGGAAAAAGACAAGTCCTTACTAGACAACTATCTACCACCTCTTACGCCCGGTCTCAGGACTCCAGCTACCCCAGCTATAAACTCCGTCGAACATGATATCTATCACGATGGCAGCCATTTTACTTCCCATCAGCATCCTACGGGGGCTGCTGGAAATTCTATTCCAGCTGGAGATCCAATTATGGCTTTAAAAGTGTCAAGGACCGGCCATTTATTCGCTGTTATTACAGCCACTACCATGACAATATGGCAGACCAAAGTTCGTCCCTTATACAAGGCTTTACTTAAATCTTTCGTGCTGACCATGGTAATTTTTCCCTCCTAGCCTACTGTCATCCAAGCCATTGTCGTCCGATCGGAAGCGTCCATTAAGTCTTACGGTACCAATGTCGCTCTCCTATTAAGACCCGACTCTGTTATCTTCGTCGTTCAAACAAGTCTAGGCTTTCTAATTACGTATTCGCTTGCTACCGACGCCGAGTCCCGCGTCTACAAACCTCACTTCTCGGATCATAGTAATATCCAGAGGCGACGACAAAGTCACTTTGGAGGCCCTGGTAACAATACACCTGACCAGATCATGTTAGGACCGGGTGAAGGAGCCGGGGTTCGTGATATAAGTCTCCGTTTTCGTAGGGTGATCAAGGTAGACGCCGGCATTGAACATGCGATTGCCCTGGATGACGAGTTAGTTGTCTCAACCAAGAAGCCAGCGGCTGTTCAATGCATCAAGTGGACTCCCGATAGCAGCGGTAGTCAAACGAGCACCGAGCTCGTAAGCCGCATGGGTTGGTTAGAGAAGAAGGTATCAATCAAAGAAATGACCCATGATCGACCCATGAACCTCTCCACATGGGTTACAAGCGACGGCAAAGCATATGCTGTTCAGAGAATCTCGGCTAGTCAGGCCAAAAACAATCCTGAGTTGGACCCGAAGAAACTGTTCAAAGGTTATTGTTTCCATTCGCCTCTTGGAGCAGGCGATCATGCTGTTAAAGCAGTCGTCAATGCCAGGTTCTCCCTAATCGCCGTAGGGTGTACTGACGGAAGCATCCGCGTATATTCTGCTAGGGATTACGCTGGCAACATCCCTCCGTCTCATGTCCACAGAATACCAGTCTCGTCCGAATCTGCAGGTCCGTTAAAAACCCTGAGCTATTCCCCGGATGGGTATTGTCTTTTCGCCGGCTATGAAGAAGGATGGGCAACGTGGAGCGTGTTTGGAAAGACTGCCAGCCACAGCTTCTACCACAATCCCTCCATTACTTCATCTAATCAGGAGCAATGGTTAAGCGGCATTATAGAAGCCAGTTGGATTGGTGGGGCCTGCGAGATCTTGATGATTGCTCGTCAAAGTGAGTCCATTTGGCTGCTTGAAATGGCACGGAGCGCGGTTACCGGTTGCTACACCCCTCCAAACCTCTTCCGTACCGTACTACAAAGTTCGTCTAGCGTTATGGTTTACCGGGGTTACGATCTCCCAGATCTCACCAGTATCTCCGCCGAGCCTTTTCTTTGGCATAACGCTAGGATCCCCGCTAACTATCTTCTAAACCAATGGCCGATCAAGTGTACCGTCGTGTCTTCCGATGGCAGATATGTTGCGGTCGCGGGTAGACGCGGACTCGCGCACTACAGCGTTAATAGCGGTAGGTGGAAGACGTTTGCGAACGAGGCCATGGAAAACGAGTTTCAGGTCAGAGGTGGGATGTGCTGGTATCAGCACATCCTCGTAGCAGCTGTTGAAGCGAATAGATCATATGAACTTCGGCTATACTCTAGAGAAGCTGCTCTAGAGAGTTCGACCGTCATGTTTACTCAGCAAATGCCAGCACCTATTGTCTTGATTACCCCGTCCGGAGAAGATTCTCTACTAGTCTACACCTACGATAACCTTCTTTACCACTTTGTATTTGCACCCGTCGCTGGTGCGGTGAGGCCCATACAAGTTGGGCAAATCGCTTTCCACGGTATTGTCAGATCTCCTGCCAGAGTGAGAGGCCTCAGTTGGATATTACCTGAGAACCAGATGGTGGACGGGGATCCTTCACAAGACGTTACGTTTGCCTCAGTGTTATTCCTGGTAGATGGAAAACTCGTTCTCCTTCAACCATCCGTGAATAATGAAGGGCAGCTTAAATATGATATGCGCGTCATATCTCACAGCGTAGAGTTCTATGTCAGCATGAGAGACCAGTCGTCCGTTAATATACTGGGCGAGTCTAGTGTGCATTTCTCTGCGGAAGTCGAAGAAAACAGCCTTCGAAATTCATTATGGGTATTTGAAGGCCAGGAGTTAAAAGTCTGGCCCGATGTCCAGGAAGTTCTGCGAGCCACCTCGATTGAGCCAACGAAGGAACTGCCATCTACGGTTTCCATGCCCATCGACTTCTATCCTCTCTCCGTGTTAGTAGGTAAAGGAATTGTACTAGGGGTTGAACCCGAGCTAGTCCAACGAAGAGACGTCAGTTTCTCTTTCTTCCGTTTCTCCATCAGGGTACGTAAACAGTTTATCCTTTCCCGTGCCACGCTAATCAGTTCTAGACTCATCTTTTTCTCCCCGAGATTTTACGATTCTATCTAGCAACAAACAACGCTGCCGCCGCGCTTAAATTAGCCCGACAATACCAAAACCTTGAGTACTTTGCACACGCCTTAGAGGTACTACTACATCATGTTCTCGACGAGGAGGTCGACTCGGCACCCAAACCGGAGGCTGCCCTTCTTCCCAGGGTGCTTTCTCTTTTATCATCTTTCAAGCAATATCTAGATATTGTTGTTCAATGCACAAGAAAAACCGAGGTTAGATCCTGGAGAACACTGTTTGCATACCTACCTCCACCACAAGAGCTCTTCGAAGAGTCGCTTCAGCGCGGGTCATTGAAAACAGCAGGAGGCTACTTGCTAATATTACACACATTCGATGAACTAAGTGCAGCATCAGAACAGTCGGTGCGGCTATTCTCTCGAGCAATCCGGGAAGAGGATTGGGAACTTTGTAAAGAATTGGCTCGATTTCTAGCGGCGATGGACGAAAGCGGAGAGACGTTAAGAGAGGCAATGGAACTAGTCAATATCAGAGTCAAGCAGGAGTCAGACGATACTGACATAATGTCTAGGCTTGAGGTGCCACCGCGGAAAGCTAATGGCAGCTCCCGCATCGCGAGACAGAACTCGGAGACAGGTTCGGACGCTCACTCAACAAGCGATATAAGCAGCTTAGGTACGGCTAGTCCAATATAATGATAGAAAGGGGTTTGGGATAAAAGGGAACGAGCGAAAAGCGGGTTACATTCTTCATATTACCTAGGTACCTAGTTACCTAGCTGCCAAAGGATTGTATTGTAAATCCCTTCGGTCTGGTTAGAATGCAGACCCAGACTTGGTCTGCTTATAGGTAACTGAATTATATAGGTATCTTTCATCAAATTACCTTGGGTGCCTTACGTACTTAGCCTACCCAAAGGAGATGAGGTCTGAATATATGCGTCTAATACATATATTGATTTGAAAAGGGGTGGTGGAAGTCATTTCGAAGTTCTATCGTACCCAAGTACATACCTAGGTACATATATGAGGTAGGTAATACCTATGGTATTTTATATTATATAAAGTGTGACCAATAATAATTATGGTTGATTTTGGTTGATTATGTTATATTACGTAGTAGGTATCGTACCTACCTTATGTACCTTAGGTTAGGTACCTACCTAGGTTAGGTATGTATGTATCTTGGATACTATGATGTTGCTTTGGCAGGTAGAATCCACATCCCCGGAATACTAGGTATATACTGGAATTATGTATGTACAGTGAGGCTGCTTGAGGCTGAAATCAGTATGAACCCCCCCACTAGCCCACAGAGCCCAGCCCCACTGAACCTTAACGGCCTTTCATCAATTTTGGCAAGCTTGTTTGCGCCTGAACCCCTCCATCTCCGTATTCCCACACGACGCGACCCAACAGTATCATCTATTATCGTAGAGACTCTTTTTTTTTTTTTTCCCACCCCTTTCCTAGTCTGTCCCTTCCGCCACGGTTACTCACCCGTCACGCCTAACGTCGCGCGTCGACTGCAAACTCGGTAACGTTTGACATTTGTCAAAAAGAACTTGCCCGACGTGGCCATGATGGACGAGTTCGCTTCCGAATCTGATAGTGATTACACCAGCTATTGGCGAGACTGGGTAAGTGCATGTGGTTCCTTGGAACTTCCTTCCAACCAGAGTATGCGGGTGGATTGTTAGGTAGCCCATTCCCCCCCTCATCGTACAAGACGTTTCCTTAAGAGCGCATTCTATTTTGGGGGAATTTTCATAGCTTCCTTATATCTTTTTGTTCGAGGTCGATGTCCTTTGTTCGGATTGTTCGGATTGTTCAGATATTCCCACGTATTTGATTCGGATTCGCGGAAAACTCCTCTTCCAAACGACGGTACTATTTCTACTGTCCTTTGCAGGAGAATTAGATTATGCTCGGTCTATTTTTTGTCTTTTTCTCTTAGCTAGTGTTGATTATGGAATCGAATATTCTATGGGAATTCAATATTACACCCATTCTTCCTCCTTCCCCCGAACCACCATTACATTCAGACACTTCTACACAATCCTCCTCCCTCGCCTGGCAGTCAACTGTTAGTACAAGAAGTTTGGGCGCATATTCACTAGAGCTACATCTAATCCCAATCCACGCCCACCTAAGTTAAGCTTAGATTCTCCGAATATATTGTCGGTCGGACTCTTTTCTTATCTTAGTACTAATCATGCGCCGTCAGTTTATTTCTTCGCGCGGAAACGAGTATTTCTGCGAGATCGACGAGGACTACCTCACTGACCGCTTCAACCTAACCGGACTCAATACCGAAGTTCAGTACTATCAATATGCCCTCGATCTTATCACGGACGTGTTCGATCTCGACTGCGACGATGACATGAGGGAGACTATTGAGAAATCAGCCCGTCATCTGTATGGTTTGATACATGCCCGTTACATTGTAACTACTCGCGGCCTTGCAAAGATGGTATGTTCGTGCCGATTTGTTATATTTCGGATGGCCCAACTAATTATCTATCTGTAGCTCGACAAATACAAGAAAGCCGATTTCGGTAAATGTCCGCGAGTTTTCTGCCATTCACACCCCCTCCTACCGATGGGCCAGACCGATGTCCCCCACCAAAAGCCTGTGAAGCTTTATTGCGTTCGATGCGAAGATGTTTACAACCCGAAGTCCTCACGACACGCTGCTATTGACGGCGCGTATTTTGGCACATCATTCCACAACATCATGTTCCAGGTCTACCCAGCGTTAGTTCCCCCCAAGACCGCCGAACGATACATACCCCGCGTCTACGGCTTCAAGGTACACGCCTCGGCCGCGTTGATCCGTTGGCAAAACACCCAGCGAGCAGATATGCTCCGAAGGTTACGGAAGCTGGAGATAGAGAGCGGTTTTAATGAAGACGTGGGCGATGAGGATCTTGAAGAGGAGGAGGAGGAGGAGGAGGATATAGAAGTCGAAGGGATGGAAGGCGATGCTATGCACGTTGTTGGTTAGGCTATGGTTCTGACCGGATCGTTTTATCTGAGCGTAACCTAAGCCGTAACCTAAGCTATCGACAGGCAATGCGAGAGCGTATGGCGCATCGGAGTTATCCGTATAAAAGTCACAACCTTAAGGGAACCCTTTCCGATGCCTACGACCAAATCAAAGCACGAAATCCTTCTGCTTGTGTAGTACGATGTCTTGTCCCATGCCTTCGACGACAACGATTTTAATGTAAGGCACGAGCACCAGAAAAAAACAGGTGGACGGTATAAGGCGATATTCATAGTCAAGATGCAGAGTTGATGTTGTTAATGCAGGCGTTTTGAGAAGGACTCGGCTGTCATTCCATGGCGTTTTTTTACAAGATTCCCCCAGGATATTAATAAACTTCCTCACTAATAATATACATCTCCTACTGTATCCGGGATTATGTGTTTATGGCTATATGATGTGACGATGTGGTATTGAAGAGGCTTTTCGAGGCTGCTATGTTTAGGTGATTGTACTGTGGATTTAGATATATTGAAAATACCGTACATGGTAGTGCCCTATGCGATGAACGGCACCTGATATGATAAAATGCGTCTGAAAAATTAAATAAAGATGAGATGCCTTGGGAGTTGTGTGATGTCATTGTAGATGTAGATGTAGATGTACCTGCCTAAGGTAGGCAGAGGTACATAGCATGCTGGAGAGAACTTGCGCTCTGTTTTCTTTCTTTACCGGGCAGGCAACTACTCGCTACTTTGCATATACCTCCTTAGCTGATGATAGGAATCTACGCGCCAAAAGTGGAAGGAGATAACATAAGGTTCACAGCAATGAAAACTAGGTTAGGTTAGAGACATATAGGGACACGATTCTCCGTGACTTCAATCTATAATTTCAAAAATTGGTTCTCTTCAGACTACCTACCTAACCTAGCAAGTCATAAATACACCGGCGTCAATACTATTATAACTATGGGCAGAAGATAGGACGAAACGTCAGGGGAAAAGGGGTCAGCGTCAAGTCGACCGAATCTCCTCAAGTACTACTACGACGGCTAGATATATATATACACCTAATATATAGAAACTCGCCGTTGAGCTTCGAGGAGGGGCTGTGCGACATGAAACGGTTAATGGTAAATGTCTACGAAAGGGAGCAGCCGCTATATCCCGTTGTAGACTAAGCACACGCCACGACGCGATAGTTATATGTCTACCTCCCTTCTCACCCTGTCAGAACACTACAGTCGCTACGATTCCGGACAACTCTAATTTGGGCTAAATACGAAAAAAAAAAAAAAGAAGTCCGAGTCATTCTCATATTCTGGCAGTCATATAATGTATGTACCAGCCAGTTTGTTCCCTATCGTTTCTATATGCGACCTTCTCATCTCGTTTACAAGTGCGATACAAAATGCCACCCTCGTACGCCGAACGACCAACGGCCAGCCAGAAAAATAAATAAAAAAACTTACTTCCAACAGAACTCCGTTTATATATGAATTTTTTTTCCTCTGCTGTTACATTCGGTCGCCCACCAGATCGGGATTTTCCGAAGTGTTCGCATGGGACGAATTGTCCACCTTCGGTCGGTACCGCATTCCCATCTCGATGTCGTCGGGGTGGTGGCCGGGTATCCTCTCGATCCCTTCGCCGGGCCTCTCCCAGTGCTTCTTGTCCGTCGCGTAGCTCCACGATCCCAGGCCCGCCCAGAACGCCTTGTCGTGGCTGCGAGGTCCCCACGCCCATCCGGCTCCCGATCGGATTGGCATGTGGTAGTATCGGAACGCGAACCACGCGCAGATGGTTCCGATGATGAAGCCGAAGAGGATGTCGAATCCGTGGTGGCGGAAATCGAACCAGCGGGAACTGGCGATGAAAATGGATGTGAAGAAGGGGAGGACGGTCACCAGGAGCAGGTATAGGGGCGGCGCGGCAGCTTGCCTTCGGGTGGAGAGGACAGCGGAGTTATGGGCCCCGATCTGCTTGACAGTCGCCGGATCCACAGGCGAAGCTGATCTGTCGAGGTCCTGGTTATTTCGCACAGCTTCGTAAGACGTGTCCGTGTTACGTAGCCGAGACGGGAAAGCGGTGACGGTGCTCGTGTCGGCCGTCGCCGCGTCGTGCGGCACGAAAGGGAGCGTGATGGCGAATTTGCTGGCTAAGAAAAACGAGAGGTAAATCAAACCCGCGGCTGCGGAGCTAGAGTGGCCCGAAGGATAGCTGCGGAAGCCGTCGTCGAGCAGGGCGCGGTCCGGGTTCTTGCAGATATCCGCACTAACAAGCTGACCATTATATGGGCCGTCTAACGACCCGTCGTCCGCGGGGGTGTGGAACCCGATGATATACTTAGCGACATTCTGGAGATCAGGTTGACATCGGGATAGCAGATCCGGTCGCGGCTTGCCAAAGAGGTTCTTCATGCCCTGCGTGATGATCCAAGCAGATATAAGAGAGAGGGCCAGGCCCAGCCAACCCGTATGAAGCTCCCACAGTTTCCGCTTCCATATTAAGGACTTGGGCGTACCCTTGGGTACGGTGGGGCCGGGAACGAAGATGAAGACGACGAGTAGGACGACGACGACGGGGATAGCGGCGTTGCAGATTAATAGGAGTTTGGAATTTACGGTCTCATGGACGGTGAAGGGAAAGCTGCAGACGGGTTAGCGAATTACATACACAGTAGTGAGGGTTTTGCAACAATTTTGCGAAGAGGGTCCAGCTCCAGGGGCACGTACGAAATATTAGGGTCCTGCAAGCTAAATGGCCTCTTATTCGGAGTGACATTACCCAGAATGACGCCGATAATGCCAACGGCTATGAGTATTAACCAGTCGAACACGTAGGACCCGATGACGATGAAGCTGAGTTTAGATTTACGGCCCATGAAGCCTGTAGTACTGTGGTTTGCCATTTTGCTGTAAGGATGGGAAAGCAAAGGAGAGATGGACGGGACGGCGCTGTCGCCCTGGGGCATTATTATTAAGAAATGTATCCGCTCTCCCCCTTTATGACTTTGATGGATACCAGTATGTATAATGTAGTATGGGATATGGGATAGGTGTGTGTGTGTTCGTGTACATCAGATGACGATATTTGTATGTATGGAGAAGGTGGAGAGAGAAGAAGTTTAAAAGTGCCGCCCGAATTTCTTATTGTTTGGTTTGCTTGGTCACTGTCACTGCCCCCTTCGAGGGTCGAGGATCGAGGGTCGAGAGATACCTTAGGTTTGGTAAGTATTCCTTTCTTAGACCGGAATACTTCGAACGGCCCAATTGCAAAACGACAGCGTTTCGCTGCTAACGAATACCAACGAATGCCAATAGTGATCGTCTTATGCCGCGCCCTGGAGCAACCTGGGAAAATAGGGAAATCGAGACGAGCCAAGCCCGATGAGGTAACAGGTTTCGTGGGTCCAGGGTCTTGGCTTAGCAGCGTTTGACGGTATTTCCCAGTTATGGATGTATAACTGACTAGTTAGTACCTAAGGTTAACTAAAGAAAAGTATGGGTTGGAGCGCTGGTACGGATTTGCCGCGCGGATCGGGTTTCCTTATATCGTTGCCTTTTGGGACACCCTTGGCTCCGGTTTATATCTTATTAGATTCTAGACTAGGTAGGTAGCCAAGGTCGAACAATGGAGATGTGGCAGTGTACGGTTAAGTGGCAGCATAAGAGTGGTGCCTTGTGTAAATTAGAAGAAGTCTTGCTCAATAAAATTGTTTCCTTCGTTACGCAGGATTTACATGCGCATCTCCTGTGCTGCTTCGGGTCTTAGACAGATTCTTTTTTTTCTTTTTCTTTTTTTTTAAAAAAAAAATAGGTAATTAAAGAAAATCAAGATCTAGGAGAGAGGGAGAGAGAGAAAAATGGCGTGTGTAACAAACAAAAAAGATCGCATCGACCTAAAGTGAATAAATAGATGGGGTTTTCGATTTACAAGGTCCTATGTCTTACATTAGCAAGATGCGATAGGTGCCCGTTTAAGTGTTTAAGTATTGTACATACAAAATGACACACTAAAATCTGATGTACGCTGCGACAAAGCAGGCTATGCTCGTCCTATTCATATAGGAGCGCGCTTAGAGTATGAAATTGTACAAATTTTATCTACAGGTATGAATTGACTTTTTTCGCAAGGCATAAACTACCTATGTACATAGTACGCCATTCAAACGGTTACAGCCATTACATCATACCATAGTATCTGGGCGTAACACAAGGCGCGGGAGGTTATTTTAACTCTACATAGTACAGACTACCGGCAATTAATAAAGTGAAGGTAACCTGACGAAATTAAGGTTACAGGTACCAAACCTCCTAAGCTCCTACCTCCTGAGTCTTAACACCAATGTATTGTATTGTACTTAAGACACACAGGGGCAAATAACATAACACAAGTCGCATCTCATTACGTGGTTCGCGTGGCTTATACTTGCACTAGTACGCCTATTTAATATGTATGTATGTATTCCGCACATATGAGGTACATAAGCATATATAGTGGTTCATAAACCTATGAGCTCGACTTTTATACAGGGATAACTCCTACTGCCACTCTTGGAGTCCTTTGGCTTCGGCAGCTCGCGGTCATCGAGAGGCGTCATCTCATATTCTATCGCTTACATATGTCATATATATCAAATACCAATTGTAAATTAAATGTAAATATAAATATAAATGATATTGTGGTTGCCTTGGCTTTAGGGTAAAAGCCCCAATTGCGTACATAACGTTTGATCAAGGCTTTGCTGGAAGGTGTCGGTAGAAAATGATGATCTTTGTCAGTAGGTATTTGCTCGCATTCGCGTCCCGTCTTATACACACTCTCTATATATTAGATACACACTATGTATGTGTATGACCAGCAAAGCTATTACCAACTCATTCGCCCATTCGCCCTTCACTCATTGATCGGACATAACTATTATATGATGGACGTCATGCGATATAATGGCCATACCTATTTGATATAATCCGTATTCTTTAATTAAAAAAAAGTCGTAAGCATGTCTTTCGACAAATTATCATTGGAGATAGATAAACATCATCTCACCTCATTCTCCAGTCATGATCAATATCAAGTTCTAACAGGAAATAGGACCCTTACTTATACCTACAACACCTTGGATCGGAGCTCATTTTCTAAGGTAACAATAGGGGCTTTTAGAGAAGATCATTCCAACCTTACCTATCACTTCCGCGTAGCACTACATGAGAAGGAGGGGAGAAAGAGACGAAAACAATGTGATCTCGTATTTGGTGGCTGCAACAACGGCTTGGCAGAGTCAGCAGATAGCCCAACCCGGTCCTCGAGCATGCATGTAACCTGCAGGTCGGCCAGCTGTGATGTGCTGAAATATCGATGTAAACCTGCGAGATGAATCACCCGTTTTGGGAGCTGTACTGTTTTCATTACTGAAAGTTGGAGCTGAAAGGAGAAAAAAACAATTATGTTGACATTACAAAAACGCGTAAGGACTTGAGGTTATTGTATAGTTGCTGTGAAATGTGACAGCTTCCCGTTGAACACAGATAACTTCTTCTTGTTGATAGCCTACTGAACATGAAAAGTTTTTCCTTTTTCTTTTTCTATTATGCATCCTAGATTACGCAACATCAGGTTCGATCTGGTGGACTTGGGGGAAGAGAGAGAAGAAAAAAAAAAGGGAGCCTCACACATTGGCGATCTAGACTCCAAGATCCGCTATCACATCATGGGTTCGAGAAAACTCCTTTTGCTCACTCAGCTCAACGTTGGAGGGAAATACGGGCTTGACTAGCTCTCCCCGAGCAACGTCATTGGCGTAAAACTTTTTATATGGTCCGTCGTATGGTATCTCTCATGCAGCCACGAATAACGAAGGCCATACTTTTTCGTTCGAATTTCCCGAGTCGCCTAACTAATGTAGGTATGTATGTGTGTATGCATTGCATGAGTCCATCGATCCAATTCCTTTCCACACGCGGCGCACATCTCGTCGGGATGCCTTCCCCCTTGCTCCTCTCCTATCCCCTTCCCTTCCCCTCGCTTATTGTCCCCGCGTCGTAATTCCCGACGCCCTGTTGCCCTGTGGCGCGCCGCCGTCGTCCGAGAGGGGAGGAGAAAAAAGAGAGCTGAGAAGGAGAGTTTATGCCCCCAGTACCATCCGATTATGGCGCCGCCCTGAATGGTCAGCCGCACTCGTGTAAAATACCCTATAAGCGGCCGACTTCCCACGCCTCTATAAATCTTCCCGTTGCCCAACCCCCTCTTCCGTTTTTCGTCTGACATCCAGCACCGCTCGCTGGGCTTCTCCTGTCTACCCTACATTCGTTTATGAATTCGCTCGCTTGAAGGGATCAACAACCAGTGCAAGGGGAAAACAAAATGTATTCGCTGTCTTTCGTTCTCGCAAGCCTACTTACGGTGGGCTTCGCCCTTGTGGCGGTCCCGCCGCCGTTGCCGCTCAGCCTGCGCGATGTCTCGCCCGACCTGACGTGCGGGAACACGGGGGCTGGGACCAAGGGTTACACGTGCTCTGACAACCTGTGCTGCTCGCAGTACGGCTACTGCGGCAACAGCACAAACTACTGCGCCGCCGGCTGCCAGGAGAAGTTCGGCCTGTGTAGCGGGTCCGGCGGCGACGGGAATGGGGACGGGGGAGATGGCGGCGACGGAGGTACCTCGCCGGATCTGACGTGCGGAAATACGGGGGCCGGAGAGCATGGGTATATCTGCCCGACTGGCGACTGTTGTTCTCAGTAGTAAGTTGATTTCGGATGATGATGTTCTCCTTCTTAGACTTTATAGACTGAAACTTGTCCGTCTCTAGTGGATACTGCGGTAACTCGACTGACTATTGCGGTGTTGGATGTCAATCTGCTTTTGGGACATGTTCGCCGGGAGGCGGCGGGAACGGTGGAAGTTCCACTGATGGGCGCTGCGGACCTGACTTTGACGATCAGATGTGCGGTGCGACGGAATGTTGTTCCGCTTCTGGGTCAGCTCATCCCATCCTATCCTATCCCATCTCCCTCAGAGCTATATAAGAGTCACAGCTGCTCATGCACCCGCTGGATAGATACTGCGGTACCACTCCGGATTACTGCAACGCCCCGGACTGCCTCTTCGACTACGGACCGGCGTGCGACGCGAACAAGAGCCCAAGCGGCACCAACACGTCGACGCTGACCCGCTCGCCCCTCGGGAGCGTGGCGGTCGGCGGCGGCGGGATCTACGACTGCCAGCGCGAAGGCGACGTGGCCCTGACGTTCGACGACGGGCCGGGCCAATACACCTCCGAGCTGTTGGACCTCCTGGCGCGGTATAGCGCCAAAGCGACGTTTTTCATCACCGGGAATAATAACGGCAAGGGCGAGATCGACAACGCGAGTCTTCCATGGCCGTCTATCATCAAGTGAGTTTTACTAGCAGTGCCTACCACGTACCAATTATACTAGTTAGTTCGCAGATTGGATTTCTAACGCGTTTTATTTTCTTTTTCTTGTTGTATAGGCGCATGCACACGGACAACCACCAGATCGCGTCGCACACGTGGTCGCACGCGGACCTGAGCGCGATCACGTCGGCGCGGCGGCGGGACGAGATGGTGAAGAACGAGATGGCGTTCCGGAACATCCTGGGGTTCATGCCGACGTACATGCGGCCGCCGTACAGCTCGTGCACGCGGGCGAGCGGGTGCGAGGACGACATGGTGGCGCTGCGGTACCACGTCGTCTACTTCGACCTCGACACCGCCGACTACCTCAACGACTCGCCGACCCTGATCCAGAACGCCAAGAACAACTTCGACCAGTTTTTCGTGGGGCTGTCCCCCGACGAGGACGACGCCCTCGTCATCTCCCACGACATCCACGAGCAGACCGTTCACAACCTCACCGAGTACATGCTCAAGGGCATCCAGAGCCGCGGGTACAAGGCTGTGACGGTGGGCGATTGCCTTGGGGATCCGGTGCAGAACTGGTATAGGCAGGTTTCGTAGGGGGGATATGTAGCTTGCTGGTCGTCTGTCACCCCGGGTGGGTGTGTACCTATGTTTTGGGGCACAGGCTCGGGATATGGAACTTGGATATTATTTTCCACAAAACCAAAGCGTATCTATGTACCTATAGATATGCTTTGGTAGAGATCCCTAGGTAGGCCCTCCTACCAAGGTTAGAACATCTCTCTATATTAGTAATTCTCAACAGTCAATAGTAGGGGGCGCATAATGTATATTGGCAAGGCTTTAGTTTAGACCAAAGAGGGGTAAGGGGGTGGTCCATAAAACCCATGTCATGTTTTGTTTACATCCATGTTGAATAAACAACAACTATAAGCTCTTAGGTCTTGATCGGATGGTCGACGAGGTGCTCCACTCACGTAAAAGTATTTCTTATTAGAGATTAGAGATACTCTCTAATAAACGTGATAGACCGATGAATTCGTGTTCGCGGGAGTATTAAGAGATGTGAGGAGGAGAATCGCAATTCCGGCTACCTACCTCCTACTTACCTAGCCTAGGTAGGTTAGGATAGGTTAGGTACCTAGCTTTTAACTTAGGCTCGTATTTTATTTACACCCCTCTTACATGAAACCTGTAGATAGCAACTGGTCTCCGCTATAATCGTTGTTGCTTCGGATTACCTTATTGAATCTAGGGGTTGCAGATGCTTAAGATACGTCAAAGTAAGGTTGCCCAAGTACTTTGGCGGCTTAGAGCAAGAGTACTACTCTGACGTGTCAAGGCGTAAATTTCCTATTCGACGGTGCTGGAGCGTAATAAGCTACGCACTCACTGCCTCACCACACGCATTTAGGCTATATGATAGAAGGGAGGCTGGCCTATCGGAGAGGGAAAAATGGGTGGCGCGTCTCATTGCAGGTTGCATTCAAGCCACTTACCTGTTGAGAAGGCACAATATTAGAAAGATGCCTAGCTATTGATAGCTAGAGTTGCATGACGACTCGGTTGATATAGTACACTTCAATACATAAGTCTCGCTCTCTCTGCTGAGACTGTAGGTGGTACATATAGACAGAGTGTATGGGGCTCGCTCGAAGAAAGACATTTCTATGATTCTTTGCCCTTCTTGTCTCTCCTCTTGCCCATGTTCCGCGCCCGAGGGACCACAACCCACTTGTTAGGATTGTTCTTCCTACGTGTCTTGTAACCACCTTTCGACTATGATCATGAGTTAGTATTCGAATGCTAAGCTTCTCCGTGGAATAGTAGCGAGACATACCGGTGTACCCCAAGGACTTGTTGGATGTCGGTTACCCTTGGATTTACCACGACCACCACCGTGAGGATGATCCACTAGAGACAGATAGTTAATATCGTATTTGACATTGATCTGAACGCGCATTCGGCCTACCTTTGTTCATAGCCACACCACGTACTGTAGGCCTGATGTTCAACCATCGGCTCCTACCAGCCTTACCAAGCTGTCGGTAATGGTGGTGAGGGTTACTCGAGACACCTATAGTGGCACATGCATCTTTGCTGACTCTCCTGATCTCTCCACTCTGTAGCCTAACGGTAACGTATTTGCCCGTCACAACTTTAACACCATCATCCCTTACCTCTTCATCCTTACTCTCGACAACGGCAAAGGTTCCTGCACTTCGGCAGAAGACAGCACCACCCTTTGGGTGAGAACCGACGTTGTACACTGGAGTTCCAACGGGAATAAGGTGTAACGGCAAGCAGTTTCCACGATGTGCCGTCTTAGCAGCTAGAATACCCGGATCGATGACACCACCCATACTTTCGAGAAGGTCCTGGGGAATACCAGATCGATAACTTTGCACTACATCTCCAGCCCTCATACCCTCGGCTGCTATGATGTAGGTCTTCTTTCCGGTGGCTTCCTCCGTGAGCAGTGCGATGTGTGCGCTACGGTTCGGATCGTACTCAATTCGTTCGACGAGGTGGGGGCCGGGAAGCCAGCGGTGGAAATCCACTGTCCTTATCCTCCGCTTGTGGCCACCACCACGGTGCCGGACCGTGATACGCCCATTATTGTTACGGCCACCCTTCCCCATACCCTTCTTGGGGAAAGTTAACGGGAGAAATGGCCTGCCTTTCCATAAGTGATCGTTGATAGGTCGCTTAAGATGTCGTACACCAGGGGTCCTAGGTTTATATGTACGTAGAATTAATGTCGACTCCTTTCCAGATTTGAGCCCGGAGGGCGCTGGTTGTCTTGCGGTTTTAGGGGGTGCCTCCTCATTCTTAGGGACCCTAGGTAGATAGTCGTTCTTGGGATTCGGGGGATGTGCAGCCTGGCGAATTGTCGCATAGGCTCGGAGGAGCAGGCCGCGGGAGCATTGGCGCCCAGCCAGCACCGTCCGGGCTTGAACGGACAGTATCCGCGGCTGTAGCATTATTTCATCTCACAGCCAGCGGTAGCATATATGTCGCCTTGGAGGGTATGGGTTGGGAAGGGAAATTCAAAAATTGAAGCTATTCTTGAATTCAAATTCTTCCGAGGTCAAGGACCAAAAGGCTTGGCACCATGGAATAGCTAAATTGAATTTTAGTCAATTTAATGGCTGATCAGCCGACCTTTTTCCAGTATTGAGGCTGAGGCGTTAGCGAGTTTACCTATGTACGAAACTAATGTACCTTTTTTTTTTTTTTTTTTTTTCAAGCCCATTCACCTTACATAACCAGGTACCTAAGCTAGGTTCAGCCACATCTTACCGTGAGTTGCTGCACTTACTATGTATGTAAGTAACAAAGTCAGGTACAGAATCCTTGCAAACACGGGATCACGTCAGCGGATTGGTTGGAAAGAAGTGAATCCTCTTGGTCGGGAGGAGCTGGGCCAATGAAGGGGCCGTTGCCCCTCCGTTGCTTCTGTTGATTGAAGCGGACATGTGGGGTCAGTCACGTATCCAAGGAGAAAAAGAGCAAGTGCGGGTCCCGTAACGATCGCAACAGCCGTCGCCTGGTGGAAGGACCCAGTATTATGTATTTTTGTACCGTGTAAGATCCTTTTAGATCGCGTCTTGCAAGTGATGGAGCTCCCGCAGTTCTTTAACCACTACCAGCCTCTCTCTCTTTCACGAATTTACTTAACCTGCTCATTGTCACTTTACTTACCATCTTCCATTCCCCAAACATCCAATTGAGAAGATCATTCTGAACCATTCTTCCTCCCTTAAGTACCATTTTCAGACCTTCGTTCGCTAGTTTCACTTTCAAGAACAATAGCCTCTTCAATATACCATTTAGTCAATCAACATCGACCATCTGGTAGCTTGAGCCAAATTGCGCGTGTGCGTGTGCTCATACGCCAGAATTAGGTATATTTCTCAGTTACTTGCGTTGAGGACAGGAAGTATCCAGGACCACCTCAGGCCCTAACCTAGGAACAACAAGCTCTGCTCTCTGAACAGGGGTGTTGTGCCCTAAAAAAAACTGCCTTGAGAACCCCCCCAAATTCAATTCGCGCTAGCGGACCGTGTTATCTGTTAGGTACGTACCAGTACAAACATCCCTCACGTCAAAGTCCCGTAACTTTTGTACCTCCACCACGCTTTTGCTTTCGAAACCCACCCAAAAGCCAAACATTGGCCAAACTCTTCAAAAACATCACTATTTCTCTACTCACCGTCAACATTGAACCATCCACCTTACATACCTTTCTTTTTCAGCAAAAACTCAGCTTGCCTCTGTTTTTTTTTTTTTTCCCTTCCTATCCTTCATTACTCCACTACGCTTTACTCTTACAACCTTACTCCCCCCAATCACGTCTCGCGAACATCTTCCACAAGCATCGCGTCTTTCGTCGATTGCATCTGCATTTGCATCTTTCAGCGCTTGGTTTGATTTTGAGCTTGCCGACAAAACATTCTCACTATTAACCTCTCAACCATCAATTGACTTGTATGAATTGTCTTTTTCTTACCTTACTCATGACTTGCTGGCCTTTGCTATTTGTTTTGTCGGCATAACATCGCATCGATTCTACAGGCGGTAGTACGCGCTTGCTTGCTTGAGCCGGCATCTCTGATGCATTCCCTACATATATCCACCCACCCTCCATTATATGTACATGCGTTTAAAAACATAGCTAACCCATTCTACTCTTTTAGATCCCAGTTAGAATTAATTGTGGTTTCCACATCAAACAATTTCACCAATCTACAAGATGCCTCCGGTAAGCCTAATTTCTTCACCGACTTCCTCTCCGGACGCGATTTCTATCTCGAAATCAGCTTCACATCGCGTTCTTTGACACGAGCTAACCTAGCTTTAGGGACGCACTATCAAAACCCGTGTTGCTGCTAATGAGAATGATGAAAATGCAACTGCAAATGCGACGCGTATGACGCGTGCGAAGGCTGCGGCCCTCGACATCGATGTCTCATCCCAACCTGCCAAGCAGGCACTTCAGTCCAAGAAGTCTGCGATCAACGCAAACCCCACGGCACAGAGAAAGCGCGCCGCCCTTGGTGATGTCAGCAACGTCGGAAAAGGGGAGGCGGCTGAGGGAAAGAAAACAGCTAGCAAAGTTGGCCTAGTCTCCAAGGCTGCACAACCTACTGGAGTTCAGAAGGCTACTTCCCGTGCCACTTCAACTCGATCTGCTTTAGCGGCCAAGGAAGCCAAGAAGCCCGAGGTGAAGCGAGCAGGATCTGGTTCTGGTGCTCTCGGTACTGCTCACAAGAGAAAAGTCACATCGACGACAATCAAGCAAGATGTCCTCTTGGAGGAGCCAGTTCGCAAGAAGGTCAACACTGCCGGCCCCGAACCCGCGAAGCTCGAACGCCCCGCATCCAAATTGCCGAAACCAGAAACAGCAGCCCAGAAGCCGTCTCGGAAGGAGCAGGCCCCCGTCAAGTCGGAGATTGGCTTTTCACTTCCTGAGGGTGTGAAGGATTTGGAGGAAGAAGGTCTAGACGACCCTGTGATGGTGGCTGAATATGCCCACGAAATCTTCGAATATCTCCGAGACCTGGAGTCTAGGTCGGTGCCTAACCCTCAGTACATAGTACACCAGGACGAGCTGGAGTGGAAGACGCGAAGTATTTTAGTCGACTGGATGATCGAGGTCCACACTCGATTCCATCTTCTTCCTGAGACCCTTTTCCTTGCTATCAACATCATCGATCGATTTCTATCTCAGAAGGTCGTCCAATTAGACCGCGTCCAGCTTGTCGGCATTACAGCAATGTTTATTGCAGCCAAGTATGAGGAGGTGCTATCACCTCACGTTAGCAACTATAGAATGGTATCCGATGACGGCTTTAGTGACGCCGAGATCCTTAGTGCAGAACGATTCATCTTAGAAACGTTGAACTACGATCTCAGCTATCCCAACCCGATGAACTTCCTTCGACGGATCTCGAAGGCAGATGACTATGATATACAATGTCGAACCATTGGAAAGTTCCTAATGGAGATCAGCATCGTTGACTACCGATTCCTGGCGTACCGACCTAGCCACATTGCTGCCGCTGCCATGTATCTCGCCCGAATGATCCTTGACCGTGGCGAATGGGTAAGTGGTCACATTGCCATAATGCGCTTTGCATTGTGTTCTAACGTCTTTTAGGATCCCACCATTGCTTTCTATGCCGGATACACGGAAGAAGAGATAGAACCCGTGTTTGAGCTTATGGTTGACTATCTAGCTCGCCCTATCTGCCACGAAGCCTTCTACAAGAAGTACGCCAGCAAAAAGTTCATGAAAGGTATGTGGCGATCGACTATACTATTTTTCAATATTAGGTGACTAACGGTCCATAGCATCCTTGATTACTCGCCAATGGGCTAGGAAGAACGCACCTATCTTTGGTATCACAGACACAAAATTGTCCGTGGATGACCTTTCGTCACTGGAACCTGAACCTGAGCCAGAAGAGGAAGAAGATTATTAATACATACCATTCAACCTCAATATGATATTTCTACGTTAAGGGCCTTACTGAGTGTCAGGATACTCAGGGACTCATTGGATGATGGCCTTACGATACCAGCTTGCATGACGTTCGGCCGATGACTCTCATAATCTTGATTACGGTTCCTACCACCTGAGCTGATGGTCGTTTTTCTTATTTCGGCGTCCAATTTTCATACCCATGAAAAAATTCACTTCCAGACGGCTGCATGGAAGTCTTTTCATTATACCAGAACCCTCGGGCTACGGTAGCTTGCAGCTAAGTTGACGCATTGGTTGCATGTTTCTCATATTGTGTGCTAGGCACACCACGTCACGGTAAAAAGTCTCAGGCGGGCGTCTAGCGCTGGTGGCGTTTTGCGTATCTTACGAATTTTTTCCGGTCACTACCGCTTTCTCAGCGGAAACCATAATGCTCTGCTCGGTTATTCACGAGCTCAATGCTGTCTCTATCGACGAGGCCTTGCCAACTCAGCCTGCTACTCTTCCTAGAAGTTTTGACGGATGGCCATCCGGAGTTGGCTGTCGATAGGCAGTTTGGAGAGAAGATTTCTCTCAAGGTGTACATATTACTGTTAACTAGTTCGGACTAGACCAGGGACCAATGGCTGGGGGGGCAGGCAGTGAGATTTGCGTTGCATTAGTCGAGGTTTTTCATTAAGGTTCAGATCAATACTTGTTTTTCCCAAGACTTTTCACCGTGATGTTTATGTTTGCCCAAGTGAGAATCGCTTCTATGTGACTATAATGTTTACTGATACCTACCTCCAACCTAAATTGTGGACGTGGATTATGTTTCTTTGTGCTATTTTAACCAGGGGGGATTCGGGGTCAGTAGATCGGATCGGGCTTGCGAAAAAAGCATTCTTCTATCTTGATAATTTGCCTCTACTACTAATACTACTACCTCTTTCTTAATGAAACCTTTCGCATTACAAACCCAAACGAGCTATTTGTTTTAATTTTCTAGGTACCTTAGGTACTTATCTGTCTTAAGTGGGTATCCGAGCCTTGCTCTTCTTGCTCCCAAACGCCCTCGCTAGCAACCCCCTAACGCCCCCGGGTCCCCATTCTTTGTCCCAAGCGGCGAGATACGCTTTGCGCTCCTCGCGCGCCTGCTTTCGAGCAGCTGCTCGTGCTTCCGCCTCCAGGGAGACGGCGTTGCGTTCGCTCGTCATGCGTAGGAATTTCCCTGTCGTGGGCGGCGGGCCGGTGCCGCCGGCGAGGAGCCAGTAGGTTAGGGGCAGGGGTTGGTCTAATGCCAACTCGGGGTCTTTTGATTGGGGAGTTGCGGGTTCGGCGTTTGGTGGGGGAGATGGAGGGCCCTCGAATGCTTCGGAGGTTGGGGCTGGGGCTGGGGGTGGTTCTGGAGTCTCTGGGTCGGCGACCTCGGGGGGTGGGTTTGAGGGCTGGATGTTGCTCTCTAAGGGAGTCTCAGGTGCTGGTTCTGCGCCGTCGCTGCTAGGCCCGGGACCATCCGGCTGTGTGTTATCGGGTTCGGGGGCTGCGCTGGTAGGACTGGCGTTATCGTGGGCACCGTTGGCGTTGATGCTAGTGTCGGCGGCAGATACAGGTACTTCAGGCATGGTGCCGGTCTAGTGATAATAACATACATGTATACCTAAGTGTAGGTAGTTCCGGTAATGCTTTATTATTGTGTAAAGCCAGATGCCATGAGATCATACTGTTACCTGAGCAAGTAGGAATATTGGCAAGCCTTGGGGCCGCAAGTAGGAGAAGGCTTGTATATATATTAATGAGCATGATGTTTGAAAATTATATATGATGATATCATAGTCACCATCTTAAAATAAGAGTCATGCCTTACTGCGATAGCCACTCCTCTAGTCTCTATGACACATTGCTACTTTTTTCAGATGAATGTAATGGTGTTTCATGGGTACCTGTCATCTAACTAAATTATCTGAAGTCTCGACTCTTTTCCGGGGCAATGAGATATTAGCAAGGTGACTGATACCATAATATGAGATGAATAAAAGCACACGTCTAACTCATCAGATCTTCTATCGTAGTACATCCTACAAGCATTGAGCTAGTAAACGCTGTCATTCAGGGGTAGCCCATATCACGTGATCACAGCAACGACCAAGGTCTACATCGCCGAAGTGCAACACAGATAATTGGGGGTTATATATTTCAGCAGAGTCCCGTCATTATATCTCGTACAACCAAGAAAGCAACATTTTGCGGCTTTTCTTTCCCTCTTCCCCAACCCTCCCCCCAACGACACATAAGCAGACTCTTCAACGGCAACCAATATTCCTCCAAATTGTATGTTCAGGTAGGCAATTTATGCCATATACTGTCACGTTGGGTGTCTGCTGTACTTGCGTGTCTCAATGGACATTCGCACAAGGAACTGTCAAAGCTCAAGAACTACGAAAACCAAGCCTGGAGTATAGATGTTAGCATGTATACCTAGACAACGCGATGTTTTTGTAGGAGGAACTTACAGACGCACGTTCAAAAGCGGGTTTTTCACGATTTAAGTCATTCCCCAGATGACCTATGTATCGGAGTGGCACAATCACGAACCCAATTTTAGGCTCGGAAGGTCCCAGTCCAGGTCGTCTCCACTAGGTACCTCCCAGTA
Organism: Daldinia caldariorum; assembly: GCF_022478825.1. Classification (NCBI taxonomy): domain Eukaryota; kingdom Fungi; phylum Ascomycota; class Sordariomycetes; order Xylariales; family Hypoxylaceae; genus Daldinia; species Daldinia caldariorum. Next base: position 384,830 of record NW_025953045.1, on the reverse strand, counting down.
TTATACACCGACTCGGCATGCGGATCGATAGCCTCGTTGTGGCTTTCGAATCCCACAGACCAGGAGTCCGGATCAAGCTTAACTCTCTTTGCAGGATGCTTGATCGAAGCAGGTGTGTCTTCGACCATGTGACCTTCACCCGTGGTATGGGTAAGCCCCGGGCTTCGGCTCCCCTCGCTTTGATCCTCTATGATTGTTTCGATTTCCGAGTCGCTGTCCCAGAGAGCACGAGCTGCTTTTCTCTTTGGGAAACGTGACCAAGAGCCTGCATTGATGATTTCCAGGACCGGTACAGAGTTAGAGTCGCTCTGGTGGCTTTCCTCGCGGTCGGCCAGTTTGTACAATTCGTCGGCAAGAAATCGACGAACCGGGTCCTTTCCATCTTTGCTTTTGAGCGGCAGGGTCTCTTTGTAGAAAGGCAGCGGGCCGATGCCACGACCCGGACCTTTGCGAGAGGAGCGAGTGGGTGAGCCTTGCGCCATTATGGGCTTGATTGGCGGATACGCCGTTGTGAAGTTGTCCATGAATAGCTCTTGCCATTCAGCATCTTTGCCTGCAGTGGTGCTCATGCGATTTGATGTCGGTGAGTCGAATGACGATGGGCAGCCCGGTCGTAGGATAATACCACTGTAGTAGTCCCTAGGTATTCCATCGCCGGAAAGCGATGTAAATCCGAGCTTGCGTCTATCGTCCATTTCATGAGCCACCGCGAGAGAGAAGCCGTCTTCTTTACTTAAACGAGTTTGAAAGGCATTTAGCTGGGAGTCAGGTGAGGGAGGCGGCGGCGGGTGGGTCCTTATAATAGAAGGCATCTTAATAGATGTCCTTGTACTCTCTAGGGGCCGATATAGATAAATCGGTTCTTGGATTCTGACGGATGATCCGTATCGATTGAGATAGAGAAGATTCGGAAGTCCAAGAAAAAAGTTGTTTCTGGTGGGAAGAAAAGAAGAGAGGAAAGCTAGAGAGATGTGGGGAAGGCCAGATATTGATACAAATCCCGTAGGAGGTTAGAATGGTGGGCAGCGCCGCCGGTCGTCATAACAGACCCGTATATCACCTAGGCGCGTTCTTCGTAGCTGGTCCGCACGTGAAGCAAACAAATCTACTAAGCAACCTCGGGGCGGCTTGTTTTATAGGAAAGGTTGCCTAGTGTGTAAGTGCGCTAGTAGCTACGTCAAAGAAATACCGAAAATTCGCGTGGTTCGCAACCTGACCTGGGGTTTTAGAAATAATGATACGATAATTCGCAAGTATCATGCATAGAAATAAATATCGTATAAGGTACCTTATATATATAGTGAAAAAAGGGGGGTGTTACGAAATATAGTATGGTGGTTGGGGGACGCGGTAACTGGTTTGTCATTCATTCATATGCGTAGACCCGAAACAGGTCCGTATCATGAGTATTATCTCCTATCTGGGTAATTACCTAACTGTTAGAAGACGGGTCCATGGAAGCCGGTTTCCGGCATGTCATCCTATCTCATCTCATCTCATCTAGCAAACCCCTCAGACTCTACCCCAGTGCCTACCTAAGCTGGGTACCTAAGGCTAGTATACTATACTAACATGCCTGCTGGCCTGCTACATAGGAAGCTCGATAACTCATTTAAAGCTAGAATGGTACAAGCCATGTCCTTCTGCAGAGGCTGGGTGGCTGGAGCTAGGGTAATCCTGAGGTCGTTAGTATACACAATGGTCAATAATATCAGGTTTAGCAACTCACCCTATTTACTTGGCATCCAAATTGAGTTCAAGTGGCCATCGTTCCCGTGCTCGAGATGTTCTCGAGATTGCCTATTTTGGTTCATCTTCGTCTCTGGCGCTATGCTGCGGAGGGGCTCCAGGCGGAAGGCTCACAGGGTGAGCTCGCAAAGGGTGAACAAGCGGTGGGTAACGAGGGTACTTATAGTTGACGAAACCGCCATTTCCAGGGCTTGGGGATATCTTCTCTGTACGCTCGTTGAGTTGCTCCTGACGGACTGGGCTTTGACCACCCTTGCTCCACTCCTTTGAACGGGCAACCGATTCATTACCACTTGGATTGTCATGGCGGATCTTAGCATCGCCATAGAGACGCACATTTCGATTCTCAGTAAAACTGCGCGTGTGTTCTTGTGAGGTATCTCTACCCGGGATTTGGGTACCCAACGGGTTATTGAGGCTGTGAGTATGGCCCGTAGCGGAGTCGACGGATTCAAGATCGTAGAACTCATTTTCCAGGACTCGTCGTGCTGGGTCCTCATTGCGGGCATCCATGGAATTGTTGTAAGGAAGGATCGAGTTGAGGTGAGACCGACGACTTCCACCACGCTTAGGGGGAGAGGGCGACGCGGGCGACGTGATACGGATGGTGGGTATGAAACTAAAGGGATAAGTAGATCCCGTTTGCTCCTGCTCAAGGCATCCCGGGAAAGCAGAACTGTTTCCAGAGGTGGCTGTAGGCGAGTCGAAAGGCGAGAGTTCTTCATGGCGATGAGGACTGTTGTCACCTCGAATTCGGATTCCCTCGTAGTGGCGACTCAGTAGAGCACGGCTGGCAGGTGAGGCCGGCTCTAGGTTTCCATGATCAAATTCTTCATCGTTGTCATCCAAAGAAAGGGCACGGAGCTGAGTGATGTAACTTGGGATCTCTAACGGACTCTCAGGCTTGGGGGAGGGGGTTCGTGGAGGAGGATACATGATGACGGATGGTTAGAGTAAGTGCCTAATGTTTACATAAAAGTGTATCAAAGGTAAACCACGAGAGAACCCGTAAGATATATCTTAGTGGTATACCTGTTGTAGGAGAAAAGGAGATATAATACTTATTTGAGATTGATGTGGGGGAGGAGAGGAGAAATCCAAAGGCGAAACCTTGCAACGCGACAATACTAAATAATTCGATGTAACTAATAAGTTTGGAATATCGAATATCTGTAGAAGGGGTGCGAATCAGGTAGAACGGTCGAAAAGTTGAAAAGATTGTAGGAAAGAAGGAACAAAACGCGAATAAGTAGGACGCGACCGCGGCGCGAAAAAGGCAACAGTAAGAAAGAACTGCAAAGAACCCAAGTGGCCGATACACACACAAGTAAGGTACGAATGAATACGGCGAGTCACGAGGTTTGCACAAGAAAAGGATACAAACAAATTTAATGCACCAGGCACTTTACCTAGAAAGGAGATAAAGTGAGTGATTCTAATAACTTAACTGGTCCATATACCAGAAAAGTGCAAACACCAGTGTAGGATACCTCCATTGGTATTGCCTTATGAGCTAATTACCTTAGGTACTAAGGCATACTTGTAGTACGCATGATAGGGGCTGTAGGCGCGCAAGATTCCTGTAGCGGAAGTAAGGGGCTGATTATATTAAGAAGCTTTGTCGGGGCTATGGCACAAATTTCGAGGGCGCAAAAAATAAATGTATGTAGTCATCTGCTCATAGTAGGCCAAAGTCGCCAATCTTGCTAATAGTTATTACAGGACTCGAGCATTCTGAACGGTCACCTGCTAGCCGAGTATGTGTATATGGGATCTAGGTAGGTATTGAGCATACTATGCATACTACTCTCCGTCTTCGTGATCCGTGGTGTGACTAGATCTCATCCCGCCGCACTCTTTCAACTCGAGCCTGAATCTTCTCCGTAGCGGGCAGCGCAAAGTTGATGTACTCGCAGGCAGGGAAGCTGCTGGGAGGCGACAAGGCCGTCATTGGTAGCAGTATCCGGATTGCACAGTTTCGCCCGTTTTTTCACATGTTCTTCCCCCGTAGCGTCTCCGTCCACAATGCCAACCATTTCCCGCCAGGAACGCCAATGGTTCCCGCTACTTTCCCCGTCCTTGTCTGTGTCCATAACCGTGCTTCGTTTTTGTGGAATAATTTCGTTACCATGGCTGAGAAAATTAGGCTCGCAGTGCAGATCTTCAGCGCGTGAGAGCTTGTATAGTTCAAAAGCGAGGAACCGCTTGCTATTTTTGAAATGGAACGGCTCGTACGGCTCGTCGATTTCGCCATCGGTATTTTTAGAATTTGAGAGGGTCTTGGGGAACATGGGACACGGGCTACCGTATGAAGAAAGCCGGTCAAGGGGACACTCGATAGGAACGAGATTTGACGTCCGTATTAAGAATTGCCTAAATTCGTGCTCCTTGGCGGATGTGCTTTGGAAGGCGAATGTTGGGGAATCGAATGGCGATGGCTGCTTTATGAGCTGGGCACGACGATCGGCGGATGCTAATTCCGGTCCTGACATGCATTGCTTCACGGTGATCGGGGATTCCACGGAGTGGCGCCGATAATGAGCAGTGCGTGGGCGCTGCGGCTTAGGAGAGGGTGTTCTCGGTGTAAAAGACATGGTAGAGAGTAGCTTTTTGTAAGTAGCTTTTTGTAAGTCGGAATTAAGTGAAGATAATTCTGGTCGGTACTGATAATTTAATAGTGAAGGCTCAAGAGAGCATGGTAGTAGGATGGGTACTGTTGATGCCTGAGAGAATAGTTGCGAGTGAAAAGTATGCAACATTGTAGAAGAGTACAGTACGTTGGAGATTAGGCCTGATAACTATATAGTTCATAAGTGATAACCGAGAAAGAGATTTGTCGAATTATAAAACACGGGGCGAGGTAAGAATGACTGAAAATAGTTAATGGAGTAAGTCTTTAGTTAAGGCAACGATATGTAGGTTGTTAGGGAAGAAAAGGATCGCGGCCTATCGTAGAGCTTAACCACGAGAGGTGCTTAGTCGTTAGGACCAGACTTAGGTAACGGTGGGAAGGTTCTTAATGGCATACCGAGTGAATCCTCTCCCATTTACCCCTCAGCTATTCACCGGCCCCGTTCATTCACACATAGGCCCTGAGTTAGCTTCTCCCAATGAATTAGGTGGCCCCTCTGGCGACGAACCCAGCCGGCATACATTACCCAGCTGATTAGTACGGAGACCAAGCTCGCGAATGCTAGCCATTTGTACTGCTCCGTACGTGGGAAAGCTATAGCCGCACCGGCGCCGAGGAGCTCGAATATATTTACGACAGAGTTCTCCGTACCTGCAAAGCTTGACCGTTGGTGTTCCGGGACAAGTGTTTGTGTAAGTTGCTGGGTTGTGAGGTCGAAAACCCATACTCCTAGCCGTGAGAAAGCTAAGAATGAGAACAATACGACACTCCAAGCTGCATTAGGCGGAACCTTTTCACCAATAATCCTCCGAGCAATAGCAATGAGGTTGCTTGCCCCATCTTGCTGTTCCGAGATTGCCCATAGCGCTAGCACAACCGGTACCTTCAAAATTCGTAAGTAGGCATTCAGACAGAAAGAATCAATAGAATCACACAAGACTAGTGACATACTGTATTTATGATTTGCCAACTTATACCCCAGAGCCCAAACCGCTGCAACCCTATCATGGTTTGAATATCTTGGTTTCCATCCTGCTCGCCAGTAATCAAGCGAGCTCCTGACTCGTCGTCTTCGTCTGCGGGGTAGGTAGAAGCGTGATGGTGCGTCTTGCCCATGTACTCGATGCCTCGGGGGGTAATGACTGTGCTGCTTATCTCGAATACGGAACCTATAGCCCTGGCGATTGTAATTGCATTGAGCGAGTAACCTATGTTGATTAAATATGTGATAAAGGTGGCTCTCCAGGTCAGCATATTGAAATGTAGAAGCGCTAAAGCAACAGACGGGATCCAGACGGACGTGCTAAAATACATTTCGAAGCCGTGAAAGTACTGCCGAGTCTTCGATATCCATGATCTTGATGTCTCTTGCGTTGCTGCCTCTGGACGTGAGGCTGGTACGGTACGTGGTGCTTGTAGCAAATGACTGCTATTCCACACTCGCTTCGCGGAGAAGACCTCGATTGGAATGCTAATTAGGCTAGTAAGTGCCGTGAATACTACACCGAGGCGGATAGACCCGAGGATGGAGATGACAACTGAAATTAAAATAGGCGAGATTAATTTGCAGACAAGGTCGATCCTTCTCATAACGGCGTTAAGGTGAGTTAAATCGTAAGGGTTACCGGTCGGGGCAGCAATAGAAACGACCCAATCTCGCTCCATAGAGATGAGATTACCGGACGCACTTAAGCGTTCGACAATACCGAACGTCACCGCGATGGCGAATCCTATACCCTTAAGGACGGCGTTCGTGGGCAACACAAACCTGGTTTCGTGTCCTACCAGGTCCTCTTGGCTCAATATCAAGATCCAGAAAAAGGAGCCGAGAATCACCGAGCCGCGGTTGCAGATGATGGTAGAGAGTAAGGTGCGGAGTCTACTGGGAGACTTCTGCACCCATCGTCCAACCGAGCTGGAGAACAGGATCATGGCAAAATAAACTATGATCATGCTGCAAGCTTGTGTTAACAATGAGCTACCAGAGATTCAGCACAGCCGATCAGACTTGCCGTAGCGCCGCTGCTACAAGGGTATCAGGATATGCAGCCGCCGTGAAAAGGACCTGATAAGATGGTGAGGTAATGAGAAGTTATTTCATCTAATCGCTTCTTCCGGGGCGACGTACTGCGGCAAATTCATAACCACGAGCATTCCATGTCGAAAAGGCATGGCTGACGTATAGATTCAGAGCTTGTGCCCGGGTGAGGCCATTCGGAGGGACGCCGCCATTTCCGCCTTGGTGGGATCCCTCGTCGGGTAGCTCGAAACTGCTCTCAGTGCTGGTGTCGCTATCCATTTCGCACTTGGTCGTGAGAGTGAGTTTTAGTTTAGACAGTTTGACTTGAGCGTGGAAGCGAACAGCGACCAAGGTATTATATTATTAAAATATTATACTAAACCATTAGGTACTCTGCTGGACAACAGCTATAAGCTATGTATCAGCTATGCAAGTGTTTTACTTTTGGGTTACAATGAATTGGCTAATGGGTGAGTCAGGCCGAGAGGAGATGTATATCATTGGCGAATGCCATAACCTTGACCGATGATGTTATCTTCTTAGCGGGGTCCCCAACCGGGATAACACCTGGTCTGCTTCTTATTCTATTGCATAGGAGGTATATTATGAAAAGCATAGTGTAGTACTTTACTTTGATCAATCTTCAAAGCCGATAGCATAGGATAAACAAGGCTTTTTTTTATAATTGATCAATAAACTTTAGTCAAAGTGTAGGTATATTCCAATTCACAAACAACGAAGGATCTATGTTTGTCTTATATATAGGACCGGGAAACATAAGGATATTAACGTCGCAAAGCTCATAAACAGATCAAACAATTCAGACAAGCATATGTAATTTGGAGAAATTTCAACTTGCTTGAGCAAGCTTCTTCTTATTCATTTCCTCGTAAATATCTTGGAAAAAAAAAATCTCTAAAAACTGCCTTATCGACGAGAGCAGTAGGTCAGTTATATAACTCCGAATAAACCCATCCTGGGGCGCCATTAAACCCCAATTCCGTCCCATCGCCTCCCGTGTGCTCCGCGAATTGCGTGATATCTTTTCAAGTTCTGTCTTGTCGTGTCCCGTAATCGTTGGGGAAACGTACTCAGTCAATAAGCCCTGTCCCATCACATCGTGCATGACCTAAGGTCATCAGCGAAACGCCTCCAGGGGTCCCCATTTTTTAAAATATGATTAAGTTGCGCATCTCATCTGGCCGTCAAGGTCTAAAATAATTGTTCGGCAAAAAAGAATAAAAAATAAAAAAGCTTGAAAACCCCCTCGACCCCTAAAGTTGGAGGAAGGTGTTTGTCATAAGCTTATGTTCAGAAGTTTAGGGATCCCATTCGCTCTTCAACGCCGCCCCAGTAAACGATGGGTCTGGGCTCGAGGATGTTTAACTCAGGCCCGGAGCTCCGCTTCTCTTCTTCTAGGTCTGCAATTGACGGTTGTCTGAATAACACAGCGTTGATTGTGCTCACTGGCGATGAGGAGCTCGAGCTGTCAGACTGGTACGAGCTTGTGGAAGTGGTGGATGCCGTGGAGGAGCGGCGGAAAGATGTTCGGATACCGCTAGGGGTAAAGCGGGATCGGATGGTCTGGAATCGTGACTGCATCTTTACTGGTGATTTGTTTTGATTGATAAATTGGGATCTGAATCGTTTGAAATGGGTTCGGATATTCCGTCGTGAGGCTTGGCTTGGTGATCACAAACGCGTAAAAATGAGGCTCAGCCTGTGAGTTTGAAGAACGTAACAAGTGAATGAAGGGCTCAAAGCCGGCTTTGGTTCAAAAAATAAAAATAAAAAAGATGGGACGATCTATTCTAGTAAGAATCGTGAATAGAACAAAACAAGCAATACTTGTTGGGCGGTTGGGTCTTAGAGGAGGAATGATGCAAGAAGCAGACACTACAGAGGAGTCTGGAGGAAGAAGGAACACTGATGAGGTACGGTCCGACGAAGTTTTAAGTAGTAGGAGCGCGGGAGGATCTACACTATGACTCCAGCCTTAAACCAAGGGTTGTGAGGTTGAATACGGGATGGTGCAAGATAGAGAGGAATGCGCATAGTAAGGAGTCGATATACCATCAGATCCACTTTAGATCATGGGTTTGAGGGAACAGGGAGATAGGACAAGGACATGACAAGTGATGTTACTTCGTTAAAGCACACAGATCTCCGCTCAGGGGCTGAACATCAAGACTTGGTTTTAATGCGACAAGGACTTAGGTTAGGTACCAGGTAGATAGGTATTTTTTGGTGGCTGTATTCAGTACACTTGCACAAGAACCGCATTTACATACCTAACCTAGTATGATATGTCTCATGTAGCAAGTAATTGGCAGAATCGATATAATCGATAGTATGGTGCTTGCGGTAATAGCTGCGACCAGAAAGGTAACGGATGGTAGGACACGATAATACACGATACCAACGAGATTTTTGCGGTACAGCGAAAAATGGGTTTCGCGTATCGTCAGCAGTGGTGAAACAGACGAATCTTCTTCGCAACCCCATCTTGTTCTAGGCTCACTTGGTGAGATAACAATGTCGTTGTCTCGTAGCCCTGCTACCGGAGTTTCGCACCATGACCAGCCAAATTGTTTGAACTGGGCAAGCTAAGCAAGGTGGCTGTGGAGCGTGCGTGCAGTTGCAGTGCAGTCTTTGGGTTTCTCATGACCGAAACGGGTAAAGACGGTTCTGTCCAAGGGCGTATGATCGCCAACCAGGATTTAAGGGCTTGCTGAAAATGGGTTGGTCGATGATTCAGGTTGTTTCATAACAGGCATGACATAGTCAATCTATTAAAGACAGCATTCATCATAGATGCAGAGAAAATATGCGCATCATGACTAGTTTCGATTGTGAGAATGGGGTTTTCAAATGGCTGCTTATTATCGATTGGTGATAGAAGAGATCTCGAATTCCAAAGGCAACGAACTAATTCCATCGAACCCGAGGGTTGGAAATTTATCACGGTGTTGACAATGGATTATAAGCGATAATGAATTCTATGTGATAGTCGAATAATAAAAGAGTCAGGGCTGCCCGTAATCCTTACTGCGTCAGAATACGACGGGTGAGAAAATTGAGAACCGCGTTCCAGTATTGAAGATGTTCCAGGTCGTTGAAATTGGCAGGGAAAACCGCGATACGGGCAATATGCGGGTTACACACGGACCTTTATCTGCATCTACATCTGCATGTGGCACAGTGGCACAGTGGCACAGCAGCCTACCTAGGTACATATGTACATATGTGCATACATAGTAAAACCCCTGCCCTTGGCGTCGCCTCAGGAACGTAAAGACGGTAGCTGACGCAGACTCTTATCCCCACACTCATGACTTACATCCTTAGAGGTGCCTAAGGACCTATGCGAGTCGGAGTCTCATTTGGAATTCATGTGTGATAGTTTACTTCTCTATCTAGCCTCGCTCTAGATCTTAGAGCCCTAACAGATACAAGTAGTCAAACACCTGCATGATGATGATGCTATCTCTACCTGTATAATGCACCCGGGATATTTGGGATCTAACTAACACCGTAGAACATAGTAAACAGTGAACGCATGTAATATGAAGCAAGGTTTGCCTATTCATGGCGTTGACGAATAACCCCTTTGTTGATAAACCCCTTCAAGTGCCCTAGAACGCCTGCTGACTTCATCCAAGTCATTCCTGCTCCGTTTCGAGCATCTCTTGATATACCGCCCTAACGTACCCTGAATCTCGACATATAAAGGTATTTTCAGGTCCGTAAAAGAATCCGGCCCCGCGGCATGCCTCTTTGGGTACATGCTCTTTTACAATGTAGGTACTTAATGTGATTGTTGTATGAACGAGTAATCTCATCGAGGCCCGCTCCAATCGGAACGCCGTACCGACCTCCGTATTGTTGCGCTTCGTCTGATGCTTTCAACCCAAGCAGAATCATCAAGTAATTCTCTGACTTGAGCCGGACTTACCGAACTACCCCGTCTACTATTGTCGCCTGAATTCGTTCCAGGATCTTGCAATTCGAAGCTAAAAGCAGACGCGTGGGAACGTTGCCCTGGCATTGACGGGCTCGCCCTCGGTAGGCTTAAGGGATGCGCCTGTGACGAGTCGTATGATGATATATCCGCGCCAGAATTCCAGCTCTTGTGTTGCGGCCGGGATTCGTAGGATACAGCAAGGAAATCGGACGTACCACTAGCAACTGGAGTTGCTATTGTAGTACGTTGCATTGCTGTCCGTTTACGGTCGTCCTCGTCATCAACAAAGATGTCAGGCACGTCTAGCTGAGGAATTGCTGCCATCCGCCCAGATCTCTTCTTCTCCATGTGTTTCTTGAATTGGCGAGACCAATACCTAACCTTTGCGTCAGTAAAATGGGTTCCCCAAAGATACTGTTGAAAAAAAAAAACGTACACTGTGTCAAAAAACCCGACAACAATCCTTCGTCGAACCTCTTCCTCAACTCGTTGAAGACGTGCGCGACGACGCAAAAATTCCTCGAGCCTGAGATATTGTTAGTTCTTAGTTAGTCAGATCTTGAAGGGAATGCTTATTACCTTAAACTCTTGCTGTCACTGATAATCTTATAATGCGCCATAATCATCAGGACTGTTGTGAATGATATTCCTTGGACAGGGTCCGCAGAAACCATCACTTCCTCATAAAAGATATTAAATCGGCGGCGCCTTTCTTGTACTTTCCGAACATCGATCCTCGAGAGCCTCTCGTTCAGCCTCTTAATGTCCACCCCCTCACCTCCATTACTGGTAGTAGCGATTGACGAATGCCTCATATGCTTCTTATCGTTGCGAACGTCTTCTAAAATCTGCTGAACTGAATCTCCGGAATCGTATATCCGCATTTCAAAAATACCAGAGAGCTCCCCTAATAATCTTGGAAATGCTTCCTTACTGATGAAGCCTGACCCAGCAGGGTCGACACTGCGCCATGCCTCTTTAAATCTCCGTATTTCATCTCTGTCAAGGTGCGCCATGCCGCTTGAGCGCTGATAGACATAACTGAAACTCTCGTATATGAGCGAGATGAAGAGGTTGACAAAAATATACATGCTAATGAGATTCCAAGCGATGAATAGAAATCTAGCCCAATTAGTGCTACCGCAATCGCTGTCAAGGAATTCGCTACTGTTGACGCAGAGCGGCGGCATGATATTGGCGTAGTCTTCCATAATCTGGTTCCAACCTTCACCCACGCTCATACGGAAGAGCAGTAAAAGAGCGTTAGGGACAGTTCTAAAGTTGATGTTGATGTCTTCATTCTCCCCAAAGCGGGTCAGGCTGAAAGTCTGCGTTAATGCTATTGCAAACACTAGGAAGAATACCAGCCACGTGGCAAGTAGATTGAAAATGGTTGTAAGACTTGCCGCCGCTGTCTTGAAAAGCTGATCAAGCGCATCATTCCTAGGGATGAGAAGGAGGACGATGCTGACGAGGAAGTATTTGTGGATCTGAGTGAAAGTCTGATTCCCATAATTGGCAATTAGTAGAGCGGAAGTTACAAGAGAACCGGACACGCATATCAGTGAGTAGACATCCCATGAACTTCTTCTGAACCGCTTCCAGCCAAGACCAACGATGCGGATAGCGATGTTAGCCATATAGAATAGCGTGAATAGTAGGAATATGGCGTCTCTCGTGATAGACCATTGTTCTGGTTCGGGGTAATATTCCAACATCAACAAGATCAAGTGGAGGACTAACACCACGGTGATCGCCGTATACCACTTGCCTCGCTTCTCGATTGCTCGCTTATGACACCATTTCTTCCATTTATTATTCTCCGAGTCGTTGTAGGAACTTCTCGACGGTGAGATTTGACGTAGAAGCTTCCTCAATTCAAGCCACGATCTCTGTTCAGCCGTTAAGAAGGCGACACCGGTCTGCTCAGTGTAGTTTCGCATGAAGACAGAGATGAACAGGGTCAGCACGAATACTGTGCTTAGGAGGTTGAAAACTACGAAGAACATCCCATAACCCTGAGCTGACATTGCTTGCGGTTGAAAGCCACGGCCAGTAATTGCCTGAGTAGCAAATGATACGTCGACCCAACCCTCTTGCGAGACGATTTGGAAGAGAATAAATAATGAGGAAGCGAAGTCGTCGAATTTAAAATAAGGATTATCTGCAACGCGAGGGGCGAGTATTGTCCAGTTCGGACTAGCCGGCGCAGTTTCAAATTCGCCAAAGCAGTCAGATAGGTGCGTAATATCGTCACCGTCATTGCATTCCAACAGTTGTCCATTGAACAAGTTCAAGGCATATATGGCAAATGGAATTAAGAGAGACAAGGAGACCAGCGCAGCCTAGAATATTAAGTTAGCATAACACTCAAAAGTATTTGATACAAAATTTGACCTACACTGATAATCTTCCACCCAGCTACTATTATTAGGGAATGAAAGGTGTCTCTTGCACTGTTGCTAATGTTAAGTAGACGAAGTGCCCGCAATGCTTTGAAAGCGCCGATAACCCTAGAGACGTCCCCGTCATGGAATAGGAGGGTAAGCACATTAATCCACAGTGTGATAAGAACCACGCCATCTATGATGCCCCATGAACTCCTATAGTAGGCATTGGGCGTGAAGAACCAACCATCTGCAATGATTTTGATTGCTGCCTCCACCGAGAAAACTATTGCGAAGCCCAGGTCGACCCAGACAAACCAACTCTTGTATCGGTTTTCTCCCCCATGTACTTGGAGATATTCTTTTTGATACAGCGGTGTAGTAATGCAAGCTAGTAACACCATGGCGATGATAGCAGCATAGATGAACACCGTAAATCCATACAAGGCAAACTTGTTTGGTTCCACGCCATCAAAGCGCTCGTTACCTCTTCCTGGCCCAACGAGTCGTTGGCAAAGCCGGCGAATAGGGTTTTGTGGCGTGAAGATGAAAAGCGAATTATTATACGTAGGATGACGGGCAAGATACTCGCGTTGAGCTTTACGGCGTTCGGCAGTGGCAGACACAGCTTGACGAGCCATCTGCCGTGGATCGAGGGCGTCGTTAGGAAGGTTAAACCGGATGTTAGAATAGAACGGATTCGGCTCCTTGCTAGTAAATAGACCACGAATCCGGCCCCAAATGGAAGACATAAAGCCAGGCCGAATACCCTCACCAGCGACCCCTTCTTGTGGAGTAGAACTACTGCTAGATTCCTGGTTTAATGGGGCCAGCGAATCGTCAAGGAATTCTCGGACGACGGCATCTTTCAACAGCATCTCCATGGTCGCTGGGCCGTAGTCCAACGGATCTCTTTGCTTGGACTTCCCCAAGGTGAAAATATCCGAGAGCGTAATATTAGTGGTTGCATTGCTGCCCAGTTCCTTGCGTTGCAAAAATGCCTTAACTTGCTCCAGCCGCTTCTCATCTTCCGACACGTCAAAATTCTCTTGAATGACAGCAATGAACATATTAACGATAATGAAAAATGCGAGGATGAACCAGCCGATAAGGAACATTGCGCCATACCAGGACGTGTTGTACTGGGTGGTGTACGACGTTACATCGTAAAGAATATCTGTCCAGTTCTCACTTGATAGAATTTGATACATGCCGAGGAATGAATTGAAAATATTGTAGAACGATATTCTGACCAGCTCACCACCGTCGTCATATAATGGCATCTCTCCACGAAAAAGTTGGACAGCGAAAATGGCCATTATAAAGGTGATCAGGAACACGAACATCATAAGGTTTGCGATACCCGTAGCGTTTCCGAGGACCAAGAGGATCAATTTCCTAGTGAGCGGTAGGGCCATAACCACACGATAGGATCGTAGGATTTGGAATATCGTGAGCCACATGTATGTTTGACCGCTTTCTACGATATGGGGGATGATTATTATCGTATTTGCAAACGCTAGAAAGAGGTCGAATAGGTTTTGGTAGCTCCGAGGAAAGGCTCTCCAATTAGCCGCGATTCTAATGACGATTTCGACATCTAGGAGAGCCGTCACTAAGATGCTATTTGCTTGGATAAAATGTGCTTGCGTGGGTCTCATATCCGAACTTCGCCAACCCTGAGCAAAAAGCTCTTCCGCGATGAGGAACACCCAAAACAGCCGTGTCTTATTGTATATCTTCTCGAATGTTGAGATCCTACGCAACTCTTCCTGGGAATCGGAAATTTGAAAGTTATCGTCCGCTGTGAAAGCGCTGGCCTTGCTCTCTTCTCGGATAACCTGGAACGATGAGGTGATCACAGCAATGAGTAAATTGGTAAGCCACAGCATCATGATCATAATACCAGCGCCGAAAAAAAGAGCTGCCGGGAGGAACTCGGAATAGGTGGTGTAGTACATAAGATCTGACCATGTATTGGCACTCATGATTACAAAAACTAACTCCAACGAGTGATGGATATTGTTGAAGTTGACAGTGTCGTTGAATGGACTTGATTGCTCGAGACAAATGGAATGCCGGGGGCATATATAACCCTTAGGAGTACGGGACGGACTTTCGAGATCCTGCAATGTGCCCGGAATCGAGCTTCTAACCCAAGGTCGTTCTGTGCCATTTTCATCGAGATACCCGCCACAGAATTGCATATCATTTGTATACGACAGGGACATATTATCGGGCTGTGAAGGATCCAGCCAGACACACTGTCGGTTTAGACTTGCTTTAAAGCTTTGCACGCCGATGATGGCAAATAAGAGCCAGAAAAAGCCTAGAAGGAAGGAAACCCGAAGAAGAAGTGGTGCAGCCTTCTTCAAACTTCGCAGTATAATCTAGCACGTGAGTTAGAAATGGCAATTCTCAGAATTTCTCCATGTGAGGTAGCTTACCGCTGTTCCGTTTGTAAGTGCGAGTAGTCGAACAATTCGAAGACAGCTCAACATGCGAAAGATAAATAAATGCTTCTGCGTTTCGATGCCCGTGATGCTGAGGACGAAAGCTATCCAGAAGGACACGACCGCAATAAAATCCAATCTGTTAAACCCGTGCCTCAAGAAAGCTCGGCGAGCTAGTTGCATCCTTTGCTGTTCCTCGATTGTCTCGGGCATACTGCTATGCATCATAGTGAAGGATCGAGCAAATGTAGAAGGCCCATAAGCCGGCTCTCGAGGAGTTTTCACAGATTTCTGACGTTGGGGCCGAAAAACAGCATTATACTGGTCCGATATAGCCGCACGAATTCCTTTCTTTCGGTCAATGGTGCTGTACTCTTCAGCATTTAGTATAAAGCCAGATACAATTATCCGAGCTATCGTCTCGAGGGTGAATATTATGAAGAGGATAAGAAGGGCCCAGTTCGTGCTTGAAGAGGGGTCCCAGAGAGGGGGGCGCTCATTTCCGGGAAGATAGACATTGTTTGCAGCCTCGACAGCAAGCAAGATGGCTTGGAGCACAATCAGGAGGAGGAGGAAGGGTTCCATGTATGGATTCACCAGTATATCGCAGAGCTTCCTCCTAATGACATTATCGGGCCCAAAAATGCCTAGAGAACGTCCTTTCAAAGGGTTCGGCATTGGCCCTTCACGCCGAGGAGGCAAAGGAGTTTCCGACGTAGTCCACCCGGGCTCGCCACTCTTCTCAGTATTCGAGTAGACTTGAGAAGGGTATGATGTGTCAACACCTAGTTGAGTGGACAAATGACTTGGCGACGCTCGGCCATCTGCACTAGGTGATCTTGATCTCTGCCGTCTTTGTTGCTGTTGCTCAAAAGTTTCCCCTTCATTACTGATATTAACAACACGCTGGGACATGGCCCTAACAATTGACCCAGCTCTATATAGGGCATCGGCCGTGCTTGGCATTCGCGAGGTCCGATTGTCATTTGGCGCGAGAGAACTGCCGTAGCTGCGGTGCTTCGAAGGAAATGCATTCTCCAAATCAAACCCCAACATCCGGGGAGAGCGTTGTGGCGAGCGTGAATTGTCTATATCAGAGACCGTCTGGAAGCTATCTCTCGGTTGCGTGTCAACTTGCAGGGTGGGCAAAGCACCGGCGATCGGCTGCGCAGCAGACGTTAGGGGGGAACTATCGGATTCAAAGTAGTCTACGTGAGCCGTTTCATCGTAGTAGGGAGTCTCGGGGGTATATCGCTGAGCGGGTGTCGAAGTATCTCGAGGCAAGGCCGGGGCCGAAGGTTCGATTCCCGGAGGTAAGGCGAACTGAAGAGCAGCAGCATCTATAGGCGAAACGCCAGGACTCGGGCTCAGGTCGGCATTCTGATGATGCTGCTGGTAGCCATCCCAATACGTCGAAACACCCAGATTGCGACCCGCAGATCCCCTCTGTCCCTCGCCTTGCGACTGGCCATCATGTTGACGTTGCTGTCTTGCAAGATCCTGTAAGGGGATGGATTGGGACGAAGCTGCGGAAGGGTTCTGTTGCGAATCTCGAGGCGAAGTGGTAGATCTAGTCATGGTAATATAGTGTCATCCAGATGACACCAAATTAGATATATGTATATACGAGAGAAAGAAAGGGTAGACGTCAGGGCACAATACGCAAGTAAGCGCACCGGCAAGACGATTACTTGGTCGATATCAAGAGCATCACATAGAAATAGGCAATTCGTTTCGAATGGTATATCGAGACCAGAATCCGGAGAAAGGATACGCCAAGCCAAGATCGTTAGAGAAAGAAAAACAATATGAGGTCGGATTTGAATGAGAGACGTGGAAAAGAGAGTATGAAACACATAAAAATCAGGACGCGTGGGTCGCAAGTTGCGGGTTGCGGGTTGCAGATCAGATACAGAAAAGACAGAGAGGGAGAGGGAGAAGGACATGCAAATTGATAAACGTAAAACATAAATGTTGCACGAATTTCTATCGAGTGAATCTGGGGACTAGGCTATGGGTTGCTGCTATGGGCTGCCATAAACCTCGACTTCTAAAAAGAAAAATTCAAAATTTTAATTTTTGTTGCTGCAAATAGGGAGGCTATTACAGTATAGAATCGAAAATCAACGTTAAATCAAATACTAGTAAAGACACACGGAAAGGAAGGTCCCAAGCCGACGATTTACAATGTTTCCGCATTTCGCTTGCTGACCTGCGCCGAGTGAAGTGAGGTCTCCTAACTTCCAATTGGGAGCACCCTCCAAAAGGAGCCAAAAGGAGGAATGATCAAACTAAACTAAGCCTTATCCCGCTGTATCTTTTGCTAATCAGATAGCATCGGATAGCTACGGTTTGTACCTGTTTTTGCTAGATCGGCCTTAGCAATTGATACGCTGCAGCGCCGTTCTTGCCGTCCGTTACACTATCGATAGGTTACTTAAAATACGAGCCGTCTTTTAGAGATGCCCCCAATGGGGCTATTATCTGCAGGGGCATCTAGGTACATACAGCTTAGCACGACTCTGTGTCCTCATTATGTTCATCCGTTTATGACGAATGATTGTTTGTTTCCAAGCATAGGTACGTAACGTCTAATCTAACTAACGCAATTATACTACCTATAGCAGATTATAATGGTATACATTAGACTGCAATGTGTTATTACGAAATATTTAGGGCTTTAATAAATAATAAATAACTAAAGCTCGAACAGTTATACTACCTGTTTATTTCACTTAACTTTCATTTGATCACAGATAGGAGCTGCTATCATTACCTTTTGAAATGTTTGAAGTTTCATCACGTGCCTATTTAGCATCTCTATGTACAGTACGCATCTAGGTAACTCCATCCTTCAAAGTTCAAAGAATCTTGTGGCTTGGCCCCACGGTCCCCTCTTTTCAGGTGGGCTGCGGCGCGTAAGCAGGTAAAGTGGAATCCACACGGCATTCCGCTGCATGTACTGCGCAGTTGCGTCGCGTGAAATGTCCAGAGAAATGGAGGTGCAAACTCCCAAAACCGCGCCTAGAAATTCATTCCCCCAAAATTACGTGCCTACCGCAGCTACAACTCGACCTCACCTCACGTCACCTTATGGATTACCGAATATAGTTTTCCGCTTTGCCAAAACCTCGACAACGACAACAATAATAAACGTACCTAACGGTATATTACCCAACTTATTTTAGGTGTTGAAAAATTAATCAAACTTTACTTTGCCCATCGCCATGAAATATCTCGTTTTGTCTGTGCCCATGTTTAACTTCCCTTAACCCTAATTCTATCTCTGCCCTTTCTTTCACTCGTCCCTCGACTACTACCCTAACCGACTACGTCGACCACACCGTCCTGCTCCCATTTGAATATATTCCGAACTCGCTTAAACATCCGGTAGACCCCCTTTGTATTTTTCAGCTGCATGAGTTTCGGTCGTGCATAGAACGGTATATTTGTCGTCATGGTTTCATCAAGGAAGCGCGCCTTGCGCGACACCGAACCGGAAGCCAACGCCCAAGAGCCTCCCCAGAAGCCTCACCAGGAGCCATCTTTACTTCATCGCATTAGAAATACTTGGCAATTTGCCAACTTGTTCCAATGGATTTACCTATTCGGCAAGGTCGTGAAGATAGACGATAATCTCGAGATAGATGTATGTACCCCTTGCCATTAATTTTAACTTATGGTTCTCGTCAAGCGGAATCTTGAGTACCGATCTGTAGCGCTAACATTCCGTTCTCATAGGATTTGGAAGCCGAGCTTTTAAAACCTCGTTCAACTGTTCTAGTCGACATTGGGCTTGCCCTACTCAAGTTTGTATCATCGCATCGTGGCTTGACGTATGTCTTATCGCAATGCGCGCTTCTCAAAAGTTATATTATTAATTATTAACATGTTTCCAAGGCCGGACCTCTTTGACGAATATACACGACGACAGTATATTGCCAAAGCCCCCGATCGAAATCCTTTCGGTACGGCGGACACACCCGCCAAATTTGACGACTTCGATGCTTTGACAAAGGTTCGTCAGCTGCGTGGCCGATAACGATACAATAATATGCTAAATATTTTCACTCCAGATTAAAGTATTGCAGCAGCTTACCCAATGGGTAATGTTGCATCCCGAAAGAATCCGGGAGAAGATGGATGAACAGAAGCCGAGTGATCAAACCGAATGGGTACGAATACCATTCTCGAGATTCAAAGAGAAGCGCTAACAGGACATCAGAGAATTGAGCCCTCGGGCTGGGATAGTGACGACCGCATCTATTATATACTAGACGATAACCGAATATACCGTATGACAGAAGCTCCACCAACCCCTACGCCCTGGAAACCCAAAAAGAATACCAAAAAAGCCAAAGCAGCAGCAAGAGCTGCCAAGCGACGCCGCACATCAAGGTCCGCAGCTCACGATGGCGGTGATGGCGATGATGGCTCTGCTTCCGACGCGGATCAGCCTGCTGAGCCGGAGGATGACGGCCTTGGGGGTGCGAAGTGGGAATGCATTGCAGCGAGTCTTGCAGAAGTGCAAGAATTCCTCAGTACCATTCGGAAGACCCGCGATGATAATGAAAAGGTTTTAAGGAACACTATTGAGAAACATCTTCTGCCTATCTTAGAGAAGCAAGAGGAATCCCGGAAACGGAAAGCTCTACAGAGGGAGAAAGAGCTTCTCAATCTCCAAAAGATGGCTCATGCCAAACGTTCGAGCCGACTTGCTAATAAAGCTGAGCAACAACGATTAGAGCAGCAGGCTAGAGAAGAGGAACAGAAACGGCGAGCAGAAGAGGTGGCTGCTCGAAAGGAGCAGCAGAAGCGTATGAAAATAGAGAAGGAACGCGATAACCGTATGATGTCAAGAGAGCAACGATTTCGAGAACGGGAGGCCCGGCGGCGACAACACGAAGAGGAACTAGCCCAGTTGTCTGAGGATAGCAGAAACCTAAGCACTGGGACTGGTCGGTTGTCTGAGAGGCGGCTGAAAGCGGAAATCGAGAAGAATAGGCAAGCCCTGCAGGAGCTTGAAGAGGAAGAGGATGACTGGATTTTCGACTGCATATGTGGTGTTTACGGCCAGGTTGATGATGGCACACACAGTATTGCCTGTGAAAGATGCAACGTCTGGCAGCACAGCAAGTGTGTTGGCATTAGTGAGGAAGAGGCCGATCGTGACGATTTTCATTTCATATGCAAGAGCTGTCGCCAAAAGAGTTCAACGCCTAAATCCGCCACAGTTATCAAACTGAAGGCTAATCAACCCGATGCTTCATCTCCAGCTCCTACTGCAAGGTCGGAGGGGTCGCCTACCCCAGACCGTGCTCGACTCACCCAACGCCCTGGCATTGCAGTTGAAATACCAGCAAGGCTTAACAACGCACAGCTCGCCGCCACCCAGCCAGTGATTCCCATAAAGCAGGCAGGCCAGCCCAACGTCCCACCTCCATCTTCACCGTTCACCAACGGCGACGGGCTTCATCCGTTCTCTTCGCCACACCCAAATTTATCACCACCGGAGCAATCGCCCAATAAGGCAAGAGCCTATTCAACCATGTTTAATGCGTCATCGCCAATCTCCGGGAGTCGTTCTGGGGATATTAGAGTGCCGCAGAAAGGTGTATTTCGCGTATCATCCAAAGCTAATGGCATATCTCCCTCCGCACAGTCGAGCAACCTCTCACCTCATGTGGATGCGTCCGCACATCCATTAGCCTCCAAATCTGACTCGCCTTCAAAGCAGCCTTTTGATGCCGCAGGCAGCAGCTATCCAGTTCTTTCTCCTCCATCCGCATCGTTTTCTGCCTTAACACACCCTTCAAGCAGTGATATCAACACCCAGCAAGCAGTACTCTCTACTCCACAGCTTAAGAAGTTTGACCACGCGGGAGCACGGCTTGACGTAACGCCTAGCCTACCACCAACCCAGAATGGGATCTCGCCCCTAAAACGGTCGCCGCCTCCACATCAACAATCGGGCAATGGGCTAACGTCGACCCCAGCACATTCGATTCTCCCTCCGGTGACAGCCCTGTCTCCTTCGCCTTCACAACAAATACTAACACCGCCCGTCAAATCTTCGGATCCCATGCGGCCGGCATCACAAACGCCAAGTGGCATTATTAGGGACGAATAACCAGAAATGTCTCAAGACGATGGCTTAGTTGCCCAGCCGACCAGACCTTGACAGGTTATCGAGAATAGACTATTAACAACTTATTATGTAGTCTGGGGAGTAGTCATATCTTCGGTGCACTTTCTTCGGCAGCACAGGCTTGATTACCTCCTGGTTGAGATAGGATGAGGGTCTCATGCATCTATCCAATCCTAGCATTGATATTGGGCTATTTTCTTTGGCATGTCGGTGCAAAGGCAAATGAGCTCAGATGCTCCTATAATGTCAACCTCTCTTACCTACGGGACGGGGAACGGAATGCGTCCACAAACCTGTTGGGAGCATGTAGGAATAGAAGTTTCCGGTGGTTTTAGATGATGGATGCATTTTTATGGCGTATAAGACAGGCAAACCTGAAATGTAAACTATAAGGGAAACGTTACAATACTAGTTTTTGCATGCATTGACGATGCACAACAGACACTGACAGGGTTTTTTTTTAAAAAAAAAATGAGGCGCAATATTTAGGAGACCACATCATCCAATGATTCAAAGATGTTCACCTGCCTAGATGGCCTTACCTTGCGTATACCTAATGCCTACTATATTAGGTACATACATGTAAGTACCTGACATTAGGTACACGTTGTGTGTTGTATATGTGAGAGGGGCCTAATTTTAAGAGCAATCGTGCATCGTGCATCTTGCATCGTGCATTTGCGCATCGTCAGATCGTATATCGTACATTGTGCATAAAACCCTTAGGATGGATGTCCGGTACCTGCTTATATGGAGTAACGTACTTTCCCATAATCAGGCACGTCTTCAGATAGGTACCTCCACCTCCTACATGGGTCGCAACGCCTTACCGCTTGATCGCACATCAAAAAATTCTTGCCCTATTTTCTTATTGGTGGGTTCTCTCCAAATCTTCACCTCAATATGGCAATATGTAAATGTATCAAACCGCAAATTCATCAGTTTTCATCTCAATTTATTTGACCTAATATTAGCAGTATTGGCATCCTGCTACAACACATATCTACCTAGGTACGTAAAATAGACATATCACTTACAGTCGGGGTACATCAATCTGCATCCATTTCGTCTTCCATCTAACTTCTCACTTATCATCTCCACTATATTTTCTCTCATCTTAGTGTCTAACCCAAAGCTCTCCCAATGGTGGGCAACCACACCGACTCCACGTTTTTCTCTTCGGCAGGCTGCAGATAGATGCACAGCAGTTCGCAGCCCGGGCGCGCCTAGGCGTCTTACGAGACAGGACATCTTTTCCGGGCTCCAGGATGAGCCAGCTAGTCTTGCATCTGTCGCGGGCTAAGGGGAAACCCCAACCTAATCAAACCCAGACTTTCTAGTAACTATTATTGGGCAATGTGCCATGCCGTTCGAAGTTGAGCTGTCACACAGGTCCCGAATATTCGCACGAACTGTTGGCCAAAGCGCTAAGACAGGATAGGAGCAGAATGGTGTACCGGTATGCAGAAACGCAATTAGCAATACTGAAGCGAGATGGGTAGTGCGTGCTTACTGGTATGCTTTTACATGATATCAGTAAAGCAGGCAGGCGAACGGACGACGCAACACGAAAGAGTCACACGTGCTTGACATGAATATATTTGGTATCAAGCTGAAGGTAATGATTTCGAAGGTATGAATGTAAGAGGGGGCAGCTCGACTAGGTTCTTTCTAACAGTTTCATTGTTATAGCTCTACAAGTTCCAAGCTATTGGCAAGACAGTGCATAGCAAGGGAGGAAAAAGAGAGATCCAGGAAGAGCTAACTGCGTGATGGCCTCAAAGACGGACTCCGAGTCCAAAAAGACGAAAGAAAAGAAGAGAACACAAGCCGGTCTTTCAAGCGAATAATTAGTATATATGCATCGGTGCATGCGCGATGCTGCATATCTACATCCATCTTCTATGATGTTCATTCATTATTCGCAGACTGGTCTTCTAATGAAGACGATAGTACTATCTCTTGACATCTTCCTATTTGCTTTCCTTTAATACCATCGGAATTATCAACTTTACTCAAAACAACTTACCTTCCTATCTATAAGGCATGATGAATGTACGTCAGTTTTTAGTTGTTGGGTTTTCCCCTTTTCAGCACTACCAGGGTCGAGGTTCAAACAGTCTGCAAAGCTAGTGCAAACACCCGTCGCACGGTACAGGGATGCGGCTGCAAACAAATGCCCAGGCACGATCCGCCAGTCAGCCATATGTGTTCATCACTCATCACTCGTCGTTAGGAAGGGCCACACTAGCGGCCGATGAGTACTACATCTAACATCTATATTGCAGGATAAACGGCACTACTGCTCAGCCAGTAGGTCCCTCGCGCTTGGGTCCACCCCCAGAATAAAGGGGTTGACCTATAGAGCTATGAAGACACTACATACATTACATACATATTACATACACTACATGTTAGGTACTTTGGAGACATTCTCTTCGCTACTGGACTCTCTATAATGCAGTTACTTGCACCTGTTCAATGGTGAACAGCAACGCGTCATGACCGTCTTGGCTAGACGCTTATTCGCCGCGAGAAAGGGGGTACGGCGAGGAGGGGAAGAAAGAATCCAGTACTAGTTTATCTGCATTTGGCTAATTTATCCAGAGAAATGTCAAAGGAATGTTGGAGTATGTGCGCCACTGGAGATTTTAGCTGTGAGAAGCACGTTTTCGGGGCTTATACAGGAACCAACATTCCAGTCCCTCACATCGGCAAGGAGTAGCCATGATAGTACCTAGTAACTGCGAACATCTGGAAAACCTTGGCAAGGTAGCAAGGTACCGCCAAAAGCAACTGATGGGTGATATTCCGCTCAGTCGTACCGAAGATGTGGCAAAAGGCTAGGTTGCTCGGGGATCAAGTTTATTCAACTCCCCGATCCCTTATGCAGGATATCTCATGCAATCTTGCATGTAGTCTTCTACCCCAGGATCTGCGGCTACAGGTATCATGTAAGTACAGTACGGTTTTTTTTTTTTTTTTGGTTTTGGTTTTTTCAAATGTCTTACCTTAGTGAGAAATAGTTGAGCGGCAGTCCATCGCTATCGGCGTTAACAGATGCAGAATTTGTGAAATCAAGAAAGGGAGGGAAAGAAATGGGTATAGGCGACATTCGACCTACCATATGAAGCATAGAGCTAACAAGACCAGCTATTTTCCCTCCCGCTCTCTATCAGCCCGGAATGTCCGGTACCCAGCAGATGCACAGTTCCTAGATTCTCTCTCTTTTGCCCCCGAATACGGCTAGAGATAGCTCCATAAGTGACCTAGAATAATTTTCCTGTTCAGCGCACGTTGTACAATGCCTCGCATTTTTCCCTGTTGCGTTCCGAAAGCGGTAATGCACTACCTTGCGGCCGCATTCTACTTTCCGAAGAAAGCCGCCATACAAATAACTATAGCCCCAGGAATACTGTTTTGAAAGAGAAATTTAGAAAGGCGTTTCTTTTTGTTGTTTCTTGTTAGCCATCGCTGCTTTTCGTCGTTCGTGTTGGGTCAACAAAGGTCATCCCTAGCAGTAGTTTTCCATCTAGTCCTTTTACTTACCCATCTATTCATGAAACATCCAGTCGTGCTATACAACTTGGCTGGGTCGATAGGGATAGGAGAAGGCGGTCATACAGCCTACCGACAATAATTAGTTCCTTTACACACTCGATTTTCAAATCAATCTCCAGGCACCCTGTCGATATATCTGGCTCAAGGAACCTGGATCCAGTCTTAGAGGACGGTCACATCGATAGCCAGCCTTACAGAAGCACTAGTCCCGGCTACCAGTCCGTGCTACTTGTTTGGCACGTGGGTATCTAAAGTTCCTTTAGCGAAGGGACGGGAACAAAGAAAGAAAGGAAACTTGTGTAGGCGACTGCCGGGGACGCTGCATCAACCAGTAACTCGTTCTGCCTACCTACTCTCCCGTACCCACTAAGAAAGGTGTGTGAATTCATCAATCTATCCCATATTTCCACCCCTCCGGGTGAGAAGCCTTACACATATCTCTCTATCCCAAGACTCTGGTTCACCTTTACCCATCAGTCTTCCAGGTCTATTAACGAAACAGAGTGAAGAAGTACGCACACACGACCGGTAACGAGAGTAAAGACGGAGTGTCGTCCCTGCGCTGCTAGAGCAAGGATACCACAGACAGCTCAACATATTATCAGGCAGATATTATGCGATAAGTATGTGCTTCTAAGTTTCTACACTTCGTCTTTCTCCTTTCCTGCTCACATGACTGAATGCGGCTGCATGCCCCCTTCCTTTACAGTGTCATGATTAGAGACAAACCCGGTTTCTGATAGATCTATGCCTGCTGCAACAGTCTACGCTAGTACCAAGCCGTGTAGTCCATGTCTTCTTAACACAATACACTGCTTCTGTAGTTGCAGAAAGATACAACTTGGTAGTCCATGCGTGGTGAAGCAGGAAGTCATCGCAGGCTACTGGAACTAAAGACTTACTTATTTACAGGCTGAGAAAGTCCAGATGAAAGCTCCCCCACCTCTGTAGTTGGAACAGCCTCAAAAGTGGTACATCCAACCAGTTTCCCGATATATCTTCGACATTCTTCCAAGATACCTGGACCAATACGATACTGATTACTACTTTGAGACCTTCTTTCTTTTGCCTCCTTACTGCATGTGTCTTTCTCGACCTTCCTCACGCTATTTCATCTCAATCCCGACTTTACCACGCCTATCGCACTCTGGGTCAAGGAGTTCCAGCCAGCTTCCAAGTAGCTACGGACCAAACATTAGAGACAAATCCGAATAGACGAATTAGTGATAATTTACATTACACCAGAGCCGGTAGGAACTATTGAATAAGCACAGAGAGACTGCATACCGTCCCTTTTTTGTGCGTAGGCTCATCTTATCGGACCTCCCCCTTTCCAATTGATTATCAGAAAAGAATCATTTCCATAACCTTTAGTCCCATATCTGAGCTGACGGAGTTAAGGGCATTAGTAGGTATGCATAAGATCCCATTACTTACTAGCCTTTTTATCTAATTCCTACAGGAGTCTTCCTCGTTGCCGGTTATTCTCTAAGAAACACGATTGGCAACTAGTTGCTAAGGAGCCGTCCTACAGTCATATTCACACGTGGGAGTGCGTCGCTTCTTTCCTGATTACCAGGTGGTAATTGTCGGCTCCCTGACGACGATTTCCCTTTAACACCCAATATCTGCAGCTTTATGTGCATCCCCAATAATTATTGCGAATCATCCCTACCTACGTCCAAGGCCGAATCTAAATACATTACCCTCCTTGCAAGATAGTAGATTGGTCGGGAAATAACTTTGATATGGAGAAAGCTAGTCCATCATCGCCAGTGCCATCCAACACTAACAACGACCCTTCTTCTGCAACTGCCGACGACGTCCTCCAAAGTCAGTTCCAGCAACTTATCCAGCATAATGCGACAGCACCGTCTGTGGAGGTACACAACCAGATAAGCTCGAAACCCCCTTCACGATACTCAAGTCCAGTACCGCCGGTACAACAGCCGCCGCCACCACAGCAGCAGATGGTTATGCCTATACACGACCACCCTCCTACATATAATAGCGGCTATCAGCAACAGAATTACCAGATGGAACCAAGCCCGTATCCCCAGTTGCCCGATACAGGCTCATCACTGGTACGTTATTATTAGAAATAAAGAACATTGACCAGTTTCAATAGATGAACAATCAACTTGATTTCGTTTTGTTCTTTATTGTTCAATGTTCTTGAGCGATCAATCTTTACTGATGCTTTCTTATAAAAGACCCCTCACAATGCCTATAGCACTCCAGCAACCTCACCGCCAACTCCTTTACAAACAGATAGTATGAGAACTAGAAGCGGCCGATCTATTAACCGTACACGCGAAGGGACTCCGATGATGAGTTCTCGAGGTCTTAAGAGACAATCTCCAATGGCAGGAGAAGGACTGAGCGCAGGCGCCAAGAAGAAGAAGAAGACCAGGGGGCAAGCGGATGAGCCAGCAGTAGTGCTAGATGCACCTTTAAGCGTATTAGTAAAAGATATTACGACAGTGCAGGACACTAATATCGAGGAATACGTGAACAGAGGCGTGGACGTACGGCAAAGAGAGGTGAGGGAGTCGAAAGATGGCAAGGTGAAGCGTCCGATGAACGCTTTCATGTTATATCGAAAGTCTTATCAAAATCGAGCCAAAGAATGGAGAAAGCACGACAATCATCAGGTCATTTCACGAATCTGCGGTGTAAGCTGGGCAATGGAACCAAGGCCCCTCAAAGAGCAATTCGATACCTACTCCAAGATTGAGCGAGCAAATCACGGCCTCGCTTTCCCCGACTACAAATTTGCGCCGGCAAAAGCTAAGAACCGGAAGACCGGTAGTAGGAGCACCCCTGCCGTCGAGTCGGAGGATGAAGGTTCTGACCTCGAAGGTTATCACTGGGATACCGCCCCACCGTCGAGAAGTTCGTCGAGACCGATTTACGATGCGGATGGTGAGTATCGGCCTCCAGGGATGAGAGCGGCGTATCCAACATACGCGTCACCAGTCATGCATCATACACGCCTGCCGCATCCGACACACCCATCTTCGTTTCATCACTCCAACCCGGGCAAGCCTCGCCCAGTGGAGTACGGAGTCGGGCTTGGGCCGAACCAGTACTATCAACAAACGAGTGACTATATGCGCCCGACTTACCCACACCATATCCCGCAATACGGCAGCCAGATGGCTCCTTTCGTCGAAAACGTCTACATGAACAAGGCGAACTCACCGGCGGGATCCTATCATAGCTCACCTGTTGACCACTACGGCAATATGATTGGATCTGCGTACCCACCTCCACCTCATCCGTACCAACGCATCAACGAGCATCCCATTGACCCGTCACTCATGGGTCAACAGGGTAGCGACCACTTTGACCCGCTAAGCATACTTGGACTCGGGGGTCAAGGCGAGGGACTCCAACATCACTACCAACTTGACCAGGGAGGTATAGGCGGACATCATGCTAGCGACGAGCAGCAGCATCATCATCAGCAGTTCGAGCAGGCATTCCATCACCCTTCCCACACCGTGCCCGAGGAACGACCATCGTGGCACGATGATACGCCGAATCTGGCAGAAGGCGAGTGGGAGACCTTAGCCGCGGGCACCGATTTCGACATCGACGGCATTTTAGGCACGACGGACAGCCCTGGGGGTTAACCTTGGACAATTGCCATGAAAGGGACAGGCAGAACCCATAAGGAGAGGTGAGACGAAAACACAAGAAAAAGAAATAAAATAAAATAAAATAAAGAATGGGAAAGGGGCGGAGGCTAAAGTTTTCCACATTCGGAGTTGGGAGTAGACACGCAGTTTTAATGTATTTAATTTGACTCTGTTTCTTTTCTCTTGCATGTCTTCCACCGGCGCCACCGCGCTACGGTTTTGTTTTGTATGTTTTCTCTACACACTTGTGTGTAGTGTGCGCATTGCGTGTATGTATCTGTGCGCGTGTCGGGTTGCCCGCTTTCAAAGTAGTCATTCCGCGGCGTCGTCGTCATCGTTTTCCATGGACATAGACCTTCGTTAGTTGGTTGGTTGGGCGGCTGGCTGGAAGTGATAGTGGTAGCAGTGGGTACTGGTGGCGGCGATGATGGTGATGATGATGATACCCTCTTCGCCTACGGCTTGGCTAAGAATGCCAGGGAAATCAACAAGTCAAGTCAAGTGAAATTACGTCAGACAGACGGAGCCGCATCATTTATTCTCAAGCAGGGACATCGTGTATGTGGTAGTGTATGTTTATTTGGGAGTCTGGAGAATGAGAGAGGGAGGGAGAATTTAGGGGTTAAATAGAATGCAATAATGAAAACCCTCCGCAAATAATGGAGCTTAAGCAAGCTGTAATCACTTGATGCCTCAGAGTCAGAAGTATGGAATAGAAAGGAGATCATCTGATCCGATCTGATCTCATGTCCTTTTTGTCCTTTTAGCTACTTATGTATATGGGAGGGACACTACGTGGCTTCTCTCTCTATTTATTATCTGACTTGATTCTCAACCCCTTCCTCCCTCCCCCCCTCCTTTTTTTTGGGTCATTGTTTCTCGTTACAATCCCGCCCAAGTCGTTTAAAACCAAGGACAAACCGGGGCCGGGCGTGACCCCTCCAACCCCCCGGTCCGGGATGACAAAGGAAATGCGTCTAGGCTCAACACTTTATAGGAGAGTTTCCCTGCCCTGAAAGGGACTTGACGGGAAAGTCGCGGATTAATACCTGTCGAAACAGACGGAATGATATATATGTGTGCACCAGGGCGGGCGATAAAGAATCGTTGCAAGTGGCGGGTTATACCATGTTGTTGTTGGTTTTTCATTTCTTTTTGTTTTCCTAAACCTACAAATCTTACAGCTCATCCTTGGGTCTTTCATCGCTTCTATCGAGCGGTGCGCTTGCGCTAGTGCCTTTTTCTATATCTACTTCCATCATGCGCTTCTTTGGATTAGGGGGTTCCTCGTCGTTGCGCTCCCTTAATACGGTTTCCTCCTTCTGCTCCTGCTCCTGCTCCTGCTCCTGCTCCTGCTCCTGCTCCTGCTCCTGCTCCTGCTCCTGTCCCTGCTCCTTCTCCTGTTTCTCCTCCCCTTCCTCCACATTTTTGTCTGTCTGGGTGTCATCCTCCGTTCCGTTACTGATGATCCTATCAACTTCTCCCATCACAGCTTCCGAGCTCTCACGTGACACCTCTGATTGATAACTGACTTGCGCCGTTGGGATCCCTTCGTTATTCATGTGTACCTGCGTCGACCTGGACTGTGTAGCTGCTGATGACGGGTCGAGGTCCGGACTTGATACTTGTGCACCGTGCCAGCTGACGGCATTAGACACGCCCGCCGCGCTCTTGAAGATGAGCTTCAGGGGAAGCCAGACGAGCCACCAGGCCGGACCCCAAAGCAGACGTCTGAATATCAACCACCCAATGGTAACCACCAACATGTAAAAGGCCGACTGCAGATACCAAGTGTCGGTCTTCTGGCTCTTGAGCAGCGTGCCGAGGAGCGCCCTCGAATTGGACAGCATGGTGTCGAGGCTCGAGTAGTTCTCCGACAGCTGCGACAGCGCGGCCGTCGACTCCTTGAGGGCGTTGTGCGCGAAGTCGCTCTTGGACAGCTCGGCGGCCATGAGGTCGTGCGTCCGGCGCATGGACTCCGTCACGTCGCTGCTCGCGCTGAGCATCTGCTCCTCCTTGGTCATCTCGGCGCGAGCGCGCGGTTTCCTTCGGTTGGATGGTGCTAGTGGTGGTAGGGTATCGGCCTCGGCAGGTAAGGGAGACGAGGCGCCGGACGGGGTGCTGGAAAAGGAGGCGTAGAGAAGCTCGCGCTCTTGGCGCTGGGCTAGTTGTAGGTTGCGCTTCGCCGAGATCTGGGCTCTCCTAAAGGCCCTTCGACAGCTGTGAAGGGGGTTAGATTAAATTTAATATCTTTGTAACTTTAATTGATGCATAAAACCCTTCCTACGTACTTCTGCAGTTCCTCCTCTAAACGAGTCGCGCCATCCTTCAACCTGTCCTTGTCATGTTGTAATCCACCCCCTGACTTCCCCGGGCGGATATCTATTATTTCCTCGTGCAATAACTCAAGTTCCTCCTCCTGTTCGCGTAGTATCTGGTTGATTTCGGAGCTGAGTTCGGAGCTGACGTTGTTGTTGTCGTCGTCGCTCGCGCCGAGGGGCACGGAGCCGGGCTGGAACTTAAAGTTGGCCAGGCGGTCGATCAGGACCTTGAGCTGGTTAGTCGCATCTTGCAGGAGCGCAAGCCGGTCTTGTAAATCGGAGAATCGCTTCTCTAGAGCTTCGGGAGACATGTTGTGATTTGTCTTTGTTATTGTTCATAAGGGGTTGAAGTTGTTGAAATTTTTGAGACCTGCAGGTTCAAAAAAGATTCAAGTACCGTACTTATTACTTTAGGTACTTATACTTGTTAACAGTGACGTTGCAGGTTCCGTTGAATTGGAAGCTTTTATGTTATGTACATTGTACATTGTGCATTGTGTAGCTTTGGTGTGGCTAGTGCAAGTGCCATAGCATCAGCCACACCTCACCTCTGAATTGCTGGCTCTCCAGAAAATCTTCGGAAGCTTTTATCCTTGCTTTTGTTTGAAACGTCGATTTGTTACATGGTAAGCATTCGGACGGACAAGCCAAATAATATCCAAGTATAAAAATATATACAGATAGCCACCACAATGATCACAAGATTCATCACCGAGGTGAACACCAAGTTCAACCCTTTCTCCATGCGCTCGCGGGCCACCAGATTATTCCTCAGCGCCCTCCCTCCCAACGCGCGCCAGAACGGCATGCAGATAAATACCACTCTCTTGCCGCGGGACTCCACCGCACCGGCTCTCTTACAAGTCAAATTCAGTACGTATAGTCTTATAGTCTTATAGTCTTGACAGCAGCATTGTGAGCTCGTTATCCAGGTTTGCGTGCTAACTAATCACCTTGTTTAAAGAGGATGGGAAAGAGATGACCTTGGACGGCGAGCATTTGGGGATCAAGGGTATTGTCGAGGAAGTGGATAGACATTCACGAGCCTTACAGAAGCAGGCAGACTTGACAGATGGTTGATGCATCAAATTTATTCATACCTACCTAAGGAACTTATCCCTCGACTTATAAATACCTACCTGGTACCTAACATGAACCTACCTAACCTAACCTAAAGCATTGGCCGGCGTTTTGCTCCGATTATTGGCACAGGCACTTCAAGTCCTAATTAGTGGTTGTATGAACATATCACCAAAATCCCAAGGGGATATAACATCACGTTTATCACCCATCGAATGTCGAACAGGTCAGGGTGGCGGACGGGAAAAATAGATTGGGTCGAATTGATACCCGTTTTACGAGTAACTATTTATTCATCCTAAGCCAACGCATGCTGTCGGAGCATGTCACACAGATATGCCACCAAATAAAGCTCTTTTCTTTTATCTTTTTTAAGACTTAAGGCCTACTAACGCGCCAAACTTTTCTCTACCGGACCCAAGAATATCCAGCTTACGCGGCAGCACCGCTGATGAAGAACCACTTGTCGATCGAGCTGTCGATCTTCTCAGGGGGGACGTTCTCGTTGGGCGGTAGGGGGGGCAGCTGCTCGGGGCTAACACGGCTCGGCGAGTGAGAGACGGTCAGGTTGGTCGTAGAGATACCACCGGGCTGAGTCTTGCCAGTAATCAATCGTTCCCAAGCCTCGGCGCATTCGCGGATGACATCCATGGCGTAGCTATATACTATGTTAGCAGTGACTATGGTATGAAAAATAGGGGTAACACTTACGCCTTGTTCTTGCATTCACCGGTGAAGGCGAACTGGTTCTCGGGCTTTCCATCGGGAATCTTGTAGATACGGAACCACTCGTTGGTGGCACGGAGAAGGCCAGGGAGATGTCGCTCGACGTCCTCAACGTCGTTCAGCTTGGAGGCCAAGGGGTCGTTCACGTCGACAACGATGACCTTCCAGTCGGTCTCTTCCTCGTCGAGCAGAGCCATGACGCCAAGGACCTTGACCTGCTTAACCTGACCGGTGTAGCCAACCAGCTCGCCGATCTCGCAGACGTCGAGTGGGTCATTGTCACCCTTAGCCTTAGTCTCGGGGTGAATCGAGTTGGGGTCTTCCCAAGTCTATATAAACAAGATACGCACCGCGTTAGTAAGTAACTGTGTCAAAGCAAACGCGCGTAAGATACACGGGAGTACCGTGGAATGTATTACCTGAGGGAAAGCACCGTAGTTCCAGAGATATCCTTTGTGAGGGAAGCAGTTTCGGACGTATCGTAGCTTGCCCTTCTTGATATCCTGCTTGATCGGGTTCAGGAGCTCGTCCTTGGAGATCTAATAGAGGTAAAAGATGCTAGTTAGCAAAACAAGCTAGATAAAACACGCCAGAGCTAACACCCTCCCTCTAACAGGGTGCATGCATACCTCAAGTTTGGCATTGGTCCATCGGGGGATCTCAACGACCATGTTCAAGACGGTCTGCTCCGGGTTGGCAAAGAGGGGAATATCATGGAAGGGGGATACGGGGACGCCATCCTTCTCGATGTAAACTCGGTGCTCCAAGGTGTTGGGAGCAGCGACCTTGCGGACGCCATAAGACGAGGCCATTGTAGAAGTAGATGCTGGATTATCCGAGTTCTGGTCGACGGTAGATGAAGAAGAGCCCTTCAGGTGTTGGGCAAGTTGGGTAGTACGACGAGACGCAATGTTGGAGGTTGGGTCTTGGGAAGTTGAAGAAATAGGAGAAGATTGTTGTTGATGTGGATTTAGTTGGCGAAAGTTAGAATTAAATTTGGTTAGGGGTAAGTGGTCAGAGGTGGTAGAAGAAGAAAAAGGAGGGGGAGGGGTCGAAGAAGAAGACGTGTTGCTGCAGTGGGCCGCCAGCTTGGTCGAAGGGATGACGTGATTGGTCTGATAATTTCGTTGTATTACTAGCCCTCCAGGTAGTGGCCGTTTGTGCAGCTTGTGCAGTGTGTGCAATGTGTGCGGTATGGGTGGATAAGGATAAGGATAAGTGAGCAATCTTTTTTCAAGCGAAAAAAAATGCTGCCTAGCTCTTGGTAATAACATACGGGATAATAATGAAAGAAAGAAAAAAGGGTTCAAATATAAAGAAGGAATGAGGCTAGATAAGTTTACAAGATGGCCGACTACAATTGTCAACAAACAACAAGAACTCGAACCGAAAGTTGGTCGTTTTTTCTTTTAACCGCTTCTTTACCGTGGTTGCTTTAAGTGCAGGTACCTAATTGTATCTTGCACTGGAAGACGGAAACACTAATACATGTATGTAGACTTGCTGTGCGAGCCACAAAATCTGTCGGGTCAAACGTGGCTCGGGAACCGGGTTTTTATTGCCCTTGTGCGGAGCGTCTTACTAGCCACAACTTCTCCTACATTTATGTAGGTACTCTAACTGTTACCTATTATTTACTCTTATACCTTGTATCAATCATTTCTTCTTCCTCTTGTTAAACTAACTCAACCCGTAGGTTAGCAAAGTTTACTAGGTTAGACCTCAAAGTCTTAATCGAATCACATTACAAACCCCATACCAGGTACCTAACCTAGCCTAGGTGCTTAACTGATTTGATATCTGACTTGTCAATAAACCATTCGCTTTCAAAGCTCGCGTTTGCTGATGTTTGTTCCCTTGGTACACCTTTGACACGTAAATCTTGGTTAAGTTGTCATAACAGCAAGAATGCCAACCTCTTCTTGGCACGTAATCTCGTGTTACCAGCAACATTAGGTAGTAGAAGCTCCCCGAATAAGCTCGGCCTTCGGATGGCCATGTCCTGTTTACTAGTAGAAGTAGCGAGGCTCTCAAAGCCGGATGAAGCCCGGGATCTATCCTGACAAGTCCATTTCCTACCATCGGATAATTGCAGGATTGAGCAACAATAAGCGCATAGCCTGGGTCTCTAGGCCTCTCTGTACTTGAAGTTGGGTGGTCTCTGATCCTCTCGTCCTTAGAGTACATCGGACTACTTCTATAATTGATTTTCAGTGAGGTTTAGCTCAGATATGGCAGAAACACTTACCTCAGGTAAGATCGGGGGGCAATTTATATCCATGCAGGATTTCCGTGGTACAGGGTGCATCAGAAAACCCGTGGAATGGATGCGTTTCCGGTAGCTATTCCAGGTCTTCTGCGCCAAAACAAGACCACCTTCAACGTAGCTCAAGCATAGAAAAATGCACTCCAAAGAGCTGGCCATCGCATAGGATAGTGGCCTCTGAAAAATAACCAGCCCTCCCAAGCAAACAGCGAACAAGCAGGAAAACGTAGCTCTGAAGACGATGCCTTCAGGTAATGAGAATTGGATACTTAGCTAGTTGCTCATACCATCCGTCCAAGATGGTGCGCATCGGTCGCCGTAGACTTTCACTTACCACTTCCTTACTCACGATATCTAGCTTTCAGAGCTCGTCGGCGCCGACTAGACTAGTACTCACAGTTCTACAGGGCTAGTCCGCTTCCCAGTCCCATTTCCACTCGGAAATGTCTGCACATCTGGGGAGGAAGACGGGGAGGAAGACGAGGAGGATGGGGAAACGGTCGAGAAATCGACAGGACGGAAAGCCGGACCCTCAGACCTTATATACCAGACCTCTGACCGGTCCACTCCATCGATCCATCGAACGTGCATGTGGGGGGCCCTCCCTCGGAAGTTGGAAGTCGATGTGATTATGCAACCATTTGCTTAGGTTCGGTGAGAGACTGGAGTCTGGAAATCTGGATGGGAAGGATCATGGATCATGGATCAGGGGTAAGCCGGATGCTGGTACGGAAAACGGTCTGGCAATACACTACCTATTTAATACCCGCTACTACGTCAAGTACATGCATACCATTATGGACCTACAGAGTATTGTACCTCTTAAGCCCTCTAATAGATACACACCTAGTTAGGTATGCTTGGTACGTGTGACAGAATACTCCAAAAGTAACAAGTAGGAAGTAGGTAGGTATGCGAATTGTGCAGAACGACTGGGTTACCTAGCAAGGCCTGCACGGTCCCCGATTTGACCCTAGTAAATTTCCGTACTTGTTTATGACTTTGTCGAAAGAAGCTATGCTGGGATTTTTGGTGTCTGTTTTTTTCTTCTTCATAGTTTATTATTTGCGTCTTTTTAGTCTAAGACGCATACAATTATCTCTAGTCAGACTATATCAACCCCCATATTTATTTTGGAGTTGCAATTTCTCAACTCTACAGAACTTGGAGGTAATTGGCTGGCCCCCAATAATAAACGTCTAAATTGGTGCTTCAGCCCAGAAGAAATTCCGTCATGGGCTGCATGCTGTCACATGATTTCAGGACCCAGCGCCTTGGGTGCGACACAATCTTCCGCAAGCCGTAAGACTTCCAGTTCGGTACAGACCGGGGTATCTATAGGTCAATGGGGTGGTCCTGTGGTGGCCCGGCCCTGGGGTGTAGCCAATGAGAGTTGACGGCCATAATGCGCACTCTCAGAGGTACTCGCAGATGCGGACTTGGGGTCGTCAAGGCCTCGACATGAGACGATGTCTTAGCAGCAATTCATGACAGTTCATCACTCGTGCCCCTTTGGTCCTCAACATCACTTATCGTCGTTTTCCCCCACTTCAGGTACCGAAGCGACCCGCTGGCGTGTGCTGATTTGTCTCGTGCACGGTCTGACAAAGAGACGTACCTACATATACAGGCGACTTACACGAGCCACGCAACTGCCAACATGAGCAACAGTGACCTATCCCAGATCACCTCGGAGATCCCTGACTTTATTGGCGGGCTCCCCAGGAGGAAACAACCCAAGGTCCCTGCCCCACCGGATGAATTCGACCAGTACTTTGATTATAAACGTTTCTATGAAGGATCCCCAGCCGCCGATGCCGACTCGCGGAGCCGCTCTGACGCCTCTTCCATCCCGGGGCTAACATCCGGTCCCTCGGAGGAAGACGGTGCATCTTCCCCTAGGTCCACCGAGGACTCTTTCCACTTCAAGGAAGCCGTTGAGCAGATTAAACAACATGATGATCGCTTCACTGTGCCGGCTCGTGAGATCAGACCCAACGGTGTGGAACCCTACCCATGGCACATGGATATCGACGGCACGCTAGGTACGAGTGGGGCCGAAATCCAGGGACTCAGCGGTAGCAGCAGCCCGCATTCCCCGGCCTCATCCAACGGAACTGCACCGTCGTCATACCACAGCTCTTCTTCGAATGAATTGCCACTTAGCCGTGGCAAGCGACATCGCCCCCTAGACAACCCAGATAAGGTTGCCCAGATGCGCAAAATTGGCGCCTGTTTCCGGTGTAAGACACGAAAGGTCCCAGTGAGTAGCCACAGTCGTATCTCGGCTCCCTTCCTAATCAACTAGAAGTGTGACCAGCAGATTCCTTGTTCGCGTTGCAAAAATGACGCCTCCAAGTACTGCAACGATGACGACGGCGAACTGGCCGAACACATGTGTTTCCGCCGTCTTTCTGCTAGCAGTGACCTCGTCTTTAATGTAATCTGGAGTATGTCAATCTCATTGTCATTGCCGTTCAAGCCTGGTTTGGAATAAAAAAGCTGACCGTAGCAGAAGCGAAAGCAAACCCCCATGCCGCGTCGCAAAGGGGTACCACTTTGCGCTGGAACGTATACTTCGAGCCGTGCCTTACAACTCAACAACCCTTAGCAATCTCAGTCTCACGCGACGAGAGCGAACATAATAACGTTCAGACATGGCAGAGGTGGCAATCCAACCCAGGACAGGCAATTCCCCAATACGTCTTGAACCCCCATGGAGCACCTGAAGATGTGGTGCTTACTAAATGGGCTTCTTGGCAGATGCTCACAGGCGAGGGCTCTGACTTCCAATCATCTCTAGACATTCTAGTTAGCAGATATGCCCAGGCTGAGAACTCGTTCCTCCCATATGTTAGTCCGACATCACTGAATCTCGCGTCGTATGCCTACTAACGTGTCCTCAGTATCTTCTCGTTCGCAAAGTCTACGACATGAGATGCATGTATAAAATATGGCGGCAAAAGAAATTTTTCTGCCAGAAATATCCAGGATCCGACCTGGAGGAGCTCCCGAAGCAGATATGTCAAGACTTGAAGCGGATTGTAGTTTTCAGGTTGAAGACACTTGAATCCGATATCTTGGCACAGTTCTGGAAGACTTTGGACGCGGCCTTGAAACCACACGAGCGATTACCGCTATGGGCCTGCATGATGGAATTCATTCTGATGTATCGGGACATATATGCACTCAACCAATCAGAAGGTAATGAGGCCACACCAATTTTGAACATATGAACCCGGCTTACATTGTTCAATAGACATTTGCGGGGATTCGTCACAGATCCAAAAGATTACCACGAGCGTCTTCAGCAACTTAGTCGTGATGTGCGAAATCTGTTTCGGCAAAAAGAAACCAGAACCAATGACTGAGGACGGAAACGTGATGCTGAGCACAGCAAAGAGGCAATTAAATGCTGATTTCAGAAGAGTGGAAATCCGCAGAGACGAATTCTGTATGTTGCCACGAGGGTCCTCGGAAATTGAAGTGCTTAATGGGCTGACCATTTACTTTAGACCAGACCCTCCAAGACTGTACTACTTATCCACACTCTTCCGCACTGGAACGTCTGTTCTGTGTCCTGTTAATAGGCGCACAAAGAGGTGGCACAAGAGCTGGAGGCCGAGCGCCTAAGCGAGCCAGGCGATAGATGTGACATAGTTGCACAAGGTATCTAGGTAATTCCGTTTCTTGTTATGTCTTTTTAAACCTGGTTGGGATCGGTTTGTAAACAGAGTTTTCGGTATGAGTTCATTTTTTGGGCCTGTTGGGTGATCGATGGTTTAGCGAAGGAGTTTAGCGACAGGCTGATACCCATCTACCGCATTTGAGCTTGCATTATGCCTCGTGATGAGAGTGGGGGGGATATTTCAAAAAGGCATATTACTTGTTCGACGACACTCGCTGCCGGTATCAGCGTCGCGGGAGCTATGACCTTCCCTAGTAAAATCTGCGAGGGTTGTCGTTTTGCTTGTGTTTATATAGGTGTCCATATTTTCACCATGTCTCAAAGGTGGTGTACGACACTCTTAGACAGCTATAGCAATAGCTTTAGTTAGAGCAAGTACACTTATTGTGCCCAAAGCATCGGTATCATAATTTCAGACAAAATAGCCAAGAGTTCAAGCTCCTCTCTGAATCGTGAGCTCGACTTTCATTTTGGTCGCGTCTACCGTGTCTGCCGTCTTCCCAACACTCTTGAAAATGCTAACCAGCTCTTCCGTATCTAGAGCTTGGCAAGTAGCGGGAGATAACGAAACTGTTAGCTGAACTATGGTTTTCTTCTTTGTCGTTTTCATCGTTGAGTTAAATCTAAACACTTATTAATATGCGAATAAGTCGGCGTTACATGGAAGTTACTCACTTGACGACCTTTATGAGTTTATCCGCAGAATCTGGGCTTACCGGGCAAAGCATAGCAAGCAGTCTGGCAATTGCGCCGAGATACTCCGCCCAGAAGTTAGCCTCGGGATTCGATTGGTTGACAAGTCTTTGAAGGTTGACTTGTAGCATTTTGTGAAAGGGACCGAGGCTAGCTCCCCATCTGTAACAAAGAGTTAGACCCAAGACAGCTCTTGCTAAATGACTGAGACCAGGCGCACTGGGGTCGCGGTTTACAGCCTGGTGCAACTCAAATGCGGCATTGGCATCGTTTGATTCTCCAATGCGAGCCCAAATACTGCTGGCGAAGAGCGGACCAAGTCCTAAAGTGAATATTGTCGGGATATGAGAGGAATCGAGATTGTCCGGTAATGACGATTGCAGAGTATGAATGACCGATTCTAAATTCGTGCTATTACCTTGATGGAGAAGTGGCAAGGGGTTCTCCTCTCTCACGGGCTTAGTGAGCTTCATAAACAAAGCACCCTCTCGATTACCGCCACTGCAAAATGTTACCGTATGGATTCGAGGAACGGCAGCAACGAGTGCCTCCACAACCGTGGCGATTGCCGGGAACTGCTGACGCCGCCGTTTTGACATGCCGTGGATTTTGGCCTCATATTCAGCATTAACCTTGCGCATATGTTCAGTCTGGCTAAAGAATGAGCCCTTGACAGTATATGCTCCAACCGTGGGGATCGGATACGGCTGAATGGGGTCTATATGCATCAAAAGGCTACCATAGCCCCTAAATCCACCGCCACAAAGGAAGACGTCGACACCACTACTACCTTGGTTGATCTGCGTCTCCCTTAACGGCGGGAACTGCTGTTGGAGCTGGGCGAAGGCATCTCGCATGCCCGCTTGCAGACTATTCACCGCAGCGACTTGGGCCTCTCCCTCATCGCTCTCCAGGACCTTCATCAGCTTGGCAGCTCCAAAGGGCAGACTCTTTCCCGTTTTCGCAGCTACAATTTCGTAGTCATCGAGAGAAGAGTTTAAGTAAGTCATCTGCACCGAACCGCCCCCTAAATCAAGAAACAGCCCATCCACTGTGTCAAAGCCGCTTCTCGCACCCATAGAGCCGAACAGAGTTTCGACTTCTGGCGCTAGCACGTAAACACTAAGTCCTGAACTCTCTAAAACAGCGTCCAGCATCTCAGCTGCATTTTCAGCCTTCCGCATAGCTTCTGTAGCGAATACAGAAATATGTTCCATCGGTACCCGGTAGTCATTAGCGATAGACTTGAACCGAGCTAGTGTCATGGACACCTGTGCGATAACATCTGAAGAAAATGTCAAAGGACCGCTTGAAGCCGACTTATGAAGGGCATCAAATAAAGAGATAGCAGCGCGCTCGCGATATATACATCTGAGAAAACGACTTTGCGGGGGCGATAAATCTGAGATGGAGAACCGAATACCATTGCTACCACAAAGTTATTAAGAAGTAAAATGGAAGGAAATAGTAATCTCATGGTAGACAAGGTGATGATATGACAAACCTTCCCATGTCGACTAGGGCGTAGAGGTGGTTGGAGAGGTTGGGGTCCCATGGTGGCATCGTAGATGCAAAGTTCTCAAGTGTGATGATATCAGTAGTTGACGACATATTGAATGTAACTGCATGAGATGAGATCTGAGGAGAGTCGATAATGGTGGTGGTGGTGTTAGTCAGTCATGAAATAGATACCCGATGTGAAGCAAACTGAGGTTCCACCTTGCTTTTTTTAGTCGACATCATTCAGAGCACCCGGAGTAACCCACCTTTTTTTACTAGTTGTCAGACAGATCGGCACCGTTCATGGCACGTGGGATATGAATGCTTACCTAACCTAACCTAACATAATGTAATCCGTATCAGGTACCTTAGGTAGGTACCTATTGTGAAAGGTCTTTTGGCCCAAACCTTCGTACCGAATGAAAAGACTAGGTACCTAAGAGTGGGGTAGGGTACCAAGCACCTGCACTCCAGCGTTGGTTAATACGATACCTCTTACCTGATACGAATGAGCATACATCCAATATCTGTACATAATTCTCCGTAGATCGCAGGTACCTTATACAGTTGCTCTTAAATTAGACATTTCGTATATCAGCGCACTGTGTCTTACAACGTTTCGAAGGTCTTTTCCCTTGTGAATTACACCTTGTAACATGATGATGCTTTCATGCTAGGTATAACTATATCAATTAATACTGGTTTAGAAGAGCCATGAGAAACTTCTTTATCCTCCTGGCTGGCGGCATAAGGTCGCTTTCCCGTGACCTCAAGTTTCTTAACTCTTATATCTAGCAAGCAGTCTTATGCCAAGTCGATGAGGATAAAAGTTAAAATCTTTAAGTTGGCTTACAACCTTAGTATTTCTATAGTTCAATTCAAATCGAACATACGGCCACTAGACCAAGAGGCGTTACGCCGTGCCACATCAGCCTATCAATAGCACACTCCCTTCCAGAACTACCTTGGAGGCTTGCGAAAGTGCACACGGTAAGACCTAAAAACTATCGGCTAACTACCTAACCTAGGTAGCCATTTAACAAGTTCACCTTATAGAGATGTTACTTTTTATCTCTGAATAGATAACTAGGATTCCGTGCGTTAAAAATTCTGCTTGCTTTATTTTATCACATCTAAATACAAGGACATAGTAAGAAGTTATAAGGTAAGGCGTTCAAAAGCCCATCGAATGTTTCCTATGGAATATTCCGTACTGGCAAGCAGGTTACGCGTAAATTCGCGTTAGTTTCGCGTTGTGTTCTCCCGAATGGGACGTTCCGATTCGCCAGTCAAGTGGTCCGATAGTAAATGGAGTTGAAAGTGGCTATACTTCTAAAGGTCTCCACGAGAAGAGAACGACATAATGATCAATCATATATAGCGAAATCGTGAGTATGATTTTTTTTTTTAAAAAAAAAAAAAAACATTCTAGGATATGTGTATAGCATTGCTTTGATTAGATGCACCTCTGGAGATGGAAGAGCATTTCAATATCACAATCATCGCTTATACTAAACAGGATATTAGGATCGTTACAGGTAGGTATAAACCTTTTTTTTTGCGTAGCTTCTGTATTCGTATAATTTACCGGACAAGATTCGGTAATACATCCATTCTCCGTGCACATCGTTTTACTTTGGCGTTGTTAATTCACCTTCGTATTAGACGCTTAGTTAACAGAAAAGATTCCCGGTGATATAACTTTAGGTAGGAGGTAGTTTAGGTACTTTTCAAACCGAGAAGTTTACCTTATTATACAGGTCTCTCTCGATATTTGCCTCAAGACATTGAACGGTCGCGTCACGTCACATTCCGTCACATTTTGTGTGTTGTCTCACTTCGAAGGTCGGGTCTCGCCCGTACCACAGATTTTCTACTACCTAATGTACATACTAGGAGGTATGTAACCCTATCCCAACATGTCCTCCCATTTATTATATTCCCAGGGTTAGCCAGGTACCAATACAGAAAAGCCTAGGTAGAACAAATCAGTGATCAACTGCTTGCTATGCGCCCTGACTAGACTCCACTCATATTGATACCCATTCTACTACGTGTTTGCATCTCATGTACTTCGAGTCGACTAATAAGTCAAGAGTCGACGAATTGGCTAGTGACAACCAAACACAAAACCGACGGGAGACACCCGGGGATGCGCTAGGTGCCACTAAACCTGCCTAACACGATCTCACAATCACAGCTTTGGACACTCGAAAGCCTAAGCAATATGATATGTGTTGTTCGCAGTCGCATGTATGTAAGAAGCTCCAGCGCGAGATGCTGCATATTTTCCAACGAACGAAACCAGCCAAGTCAAGCGAATAAAAGAGCAGAGAATGTGAATTCGCGCGTTGCATGAAGCATTCTTGTCCACTAGATTTCGCGCTTTTATCCAAACGCGTACAGTGAGCATATGGCCAATTCGCACGCGCACGTTTCTCTGGACCTAACTGGAACCCCAACTCCCCATCCCCCTTCATATAAGCGGCTAGAGCCTAGAGGGGGTCTTTGCTCAGCGTCTGTGCCCTCTGCCTATCATCGGTATCCTCTTATCCTCCCACTTGGCGATCACTGCATATGCACTCCTGTCGTGTCCCTCCGCTGGCCAAAGCTACTGTCCGGAGTGCATGAGCAGCAGCGCCAGTCGTCGCAAATCGCAAGCAGAAGTGCGTCAAAACAAGTAAGTTACTGCGTATGGGAAATATACATGGTATAGGGTAAGTAGCAGTTTTTGGGTTTTCGGCCACATATCCCAAGTACCACTTTTACTCTTCTCCAGGTTCAGCATCTGCAACCTTTTTTTTTTCTTCTCATTCTCCACTGATTTTTTACAACCTTGTTAAAATATCCGCGACCTGTTTTACAGTACAATCGTACCAATATGTAGGTATCCCCCCGTGTAAATTATTTTCTTTCTCTTTACCTCTTTGTCTTCGTTTTCATTTTTATTATCTATAGCCGGCTAATAATAGTATAGTATATATAGTTTAATCGTACTTAGTATAAATTTCGTTAAAGCTACGTAGTTAATGCACACGACCTTGTCAGGAAAATAAGGCCCAAAACCACATTAGAAAAAAAACCCCGCCAAAAAAAAACCTAATCTTTCAAGTTTGTGAATCGGTTTAGAGCAAGGAAACCCCAACTGACCGCTTGAAGTTTCCACTTCGTTGAAGTAGTGTTGAAAGTAGTGGGTAGAGTGGGGTCTGCTAAACCTTGGGTCTACAAAGGGCTTAGCGTTCTATTTCATGCCGCTAGAACTG
Organism: Daldinia caldariorum; assembly: GCF_022478825.1. Classification (NCBI taxonomy): domain Eukaryota; kingdom Fungi; phylum Ascomycota; class Sordariomycetes; order Xylariales; family Hypoxylaceae; genus Daldinia; species Daldinia caldariorum. Next base: position 340,735 of record NW_025953045.1, on the reverse strand, counting down.
CCAGAATCAGCAGGCGGGAGTGGCACTGGTGCGAACCCTGCGTGCTGATTCTGGGTAAAGTACCTCTCTAGCCAGCCAGTTTAGGCCAGTGTAAGCCAGTGTAAGGATCAAGTACGCAGTTACGATGTACGATCTATAGATACAAGTTCCTAGTTTTTGTTAAGGTCCTTTCCAGGTCCTTTCCAGGTCCTCTTTCTTAGTCTTTCCTAATCGGCCCCTGTCATTTACAACCTGCAGCGCAACGTGATTCTATTACCCATCCTGCCATCCACCTATTTCCTCTCAAGTTTACCTACACCTTAACTACTCTGTCTTTCGCATCCTCCTTACGTCTTGGCCTCCTATTTTATTCCAATACCTATTTTGTCGTTCTTTTTTTCCTAAATCTTTCCGCTGGGAAGGGTGGCTACCGGTCCCCCCTCGTGGTAGCCACTATTCTACCTACGCACGAAGCACGCGCGCCGATCACATAACTCCTCTCTACAACTTCACCTCGTTTCCTTAACGTGAATCCTGCGAACGCCGTCCCACGAATTCCCTTCCATTTCATTCTGGTCGAGTCTATCTAACTATGCGCTGTTGCAATCAATCAACAAAAAGAATTTAGTCGCGACTCTAACGAGATAATCCGGACAATCCTCCCAATCTTGCGACAAAGCAGATATAAGCATACCTCTTCTTTTTTTGGCTTTCGCACTTCGACAAATTGTGACTAGCGCCGATGATATTCCAGACGCCGTCGTCTTAATTGCCGGTGTGATTAATGAGGTGGATCTTTTGAACGGTCATGAATGTAGCTATCTGATTGATTCCGGATTGTTGCGGCGGGATAGTATAGGAGCCGTCCATGCGCCATTCACATTCCGCGATGCTTCAATTGAATTCCAGTAGTCGGCGTCTAGGCCAGGGCCCGAAGACGCCCGAACCTTCTACCCCTGGCGAGGACGAGTTAAAATTGCCATCCCCGCCACGGCCCCGATTGAAGCTAAAGAGACGACATGTGTCTAATCACCTAAACGCGCCAACCCAGCAATTTCTGGCTTCTGTTGCGGCGGCAGATGTGCCGGTTCCAAGTATCGAGGTAGAGGAACCCGACAGCATGGAAATCTATGAGCACTTACATGCGCCAACTTTTTCGCCTCCAAAAACTCCCGCAATAGAGTTCGCGCCGCCTTCCGAAACAAAGTTCCCCGACTGGTCTGTTGGGTCCGAGTGGAGCTACTCGGATGTCGAGTCAAGTCCTGAGTACGAGTCTAGTAGGCCGTCAACGGCATTTTCAACTCAGACCAGCGCTTCACTATTCAGCCAATTCTCTCATGCCTCCGAGGATGGCAATTATATGACCCCAGAGCTTAAAGCTCTAGAATTTCCTAAGCTTGAGTCTGATACTGATGTGAATGTACCGCACAAAGAGAGGTCACGAAAAGCACCGTGGACTAAAGCTATGGATTCACACCTATGGTCGACTTATATGTTGTACCTACAAGACCCGCGAGTAACACCAATACGTCTAGGTAGGAGCCATATTCCTCCTAATGGGGTTTGCTTGCGCGTTGCACGGGAAGCCAAAAGAAGTTGGAAAGGTTCTAAAGGGCACCTAACCGTGGATATGAAAAGTGGAAGCAGTACCCCTACAGCAGAGCCTACTAAACCATATATTGAGTGGCCCCATAGCTGTGCCGCTACCCGAGCTCATCTACGTGAGCTGTGTAGGATCAAGGCCACGGCTAGTCCAGGACGGTACATGTCCCGAAGTCCTACACCCTTTCACAAGACCGCTCATCGCCGCTGGAACCGAAAATCTACCCCAGCTCAGTCATCTGAAGCATTTTCAGCCCGTGACATGGCCTTTTCTTTGGCAGTTAGCACTTCGGATTCCATGAAGCCTGATGCGCCTCTTGCTCAACTCATGAGTTCCGATAGCGAACCCTTCCCTGAATTTGCCAAGGATGCCGAGCCCGTCCTTAGACAAGCACTCCCGTCTTCGGAGCTTCCCCGTCTCCCATCTTCGGTCGTTGCCAAGAGTTACGGCCCCAGCTCATCCTCGTCTTTTCCTGCCGATATAACACCGCCACAGCAGTCAAATTCCCTGGGATATCGAAAGGTTCTTAAATCTCCTGTTCGTCTGACCAGGTCACGCTCAGGGACCCAGAAACGGAGGTCGGTTAAGGAGGTTGACGACCTACCGCGGAAGCGACCAAGCCTAGCAGCTGCTTTCTGGAAAGAAGTTTCGCAAAGTGATGATATATTTACAAAAGAGACTCGTGGAGAATCTTCCAATTCGTCAGGTTTACATGCCGGTACATCTGGATCTTTTGTCGTCTCAGCTGCAGCGCCTCAAGATCCATTTATGCAGCCACGCCGCCTAGGATCCCCCTTCTCTGGCGCAGGTTCAAGCTACAGTTTCCCTAATAGACTATCAGCACCAATTAATTTAAATTTAACAGCTTTGCGCCGACCGTTTGCGACTGTACAGCAGCCAATTCGCGAGCGCTCACCAGCACGATCGCCATCTAGACCGTCTTTGGCGTCTCGGTTGGCTTATCTCGACCAACGATTGAGGGAATTGCGAAACCGCAGACGTTCTCAATCACCTCCAGTATGAATTTCAACAATTACGCCCTTAACCTATTTCAACGCCAACTTAACGCACATTTTTATTTGTATACGACTATACCAGACCTGACGATTTCCTTATGACTTGAATGATATTCTGCGCTATCCGGATTATGAGCATTTAAAGCCTATCCCAGCCATGTTTTTTTCTTCTTCTTTTTATGCGAGATCACAGTCCCTCGCTCCCTTATACGTACCAGATGAGAGGGCAATATCTCACAAATTCCGCAATTTCATGGACTTGATATATTTTGGAGAATGACAGCTTGGAGACCAACTTTTACCAGAAGCCTACGAGCTTCATCTAGCAGAAGGAAGCCCCTTCACACAACAGACTTTTCTTTTTTCTTTCTTTTTCTAACGAGTGTCACGAGGGATGAATGATTGATGAGATAGCAAGAGTACCTTCTTGTTCGGATCCACGGTTACGACATGGCATATCTCTTGGCTAACCTAAAGCAATATGAGATGATGATTAGCTACTAGCTATTAGCTACGATTAGATCTAGGCGTCTTTGGTTCGGACTGAGAAAAAACTGTACTGATGACGTGACGATAGTCACGTGTTACAAGTTTTATTTCGGTGGAGGGCAACAAGTCCAATGGATAAATAGTGTTGATAGGTAGAATCAACACGATCTTTTATAACTTAAAAACATCTTCCATGAGAATAATCTGTAGTTTGTGAATAGTTGGTAGGAAACCCTCCTCACTCTCGTCATTCTTATTCATGATAAACAATAAGAAATAACTCAGATTCGTGTCCTCAAACAACCAATCTCACTTGTTCGGCTCATCCCAAAATTGAATGAAGTTATCCAAAAATGCTTCCTGTGACAACAAGATGCTATTCCCTATGCCGCTTCTGGTTTAATGTTGTTATGTAGCAGCTTGTAGTGGTTTCATCCATGATAGCAACACACCTAAGGTACACCTGAGGAGGTAAGCACAATGAAGTTCCCCTTAGAAATTACAACTCAAGAAACCATCCTCACCCATCCTATATATATACAAATACGACGATCAGACCTATTTTATACTAGAACACCGCATTCGCCAGTAAGTTCTACAGCGGCTATTGTGAAAGTTTGTGTACCAACAATACAAGCACTATCAAAATATCCAGGTGCACAAAAGCAAATTATTATAACAAGATAGGATATTTCATTATAATTACAAATTAGATACTGATAATTCCCGTCAGGATTCAGCTCCTTGGGTATGTGTACAAAAAATGGTGAGCAATTTGGCTCACATAACAAGCAGCCGATCCTATCATAGCGACTCTCCTATATCCCCTATCCCCCCCTCGAACACGAACGCGACGCCTAGACTAATAACTTCCACATGGAAGTTGTTCCCCTCGGGTGTGTAAAAAAAATACAGTTGCTGGTAAAAATACAAAGGCTTAGTTGAAGCCGCAGTCGAGTGGCGTCTTAACCACAATGTTTCATGAGGTTTCAAAATCGGATTCGGGGATCATGTCGCTACTGGGCGAAACCATTCGTGACCCGAACCTGGATTCGCCTCGGTCCGAATCTGACTCGACGCAGCCGTCTGTGTATGGTGAAGGAATAACGGGCGAGAGGGGGGCGGCGTGAGGACATTTTCCTTGCCCGACGGTCGATCGGTGAGTGTGAAAAGAGCATTGACGGAAACCGAACTGACGCTCTTCTCCGCGGAGGTTGTTGGAAGGAAGTCTTAATTGGGGATTCTTGAATTGGCCCTCAAGCCCTGTCCGAGCCATTTTGCGCGTGTGGTTGTTGTATTCGGCCCAGAAGTCTGGACATTGTTCGAAGAGGCGTTGGATGCTATTCGACATTGCGGTCGTAACTACGCCCCCGAGTGTCCAAGCTGTCATGGCCACAATCCATTTTCGTAGTCGACAGCTCTCTTGCGGATCGCACGAGGTGTAGACGAAGTCAATAAGTTTCGTACTGATATCCCAATTTTGCCGGAGGTAGACATCTTGTATGGCGTCCATAGCACAGTCTTGCAAAGCAGGGATATCTATCTGCGCGGCGAATAAGTGTAACTGGACTAGGTTGTTATGGAGTTCCAGACAGGAGTGGTCGGCCTCAGCGGCGTCGATGAACTTATCGAAGTTCTTGCGTTCGTTCAGCCAGTATACGAATAATTCGAACATGGGCGGCTCCTGATCCTCCACGACCACGATGATGTGAGCCTGACCCTTTTCGAATTCAACGCGAGCATTGTCTATCCGCCGGCGAAAGTAGTTGCATGATGCCAGGAGTTTTCTCGGAATTAGGAATTCCTGGCCATCTGAACCAACAAGTATCTTAACGATAGCTGGACCGGCAAGTCTAGACGAGCAGGATGGTTAGCTGAACATATTTACTCCCTAACATGGACAAATAACTAGGTACCTATAGTGATTTGTAACTTACGAATTAAAAGAAGCAGCCGAGTTTCTTCTATCGGCGAATCTTCCTCTGAGCATGTTTACTTTCCGTTATTTTCCGTTAAAAGTCAACCAAGTACGTAAAACGCCAGATACGAGATATAGAACGAATGGTAGTATCACGACACGCAGAAGGAGAAGAAGAAGAAAAGAATCAGATTTCGACATTTGCTACACTAATCGAAGTTGCATTCCATCTAGATACGCCGACTTTGGTACGGATGAATCTCGATCCGATAGAGGTCTTGGCAGGGCCCCGAGGCGTTGGACAGTTCCTCAAGAGTCCCGATAGTGGAGAATTGACTCCTCACTAAAAGCTTCAGGCTACGAGGCTATCCCGCATTTTGCTAGTTGGACACTACTGCACCGCATTAACAGTGTCTGGGCTGCTGCATCAAGGCGGCACTGCAGTATGACGGGACGAAACGCGGATAAGAAATATTTGTCCCATGTTAAAGCCCTGCGACTGGGGTGGAGAGCAGGGGAGGGGGGGCGGATCTGAGTGGTTGCTTCAGGTTCGGCCCCTGATGCGGGATATGGACCAGACAGACTGACAGACCAGGGTAACCAGGATAGCCAGGATAGCCAGGATCGCGTTCCTACATAGTACAGGTGAGGTTCTAGTTCGGCTTCGATGAACCAACCCCGTACTTGTCTCGAACTGTCATCGTGAAAGGAAACTCGATGATGGCTATGCTGCTCTGTTGCTCTGCGAACGCGCGTGTTCCTGTGACGTTCTGGAAAAACCTGCGACTCTTCCGAGAGCATAGCCCCTAGGTAGTTGTAGATATCTATCCGCATCTGGACGGCTTATGACAATCGAGCTCCATTTTCTCTCGTCATCCCCACCTTTCATATATGTCTTCCACACTCCTCTGTGTCTCTGCGCGACATAACAATATATAAGAGGTAGCCTGGCACCATCGAAAATTAATGGCCGGGTCTTGGCATTTACTTCCAGAAGCACTACTTGCATTTGGTGTTCAAAATAACTACGAAAGAAAAATTGAAAAAATTGAATTAAAGCGACAGCTATATAGAGAAACTCTTTTAGAGTTTTATAGTATATATTTCAATAAATCTAATCGGATTTGTCGTTTGAATAAATCTTTGGAAGTTAATCAGATTGGTATGCCAAGACCCGGCCATTAATTTTCGATGGTGCCAGGTAGCTAAGTAGAGAAAGATAAGCACCCGGAAAGCAATATTATTAATATAAAATTTTCTGGGCCAAATGTCACCATGCGAAACCGAAGGAAGCATGTTGGATAAAATTTGGTGTGACTCGGCGTTAGGCAAAGAACGAACGGGAGAAGTCGTTTACCTTGGCGCACGTCCCTCTCTCCAACACTCTTGCCTTGCCCTGCTCTGCTGCTGCTGCTGTATTAGTTCGTACTAGGTACATAGTACGTATCCGCTAAATCGCAATTGTTACACAGGTTAACGTCATCGAAGTCCGCTATGTTCCGCTATTCGATCAGTTCGACTCAGCTCCCGTTCTTATCTCCGTTGGCTTCTTGGGTCGCTTATTTAGACCTAGTGCTGCTATTATCGTAGTAGTATATATAAGTTAATTACTCAGCACATCGCCAAATTCAAGTGCCATAACCTCCAATTTTGTCAACTGGTCCGCATCGTAGCCCATCTTTTCTTTGCTATACCCATACATTACCCATACAAATCACATTAAATTACCTCAGGTAGTTACATACTAAACCTCCTAGTTTTCTTCATGACCCAATTGACCGGCCATGTTCTATTCCCTTTATTCTATTCAATTCTACGTGGTAATAATGATGGACATGAGAGATGGGGGTTTCCCCCATTATCACCTCCTAGGTTCCACTGACCGTGGTGACGTGACGTACAAATATAAAATAACTTCATCTCGATCGAGTTGTCCAAGACCTGGTGGTAGGTAATACGACAAAGAAAAAAACAGTCAGCTGTATTGCCAAGGCTATATTTGATTCTTTTGGAGAGTCCAGCTGCATACATTTTACTACTACATCGAAACCCTTGGTGACAATTCCGAGAGAAATATAGAGATAATGTCGTCCAACTTTCACAAGCCGGCCCCCAACATCCCTTACTGGACCCCGGCCCAAATCCCTCCTGCCGGAACGGCCCTTGACCAGGCCTCAGCCCCGACGCTGTTTAAGCCCATAAAGATCCGGAGTGTCGAATTACAGAATCGATTCGTCGTCTCCCCTATGTGCCAGTACAGTGCAGACGACGGACATGTCACCGACTGGCACTTTGGTCATTTATCTAAATTTGCAATTTACGGCACGCCCCTGACTATCATCGAAGCCACCAGTGTTACCCCCAACGGCCGCATCACCCCTGAGGATGTTGGCCTGTGGAAGGACAGCCAAATCGCCGGCCTGAAGCGCATTGCCGACTTTGCTCACTCCCAAGGCCAAAAGATAGGTATTCAGCTTGCCCATGCCGGCCGAAAGGCTAGTACGGTCGCTCCTTGGCTTGTTCCAGATGATTGTCCAGGTGTTCTCGCCCGTCCTGAAGAGGGCGGTTGGGGAGACAACGTATGGGCACCCAGCCCTATCAAGTATACCGACGGCTTCGCCGACCCTAAGCCCATGACGATCGAGGACATTAAGACCCTCGTGCAAGCGTTCAAGGACGCAGCTAGGAGATCGGTTGAGGTTGGCGTTGATGTTATTGAGATTCACGGTGCTCATGGCTATCTCCTAACGGAGTTCCTCTCACCGCTCAGCAACAAGCGAAATGACGACTACGGTGGTAGCTTTGAGAACCGCACTCGCTTGCTTTTCGAGATCATCGAGGCGATCCGCAGCGTTATCCCTAAGACTATGCCCTTATTCGTGCGTATCTCGGCTACTGAGTGGATGGAGTGGACTGGCGAACCGAGCTGGGATCTCGAGCAAAGCATTCGCCTCGCCAAGCTGCTCCCCGCCGCCGGCGTCGACCTTCTCGACGTCAGCTCCGGGGGAAACACCGAAAACGCAAAGATCAATGTTTACCCGTACTACCAGGTCGACCTCGCAGGCAAGATTCGCGAGGCCATCCGGAAGGACAAGTTGAATTTGCTTATTGGCGCTGTAGGATTAATCACGAACGCTGAGATGGCGCGTTCAATTGTTCAGGAGGGAAAATTACTGTCGGAGGGCGCCACGGCTAATGATGGTGCCGAGGTTGCCGATGACTCGGGCCAGATCACGCAGGCGGACATTGTACTTGTCGCTCGTCAGTACTTGCGCGAGCCCCAGTTCAATCTTCGTGTCGCACACGAGTTAGGCGTTGATGTGAAGTGGCCTAACCAGTACTTGAAGGCGAAGTGGCGGAAGGGCCAGAAGATCTAGACGAGGATGGACTGAACATGATATACCAGGTACTTATCAATGCTTTTAATGCTTATGACCGGCAGCAAGGCGCATAGTATAGACGGGGTATAACCTGACATGACATGATATGACACGACATGATATGACACGTTATGAGGACTCGGTTTCTCAAGACGCTCCCTCCCAGCTTGGAGTTTTGATAGATGAAAATAGGGTTAAGATATGCGACTCGTTATGATTGATGCCAATCTCAATTCGGATGATAAACTGCAACTCCTACTGCCCATAACTCCGCCATCATCCCATACGCCACGCCCAGACATGATCTTCAACTTTAGGTAATTGGATTCGTCGAGCCTCGATTAAAATTTGGCTCCTGGAGGATACGTCTTGTCGTTCACCTGGACCTTGGGCTCACAGGTGCACCATTCTTGAGGTGGGATGTTGTCCAGGACGGAGGAGATATGGCTTCCGCAGCCGACCCACGTGGTTTTGTCTATAAAGGGGAATTAGATTCGGCATCGTGTAGTAATATTTTAGGTACCTATGAAATATATCTGACTTACGGCAGGTGCCGCAATTGGCCTTCATGCACATCGTGACGAAATTGACCTTCTGTCTGAAAGTAAGATAATAGTTGTTAGGAAAATGAATGGCTAAAGCCAATAAGATTCTAATAGGTGAATGTGGTGTGCAGTTAGTCTTTGCTTATTTTGACTATTTTCTTTGGGTTCCAGTTAGCTGAGGAGATGTTTATTTGGAGTAGTAAGTAGGTGCCGCCGACTCGTCTATTAAATACCTTTTATAAGCCGACGCTAAGAGTTCCCGAGAAGTTAGCAAGCCGAGGAATCGGCGATTGGAACAATTGGTACCTACCTAGAGGTACCTACCTAAGGTAGGTAGGCGTAAAATGCCCGAGTGGTCGGCGAATATACTATTGCTGATAAAATCATAAAATTATATATGTAAATCATTTATATGCAGCATATTTACTCGAAGCTATAATTCAACTAAGATAGGTAATTTCCTTTTGGGTTTTATAGTCGAACGCCAAAATAGGTACCTGAAATATCGGAACTTGGGGGGGTTTATGTGAATTCAGCATATAAAAAGTGCCGTGAAGACTAAATGTGTACATGCTAATCAAAGAAACATTATACACGCCACAGCTATGAAGACGCGTGCTCTTGTTGTAGTCCTACCTCGCACACCGATCTGATCAGTTGCAAGGCGAGTTCTTTTCCACGACTAACAGACTCGGGGTCGGAGTGTAGCGGGACATGGAAGAAGATCACTTTTCTGGGCCGTCCCTGCTTGTACAGGTGGGCTAAGCTTGAGAAATAGATGAAGTCGCAGAGGTAGTGTCCAGCATCGTCCGAGATCTGCAATCTAAGGTTATCCTTTATGAGGTTGATTTTAGTTAGTATTAGTATCAAGATATTGGAAGAGCTAGGATAGAGGGAAAGAAAGAAATATTACCGGGCTTCGCTCGACCCATCTCTTGTAAATTCGTCCGATCTCCAGGTCAGTTAAAAGCTCTTCAGGTATGTCGCTAAGTAGAAAATGTTAGTTCCCCACGATGGATAGAAGGCAACATGGTCAAGCTATTCTCACTGCCATATCCATTTGTCTCCTTCGAGCTTGTGTCTCTGCTCATCTCCAAGGAACTGGCCGTCAACATCCTGCTTGTCGTATCCACCACGATGGCCCCGTCTCTCAATAGAATATACGTGCTGCGGGCCGGCCATCCCTATGTGGATGACGTAGTCGACTTGCTGCTCCGGATTATCCCATAGCGTGGGTACTAAATCTCGGACGACTTGGTAGTTGACACGGACCGGTCCGTGCTTCAGGATCCGGACCGGGGGCAATGCTGACGGAGCTTGCCGGGCGGGATCCCTAACCCTGTCTGGCGGAAGGTAATCCGGCAGCGAAGCGGTTATCTCCCAAGCAGGATTCACGGGGTACTGCTCCTTAAACGGCTACACACAACCAATCAGCCGCGGGAGCTTCCGGAGAAAGAATGCCGGGCACCGGAAGTAGTAGAGTAGATTAGGTAGACATGAACGTACCCCGAAGCCGGTGACCAGAACGGTCAACTCATCTTTAGTTGAACTAAGAGATCCCATTGAGGAGGCTATTGATATACTGCCTGATAAAGGCAGGGAGAAGGCAAGTGATCAAGTTAAGAAAATGTAACTAAAAGAGGGGTCGTGTTATGTTGGAGGGGTAACACTTGTCTCTCATTGGGCCTATGCTCTCTCACTTTCTCAGCTGATTGAGACAAGCTTCGTAGCCGGTCTGATGCGGTTTTCTACGTGCCTCTTATTGTATAATACCTCCCTCAACGGATACGTACAATGTAATGGAACGATATGTCTACCCAGGAGGTAATTTATATGCTATACCGACTACTGATCCACTAGGTGTTAGGCCTCAACGGTTTGGATTCAACGCTGCCCGAGATGACATTGTGAATGCGGCACTTCTGTATAGGAGTTGGAGATGGTAGGATACCGCGATCACGACTCGACCTGAAATATAAAAAAAAGAATATTGTAAGAGACGTCTTATCTCACGTAAGAGGCAAGTTATTTCCAGTCAAGTTAATGATTGATATAAAGTATGGTTCTGCAGTCAGCTGGGGAAATATTACTATGCGTATAGAAATTTTATGGATAGGTACCTATGTTGAAATGAAGAAAAAAGATCAATAATATATATTATATTGTACAATACAGGCACCTGGGTACAGCGATATGCAAGAATTTAGTGGAGCCCGTCAGACAGGTGAACCTTCAGGGGAATAGGTACCTTTAGGTGAGGTACCAAATATTCCCTAAAACACGAACATACCTCTAGGTATCAACAAAATAAGGAGGCCAAACATACCTACCTAGGAACATATTATCAGATATGGTAAGGTATACGCCCCTTCTATATTACACTCAGATCAATCATTATTAACGTGGCGAATTATTACACTTATCAAGGTCGACTACGAAGTGAGCACTGCCAACAGCGTTGGTAGCCATGTCAGTCAACTCCTAAGGACGATTGGAAACTGGAGCAGACCAAGGTAGATTAACGTAACCACTCATAAATAATAAATAAGTATTAGGGTGGGGGATATATTAAATACCTTAGGTACCTAAACTAACAATGCTTCATCCAAAGCGGCCATGGCCTCTACATGTTCCGTTCCATGTTTGTAGCATCCTCTGCAGCAGTTCGTTTTACCCCCCCCTTTTCCCTTCTCTTCAACTCTCTTCACCCCTTGATAAGCTATGACTACCTCTACTGACATAAATATAGGCTCTAGTAGGTCTAGCTGCTGCCGCCGCAACCGGTATATTCACCGGCAGCGGGAGCATCGGCTTCCTGCTGGGATCTTGTGCGGGATTCGTCGGGGGCTCGTTGCATTATTACCGCATGTGTCTGGCACAAGCGCTCTCCTCGCTCGACGAGCACCCGAGCCTTATGCAGCTGCACCTAGCTTATAACTTTCCATGGTTAGGATATCAGCACCTACGACGTAGCCAGCTTCGGTCTAAGGAGTGGGCTAGGACTTCCTTCGCCCGCCAGGGTAACCTGATTGCGGCGTGGCTGAGTGCGTCCGATGCTCTGGACGAGATTCACGATCGAAAGACGGCTTTGATTCTGGAGGCCATTATCCGCCAGGAGACGGCGAAGGGTTCGATTGAAGATAAGGAGGAATGAGAGATACATACATACCTACCTAACCTAGGTATGTATGCTAAGTTGCGGAAAATAAAGATAAGGGACTTACCGCTCGTTGCAACATATTTCCCCAGTTGTCAACAATCACATCTTGTGACTGGTCTACATTAGTGGAGAGCACTATAACCAACACGCAAATCAAGAATAACCCCTTATAATAGAGAGAATATTCGGGAGCGCAGCTGCTATATACCTCAGAAATAATTATTCCCTAGAGAAGTCTCCTAATCTAGTATCTTCAGCTCGCCAGCCTCATCATATGCAACCCTGCCCTCATTAACCGCTCTACGTAGATCTTCGGAGAGGATATCCTTCTCGCCTGTTTTCGGGTCCCACGCGTAACCATCCTGCATCCATAACCACCTAAGACAAGCACGGAGCTCCTTATCTTCCGGCAACACTCGCATCCACTCGGGTTGGAATTTCCCTTCGCGCCCCTTACCTCTCCAATCTTCTGCACGATTGAGAAGCACATCCCTACAGAATATTCTCCAGCTGTCTATAGCATAACGACCCTGAGTCATGTGACCTATCTCCCACGCCGATGATCTAGGGTCGTCGGTACTCAATTCTTCTGCGGCCCGGACATCAGCCCCGTCGCCGAGCTGAGGATAGTTCTTCACGCCGTACCGAATGTCAGCTCGAGGTGGGTTCTCTATCCATATCCGCGCATACTTCTGGATTGCAGTTGCTCGCACTGTAGAAAGGCCGAGGTGTCTAATGGTTGCTATTATGTCGTTTTTATCTGCTTCTGCTAAGTGCCTTGGCGTCGGATACTTTCCTACTAGCTCGTGAAATACAGGTATCGACTGTTTCCCCTTTACTCGTATTAAAAAGGTTACTGCAACGAGCAAGAGAAAAGGATCGGTGGCAAGACTCTCTTGGATCAAGCCGAAATTGGGGGCGTCTAAACGAGGAAAAGGTATGCAAGGAACTATTCCACGGGGAGCACGGGTACCTTTTGTCTTAAGTGAGCCGGACGGGGTTGATACGTCAAAGAAAGGCGACTTCGTTTTGCGGTTTGCGGTCAGGCATTTTGCTAGTGGCAGAGGATAAGTGTCATTATCACCCCTTTCGGATGCTTCCCCAGTGTCGTCTGATTTGCCTAAACTCATCATGGCTGTTCTCGGGGCCCCTTTAACATTTCCGGGGGTGTCTGATGGTGTTTGCTGGCTCGCAAATGATTCTTTTGCTTCAGTATTCCTATGAGAGATGCGCAATGGAATAATTTTATGCAAGACACCATCGTGGCCACTCATACACTCCCGGTTGTCTATGAGTGACGGGCTTTTAAAGAAATGCGAGAATCTTTAGAAGTGGGAGGAGGATTTATCTCGTGCTTTTCTTCACGGAATTTCGATGATGCAGAGATGTTGTTTAGGCCCCGGCAAACTTTGGAGTTTTTCGGGAGTACTACGCCCCCTACTAAAGGAGAAGAAGTAGTAGTAGCCTCATGTAATGACTCTCTAGCCTTTCTTTCCCTCATTCTCTTCTTAGTCTTCTTCTTGCTCTTGCTTTTCTTTCCATTCAACGCTTTCGTATCACCAACCAACTGGTTAGCTTGTCCATGGGGAGGATTCGGTTCAGAAGTAGACCAGAATGGCGATTTCTTGTTCATTCTATGCTTCTTTGCAGGTTGGTCTAGATCCGTCTGTTCGGTGGATATTGCTCTCTTCCTCTTCATTGCCTGTCGTGGTGTTGTGTTTGACTGGGGGCCTCGTGCAGCATCTTTATGTTCATGTTCCAAACCAAGGCTTGACGTCTGTCCAGCCGTAACATCTTTCCGAGACTTAGAGTTCGAAGAGAGGACCTTAGTGACGAAGGTAAGAAGGTCTTGTCCCTCGAGCGGATCATCGAAAGTAATCTTTTCTCTCAAAGAGTTTGCGCATGCGAGCAGCTGATGCCATTCTTCAGCGCGACGCGTTAAACTGAAGTGGGTGAAGTATTTTAGATCATTTTTAGGTACATGACCATGTATTATTGCGTGTCTGATGTACTGTTCATCAGCTTTACTGCGAAAGTCGAAACCGTATGTATAGTCGAGAGCCAGCTGTCTGCGGGCCTCTTTATCCGTCTTGGTCAGATAATCCCCTGCCATATTCTCCGTAGCCCTGGTGAAAGCGTTCTATAAATTTGATCCAGGAACTTGAATAATCTTAAAAGACAGGCGTTTCGTTCACCGCAAATAAAGCGACAGCCTGTAGCAAGTCTGAGTATTTTATATAGGTTAGGTTAGGTAGGTATCCTGATGCACCACTCTCATGAAAACAATACACGATGTGTTAGGTCTAGGAGGTAGCTTTGCGTTGAAGAAAATTGTTCGTGGGTGGCTACGCACCTAAGTATTCATTATTGTCGGGACGGTAACTTGGATGCTTTGGACACTTCGAAGTTTGTAAGATACTTATAAGTTGACGTTAGGTCCGAGGGTGGTTAGATGCCGGGGTTAGGTAAAAAATAAAAAATAAAAAGAACGCATGAGCCTAGAAGGAACGTGTACGTCTGGCGCGAGTGAGGCAACTAATTATAAGGCAACCGCCTTCCCTGTAAACTTGTAGGTTCCATTATGGCACGGCAACTACGGCGTGTTTGTATGGGTTCTTGTCTGGTAGGTGCACTGGACGCAAATGCGGAAGACTTAGGTACCTAGGTATTGCTTCATCAATGTACCTTGTACATCTATACCGAATTATCTCGTGAATAAGGGGTACCAAGTAACCAATCTCCTACCTACCTCCTACCTACCTAACCTAAAATACTGTAAGTATGTACATAGGTAGGTGAATGTGGGATTTGGGATTGACTGAGCTGAGCAAAGCTGTTCTCATCATTAAAATCCATTATCAAAGTCGCCCAATGTGCTTCAAGTAAACTTTCTCTGAACGTCTAAAATTTAGGAACTTGATATACACTCTAGAGTCGCGACTCAGGATTACTCCAACCCTTTGCAACCTTGAGTCTTTTTTTCTTCTCCCCTTACCATGACGGAGGAGCGGTATGATAGCTTACTAGTACATACAGCAGCGGATATCCTTTACAAACGGATTTTGTCGGTTACCTTGGGCGGGTCGTAGACGATCTTCCTTGACTTGAGCGTTGCCCACTTGTATCGCTTAACCCAGACACTTAGAGCGATTAGGACCGCGGTGACAGTCAAAACCTTCATGCCCATTCGTTTTCGGTCGTCCATCTCAGGTTCAGCTGCCCAGTTCAAAAACTCCACCACATCCTTGGCCATCTGCGAGGTAGTTGCAGGGGTTTCATCCTCATACTCCACAAGACCGTCATACAGGACACGGGCCATAGCAATACCGGTGCCCGGGAAATAAGGGTTGAAGTAGAGACCGGCGCCGACCTGAGCACCCGCCGGCGGCTCGTCGGGGTACCCGGTCAATAAGCTGAAAATGTAGTCGCAGCCACCATGTCGGGCCTTGACGATCAAGCTTAGATCGGGAGGAAGGGCACCATTGTTGGCCGCTCGAGCAGCCTCTTCGTTCTTGTAGGGGGCCGGGATATAATCCGAAAGTTTTCCAGGTCGCTTCTCGATCTCACCCTCATCGTTGGGTTCCGTGTCGTACTCGTTCTGTTCCGCCAATTCCTTCGCCTCGTCTACCGTCAGGATAGTTCCAACAAGTGCTCGGTAAGGAACTCGGCTAAGCGAATGGCATGACGCGCAAACTTCTTGATAGACTTGGAATCCTCGGCGAAGTCTGATGATGTATAAGAATTGTAAGCAAGTGACGATGAAATTGAAGATTGAAGGAGTATGGATTTCTACTTACGCTTGGTGGTCAAAGGTCT
Source organism: Daldinia caldariorum (assembly GCF_022478825.1). Taxonomy (NCBI): domain Eukaryota; kingdom Fungi; phylum Ascomycota; class Sordariomycetes; order Xylariales; family Hypoxylaceae; genus Daldinia; species Daldinia caldariorum. The sequence continues at coordinate 324,829 of NW_025953045.1, read as the reverse complement.
TGAGCCACTGTTGGTGAACCCAGGGGTATGCTGTCGGGTGTAGACTAATTTGACGTATTAGCATAGTTGATTCAAGCACATGGATACTACATAATCTCATCATCTTCAATCTATTCAATCTACCCCTCGGTGCAGAACTAATGTAGTATAGATCGTACGATCCTCTCTGCGTAGTTACCTGACATAGAAATTAAAAACCAAAACTTACCCTTCCTCGGCGGGCGTCATTGCGTGCGCGGTAGATCCGTAGAGGTGGTAGTACCATGCCACAGATCCGATAGCGAGAGCTGTGGAAGCGGCAGCGGCCACATTTAATTTGAAAGGGGATTCGGCTCCAGTACTAGATGTCGAGATAGATCGCTACGAATATAAAACCCTAGTTAGTCTTTTTCTTCTTTTTTTTTTCTTTCGTTTTGCTCCCTCCATTATGAATGATTGTGACGGCTATGTTCCAGCCTTCCGAGCTTATATTATAGATGGGAGTTTCGGACGACGTCAGTCGATGCGTACCTTGGTGAAGGCGGTCGCGCCATTTCTGGCGCCGTTGAAGATGCGCGTAGAGCGCAGGCAAGACCTTGCCAACATGAAGGGCGAGATTCTACCCGTTCGTAGGAGGTGGGCGACGGGTAGGTGATCGGGTCAATGGAGAGTTGGTAAGATTCGTCGTTGGGGTTTGGAAGAGATCGAACCGGTTTAAACGACAAGGTTGAATGAAAAAGTGCTCAGGCCTTGAAGCAATTGGAAATACCTGAATCCTATTGGCCGAGGTTAGCTTCGCTGGGCTTTTCCCACTAAACACGTGACCTAAGCTGTCAAGACCAGGTTTTTCTAATTGTACCGGCCTGACCCCGGTAAGTCGGGAATCGCCCATCGGCCTCCTTTAACCGAGTTTCTTCAACACCATCAAGTACCTATCATAGTATTATTTGGACGTAATATGTATTTTATGGTGTTAAACCTGATACTTTTTTAATAATTCATTGACCCTTACTTCTTTATCGCTGAAGGTCTAAGTATAAGAACTTAACGCAGAGAACGCTTTAGCTATCTTCTTTTTTTTCCCCCTTCCCTTCTTCCTTTGTGCCGAACCTTTGGATATCTTCAACAGTTTTAACCTTCTTTTATTACAGATCGTGGGACTTCTCTCTCTTGACTTTCTTTAGTAGACAGCTCGCAACCAAGCATTTCTGATTTCCTATGCTTGGCCATTTACAGCAGTACCAGTCACATTCCTTCGCTCCTTGACGGCATTGGCGAGAGTAGCAAGGACTGATTCGGTGTCTTCCCATCCAATACAAGCGTCTGTAATGCTAACACCATACTTCAGACCAGCCTTGCCTTCTTTTGGTACCTTCTGGTTGCCTGTGAGAGAGAATGGTTAGCTATCTAGGTCGGTTACTGGGGCTGTACAAACACGCTTACCTTCGTTGATATGGCTTTCGATCATGACTCCCATAATGGCCGTCTCTCCCTTGGAAATCTGCCCTGCTAGATCCGCAGCAACCTTAGGCTGGTTCTTGTGGTTCTTCAACGAGTTTCCGTGGCTGCAGTCTACCATGAGCCGTTGTCGCAAACCTGCCTTGGCCAGGGCGGCCTTAGCTTCCGCGATGCTCTTAGCATCGTAGTTAGTACCACGGCTTCCGCCCCGGAGGATAACGAAGCAGTCCTCATTACCAACGGTACCAACAATTGCCACAACTCCAGGCTTAGTGACAGAAAGGAAATGATGGGGGTGCTTCACAGCACCGATGGCGTCAATGGCAACACCGAGTGTTCCGTCAGTGCCATTCTTGAAACCAACCGGGAACGATAGGCCGCTCGCCAACTCCCGGTGCAACTGACTTTCAGTAGTTCTGGCACCTATGGCACCAGCCGAGAGGACATCTGCTAGAAATTGTGGTGAGATGGTGTCGAGCATCTCGCTAGCGATGGGCATCCCCTTGTCATTGAGATCGACGAAGAGCTGCCTCGACATGCGCAGACCCTTATTGATACGGAAGCTGTTGTCAATGTCTGGGTCGTTTATTAAACCCTTCCAGCCTACTGTTGTTCTCGGTTTCTCGAGGTAAGCTCGCATAACAATGAGTAGCTCATCTTTGTACTTCTCCTTCTCTTTCAATAGTCTGTCACAATATTCGAGGGCCGACTCTGGATCGTGGATGGAGCACGGGCCGATGATGACTAGAAGCCTCTCCTTCTCATCGGTACCATTGACTACAGCGACTACTTCCTCGCGACTTTCGAGAACCGTCTGCTTGGACTTTGCGGTATGTGGGATTTCGTGTTGGAGTAGGTCCGGCGGCGTCAGAGGGTTGTAGCCGCGGACTGAAGAACCAATTAGCCTTGATTCTTTGTCTTCCGTATGCCTGTACCTACTTCTCCAGTCGTCGCCAGTGGCTTTGTTGCCGACGTCCTTATTCTTGATGTAAAAGCTCTTTGAAGGCCATGAGTCAGCTAGCTATCTAAGCTTGCCATTGGAAAGACCCGAGTCAAGATGGAATGTAGTAATAATGTAATTACTTACAGACATGATGGGCCGACGAAAGTGAATATAGTCTCCCGAACGCAGTAGAATACAACCAATTTCAATAAAACTAGCACCTATCAAGAACTAAGTGGTGAATTGTGAGAAGAAGAAGAAGAAAAAGAGAAAACAATGTGATTGGTTTCCTTCTATAGCAAAGCAGCCGATCGTCGCAAGATCTAGAAAATTAAATATTAGCCCATGCAAGCAAGAGTCACGGTGGGGGCGGGACGGTTAGTGAATTTTTTTAGTGAGAATCAGGCGGGTGATAGCTCCGATGGCGGGGTGTTCCTACCTTTAAAAGGCAATTTCAAAGGCAACTCAGCAAGGGTTCAGCCCAAACATTAACCTTAGGTGCCTTCCCTCTGTGTAATAAGTAAGGTATGGGGTACTTGCACAAGTATAGATAGGTAGGTACGTTGTACCTATATAAGTTTTGTAAGGAAAGGTGTAAGTAAAGGTCTGCTGCACCTCCTGGAGTACGGAGAATCTCAGAATCTGGGAAGCTGGAAAACTTCAAGCCTAGTGATCATGTTCCAAGTAACCCTTTTCTTTCCATCACATTTATACTATCTGCACTCAAAGAAAATGCTATCAAACTTAAAGCACTCTAGTATCCCCCGTCCATTATCTCGAGTCCCTTTGAAAACTCGGACCTTCCGATATGACTATCTGATGCTTAATGCTGTTTGTATACCTACCTTCCTAAGGCATGCTCAAGACTAATAAGATATTTCTCTTATCGAGGAACCCCCCCCCCCCCCCCCCTCTCCCTAATGTTTAAAAATCGTAATCATTTCCTCTTCCGGAGACCTGCAGGGTCCGCTACAGCTTGCTTTTTAAATTCCTCAACGCCGTTGATTTTTCCATAAGTCCATTTTAGTGTCATAGTGCTCCCAGTCATCAGTAGGGCGGAGAAAGTAAACAATACGATCCGCTGCCACGTGCTGAGCTTATCGAAAATAGGATAGGGGTACCTTTTCTGGCCGTCAGAAACATAAAGCAGTCTGGGAGCGGACAAAGGAAAAGAAGTGACAAAGCAACATACCAGCCATTGCGAGAGAAGCAGTACTCTATCCAAACCCAGTATAGTAGCGCCAAGGATTCGCTCAAAGCCAACGCCGAGAAGCCATGGATCATCCATGGCGGGCTGAACAGCAGCAAGTCCGCAGCTAGAAAAACTGCCGGCGCGGCGTGAAACCCGACGTCTGGCAGCAGATCAAGCTGGAATTCGGGGGGGAAAACTAGACCTTTATCAATGGCGCAAAGGCCCCAATACAATATGCTGATCAACACCTCTAGCGGTGCCGAGCATACGGAGAGGATGTTCTTCAGCGCAAATAGCCGTGAAGAGAGCGTAACGTCGGCTAGAAACCCGACGACGAAGGTGCATAGCGCGAGGGACAGTCCAATAATGGTAAGGAATTGGAAGTGCCCCCCGAAGGCGGCTGACATTGGCGTCTCCCATGCACTTAGGAACTTGAACGAGCTTGCAAAGGACAGTATTCCCGCCAAGTGAATGAGGGCGGAGAGTTGTCTCGACGGAGACACAAATCTCTGGAGCGGGTGACGACCGGCCATTGCGGCAGCAACGCGAACGACAATATGATACTGTATGAGTCGTGTAATTATTTCTCCGAGTTACCAATGAACGAGTAAATATAACTATAGTTTAAATTAAACAACAACCAGAATCTGCATTCCATATAATGTACAAATGGCGTCGCAAAATCAATATATTGAAAAAAAATTACGACTGAAAAGGGGCTCTTACATGCTGTAGCGCAGATGCGAGCCGTGGCTTAAAAGTGGGTTGCTGAACGGGCACCTGGCTTGGCTTGACCGGACTCTCGGATCTTGCGTCTTGCCCGGCGTCAGGTGTCTCACAACCTGAGGAATCTACCAATGACGCTAAGTGCCGCGCGCACGAGGCCCTATAACTACCTAGGTATATCATACCATACTAGGTTCCGCTGATTATAATTAACCGTTTCGTAATTATAAATCGTTTTTTTACAGTTACTTTTATATGAATATTTAAAATAATAAATATTATGTCACGAACTAACAGCTTGAGAAGCTATTCCATAATAAAAAGCGGGGTTCCACGCCGCTTAAACCGGAAAAACCTTCGGAATATGTAAAAAAAAGTATTAATTTAAGTAATCTTGTAAATCTTGTAAGATCTAGCACTAGATCCAACCAGATCAATTAAATTAACTAAATCCTAAAATAACAATAACTTTAAATACGATAAAAAGTTTATAAAATATTTAAATTATTATATTTTAATAGTTTTTTAATTAATACTATTATTAATTAAATATAATATAAGTGTTAATTTTAATAATAATATTTTTTTGTTTATTTAAATTAATTATAATTTATTTATTTTAAAATATTTATTAAATAAGTTTTTTAAAACTTAATTTTTAATAAAAGTTAATTAAATAAAATAACGTAATAAATTTTATATTTTACTTTTTAATTATGTTTTAAAATTAATTAATAATATAATTTTAATAAAAATTAAATTTTAAATAAAATTATTTAAAGAAAAAGTAAAAGAAATTACCGAAATTATTAATAAAGGAAAAGGAAAAGTCCAAATTAAGGAAAACGAAATAAACTTTTTAAGAAAAGAATTTTAAAGAATATATAAAGCTTATTAAACGTTTAAAAACAAAGTAACTATTTTTTAAAAAAAAATTAGCTAAATTTAAAAGTAAGTAAAAAAACGATAATAAAAAAGACCTTAACTTACGTTTAATATAAAAAAACCTTACAATTTTACTATTATTAAATAAAAGATTTAAACCCTTTTTATTATTTAAATATAATAATATTATTAATGTAAAAATTTAACTTAATGTTGTTAAATTTTATTTAATTTTCTTTTAAATTAACTTTAATAAAAACAAGTATAAGGTTTTAATAGTTTATTAATATTTTAAAAAAAAAGTACTTTTAAATAGCTTTAATTTATTATAAATAATTATTTAAACGAAATTTAAGAAAAAATAAAAAAAATCTAAATATATTTTCAATAAATATATTAATTTTAAAAATAAAATGTAATTAATATTCGGAAATTTACTTAAAAAAGAAAATGTTTATAAAGTTATTCAGAACTTTAAATAAATTAAAAAGTTTTTAAAATATATTATTAAATTTAAATAATTAATAGTAATAATTTAACTTTTGGAAAATATTTAATTCAATTATTTTTATAAAAGATTAATCACTTAAATTAAAAATAAAATCTTAAAGGAAAAAAGGTTTAAATATATTAATAAATATATTAAATAAATTATTATTTATAATAAAAGATTATATAAAAGGTTTTTAAAAAAAATTAGGAAAATTATTTATATTTATATTAAAAAAATTTAAAAAAATAAACTTTAATATTATTAAAATAGAAAAACTTAAGAAGAATATAATTAAAGTTAAATATTATAACTGTAATAAAATGGGTTATATATTTAAAAATTATAAGGTATTTTAAAAATAATTTAAAATATTAAAAGGATAATTTAAGCTTAAAGTTACAGGAGTAATATCTTTAAGAGCATTTAATATCCAAATTTTTTAAATTGCTTAAAATATTGAAAATTACGTTATTATTAAAAATTACTATTAATAACCCAACTTTCGTAAATATAATTGTTAGAATTATTTATAATATTTTAACAATAATAAAAAAGAATTAAGAAATTAGTTCTTATTTTAATAATCTTTATTATTTATTAATATTAAAAAATGAAATATAAACGAAAATTACTTATAAAAAATATTATATTATATTAAAAGATGATATAATTATAAATTAAATATTTTAATATTAAAAAGAATTATTAAAAATATTTTAAATTAAAAATTTTAAATAATAATTTGCTAAAATAATTATAATAAAGATAAATTTAATAAAATTATAAAACTTATAAATAAATAAAAAATTGTAATAAAATAATAAATTAATAAATAAATATTTTATAAATTAAATAAAATAAAATAATAAATAATAACTTGTTAAATATATAATAATAATATAATAAATATTAATTTTAAATAGTTAATAAAAAATAATTGCGCTTATATTTAAAAACAAATTATTAAAAAAAAATAAAGAATTTTATATATTTTTAATAAATTGAATAACTTTAATTCCCTTAATTATAAGCCTTATTTAATTATAAAAATTAAAAATATAATATTTCTTAATTATTAAAGGAATATAAGAACGAGAAATTATATACGTAAGAAAAAAATCTATTGCATAAATTATTAATAAATATTTTAAAGTATAAAGAAAAAAAGTATTAATTATTAAAGCTAATTTAAAGATAGTAGAAATTAATATCTTACAGATAATATATTTATTATAAAAAGCTATTAAAATTAAATAATCCTTAAATATAAACGGATAAATTCTTATTTTAAGTATTAAGAAATTTAACTTAAAATTAAAAATATATGTATATAATTTATAGCAAAATTTAAAATATAGAAAACATTATAAAATATTTTATATTTTATATTTTTATAATTATTATTAAATATATAATTTAATTAAAAAATATAAGTTTTTAACTTAAATTAGTAAAAAGATATTTATTTATATATAAATATAAAAACATTAATAAAATTCGAATTAAATTCGAATTGACTTTTTTAAGAAATATATAAGTAAATAATATGGTTTTTAATATTATATTTCTTATTAAAAATAAACGTTATAAGTATATATATTATAAAAAAATATAGGAAAATTATAATTAATATAAATATTAAATATATATAATTTATAAATTTATTGCTTTAAAGAAATATATAGAAGAATATAAGAATATAAAAGTACTTAACGAAACTTTATTAAAATTTATTAAAAAGTAATAAAATTAGTTTAAAAAAAAGATTTAAATAAAAAAATATTTTAAAGAACGTTAACATAATTTAAATAATTAATAATTATTTATATATAATAATAAAATAAAAAGATTAAAAGTTTTAAATATTAATTAATTATAGATATTTAATAAATATTATATATTTTAATATAATTAATAAATATTAAATTAATTATTAAAAAAAAGGAATTATTATATTAAAAATTAATAATTAATTTCCTTTAATATTATTAATATTTAATATAATATTATTTTAAGAAAATTTTAATTAAAAGTTAATAACTTAAAGATAAATTGGTAAAAAAATACTGTTAAATAATTATTATTAAAGTTAAGTACAAAAGGTTATAAATCTAAGTATTAAAAAGAGGTTAATTTAAATGGATTTAATATAATAATAAATAAACACGTATTTGCAACTTTCAAAAAAGCTTATAAGGTAATACCTTTATATATATTATAATTTATAAAATTAATTAAATAAATAAAATAATAAGAAACAATTAAAAGAAAAATTGAAATAATATATAATAAATTAGTTAATGTATTTAAAAAATATTAAAAGAAATATTTAAAATTATTTACTAAAAAACTTAATACAAATATAAAAGTCTTAAATTATAAACTTTATAATTATAAGATAAATTTAAAAAAACATTATTTAAATTAAATAAAATATATTTATTAAATATAAATAAATAAAAGATATTAATTAAAATTATTAAATAAAAATTTAAGAAAAGATATATATAAAAATTAAATTTATTAATAAGGAACTTAATTTTTTTAATACTTAAAAAAATAGAAATGTGTGACGAACCTACATTTAGGTCCGTAGGAGTGTAGTAACTGGTGGCTTGATTTTAGGTAAACAGTAGCGATACGGGTCAAGTGTTAAGATATCGTTAAAAGTGCTTATTAAGAAAGCTTAAAATCCTTCCCCTTATACAAATATAAAGCTTAAATTAATAGCTAAAAAAACGTAAATAAATAATTAAATACATAATAGTATTATATATCTTATAAGCCTTCTTATCTTTTATTTAAAGGTATTATAATCTTAATAATTTCAGTAATTTAATTAATTTTATTAAGATTAACAAAATTAATAAGATTAATAAGATCATTATCCTCCATTAAGTTATCCGAGGTTTATTTATCTAATCGTACATTTTAAAAACCCCGCTTTTATATAAGGTATAGTTCCTATGTTATTAATTCATAACATTATCCTCCTTCTCCTAAATTCTTTATCCTTAAAAATTTCTTAATAAATGTATTTTATAATATTCCCTTTTTCTTTTTTATTATTTTCTAATTAATTTATTAAAATATCGAATTATATATTTAAATCCATTATAAAAAGTAAGAACTATATTAATTAACAAAAAAGTAAAGAACTTCGGATTTCCTTAATTAAATTGGCCAATACCTTATATATATTATATTTAAATTATATTTATTTTAAAAAGCCCTTATATTATTTTTTATTAAATCTTTTCTTTTATAACATTTATATTAAAAAGAATTATCGTTTTAATTATAACGTATCGAAAATAAACTTTTTAATTAAATTAAAACAAAAATTAAACTCTTTTAAAGATAAGTAGTATTAAATAAAAAATAAAATCTTTTATCTTAAAAGAAAGATAATAAATCGTTTCGAACAGGTTAAAGAAAGTTAAGAAGATATCTCCCGCTACCTTATTCGCCTTAAAGAGATTTATCATAAAAAAATATTACAAAAGGAAAAGCCCTTGTTATTCTTTAATATAAAGAATTAGATTGTAAAAAAGAAGAAAAAAAAAAGTAAAAGCTAAAATGCCTTAAGTCCAGTTAATTCATTTATATCTTCTAATTCTTCCAAGGGCGACCCCAGCAGGGCCGTTACTTTTTAAAATAGTTTTAACCTAAGGCTAAATCCGTCGCTACTTGTGGACAGTTAGGATTTTCTCGGTAAAACGTCTTTACAAGTTCTTAAACGTTCTCAAAATATTTAATTAATTCTTATATATTTTCCTCTAATAAATAATCCTTTTATTTAACCAAATATTTAATTTAATTTCCAAATTTTTTAAAGTTTAATACCTTTTTAATATTATATTTTTAATCGATTTTAATATTTAAAATAATTTATATTAACGTATTTTCAAATGCTTTTTCTAATAAAAAAATATAAAATATTAAATATAACCTTATTTTTATTAATAATAATAATTTATAATTAATTTTTAAAATAACTTTTTCAATTTTAAATAGTTTAAATTTTTTATAATTTAATTTATTACTTAATCTTTTAATTTTAATATTTTATTATAATAAATAGACCTTATCTCCCCTCTTAAAGATTAATCCCTTAATTTTATATTAATTATTATATTTCTTTATTTTTACTTATAAAAATCTAAGCTCATTTATTAAATACTTTTACATAACAATAACTTATTTTATTATGGCTTCTGCCCTAGGTATAAATGTTTGTTTTATATTAATTAATTCCGTAATAATGAAATCATAACCAATATTTATTTTAAATGGGAATATTTTTATGTTTTTATTAATAAAGCTATTATATGCAATTTCTACTTAAGGTAATAATTCCACCCAATTATTTTACATTTTGTTAATGTATATACGAAAATACTATTTTAACATTTGGTTTAAATACTCCGTTTATCCATTTAATTGTAAATGGTATACCGTAAATAACTTTTATTTTATACTTATTCTTACCGTTAAACTAATCCAAAATTTAGATATAAATAACTTATTTCTATTTAATATAATACGTTCTAATAATCCATATTTATTAATTATATATTTAAAAAAAGCATAGGTTAAATTTTCTACTATGCTTAATTCTTTATATGGTATAAAATGCCTATACTTAATCAATCTATCGACCATTATCCATATGTTATTATATAAAATATCGATCATAAGTTCTTTTAATAATGGTAATTTAATAATAAAATCTTAGGTTATGGTTTTCTATACCTTATTTAAAATCTCTATTAGTTATATAAACCTATATAACTTATACTTAACTAACTTTATTTTATTATATATATTATATTCGTTAATTACTTTTTTAATTACTGCAAGTAGGCTAAGAAAGTTATAATTCCTTATAATTTATTACATAATTTAAAAAATACCCTAATATCCATATAATAGATATTTATGGTATTTTTTAACGAACTTGTGTTATAAGTTCCTAAATACATATACCTTTTTTAAATAAGTAATTATACTATTTCCCGTTTTAATTTCCTAAAGTAATTCTTTATTAGATATGGTTACTTGAATACATATCATCTAAATATTATCTTTTTTTATAAGATATAATATTAAAAGAATAAGCACTTTTTATTTATCTAATATAAATACTACTTTTTCCTTTATTACATCTTTAATACTAACGCCATTTAATCTACTAAATACATTTACTTATATATTTACCTTTCTTACAACATAAACTATCTTAAAATTAAAATTACTAAAGTATTTTACCCATCTTTAAACCCTAAATCTTAGCTTTTAAATAATTATTAACGTTTTAAAGTTATTATAATCAGAAAAAACAGTAACTAATTCTTTTATTCCATTAAATCAGTGCCTCTATTCCTTAAATATTATCACAATAACAAATAATTCTTTATTGTAAGTTTAATATCTTATCTGGACTCTTTTAAAAATCTTGGACAAATATGCCACCAGATGCTATACCTCATCGTCTTCGAGTTGTTCTAAAACTACGCCCATATCTACATTAAATCCGTCCATATAAATCCATTTAGATTAATCCGGCCGAGGTAATCTCATTACTAAATCGTTAATAATAACTTTTTATATTTTTTTAAAAGCTTGATCCGCCTTTAGCATCTATTAAAAGGCTTCTTCCTTTCCTCATATAATAACTATTATAAAGTCCATAATTTTGCCAAAATCTTTTATTAACTATTTATTATAATTAATAAAACCATAAAATTATTATATAATAATAATATTATTTAACGTTAATTAATTATATATTATTATAATCTTTAAATTTTATATCTTAATTTATCTAAATATTATTATATATTTTAAATAATCGATTTTTTATATATAAAATTTACTTTTCTTTAGGTTTATTAATAGATTAGCTTTATTTAAAATTTCTAATATTTTATCTATATATTTTTCGTATTAGTTAAGGGTTTTAAAGAAAATTAGAATATCGTTTAAATAAATAAAAACTGTTCTTCCTAAGAATTTCCGTAATACAGTTTTAATTATCCTTTAAAATATTACTAATGCATTTATAAGTCCAAATAATATAATTAAATATTTATAATGTTTAAAAAAGGTTTATATTACTATTTTCCATTTGTTTTCCTTAACTATCCAAATTAGGTAAAAAGCTTCTTTAAAGTCTAATGCTATAAATTATTTAACATTCCTTATTATCTCCATTAAGCCATTAATATTAAATAGAAAATAGCCATTTTACTTAATAATAAAATTAAAATATTAGTAATTATATATATTTTAATATATTATATTTTTATTTTCATTTAATCTTAATATCCTATCTCTATTTTTCTTAGGTATTAAAAAAATTAGGCTTTTAATTAATAAATCTGATTTTTATATATATCTTTTTTCAAATTTTCGTTTAATAATTTTAATTAATGCCTTTTATTTATTTATATTTAATAAGTATACCTTATTTAATTTGGGTAATTATTTTTCCTTAAGATTTATTTTATAATTGTAAAGTTCATAATCTAAGACTCCTATATTCGTATTTAGTTTTTCGGTAAATAATTTCAGGTATTTTTTTGATATTTTTTAAGTATATTAACGAGTTTATTATATACTACCTTAATTTTTCCTTCTATTATTTTTTATTATTTTATTTGTTTAATTAGTTTTATGAATCGTAATATATATAAAGGTATTATTTAATAAGCTTTTTTAAAGGCTGCGAATATGTGCTTGTTTGCTGTTGTACTAAGTTTATCTAAATTAGCTTCTTTCCGATGCTCAAGTTTGTAACCTTTTGTACTTAGCTCTAATAATAGTTACTTAATAATATTTTTCTGCTAATTTATCCTTAAGTTATTAATTTTTAATTAAGGTTTTTTTAAAACTATATTATATTAGGTATTAATAATATTAAAAATAATTAATTAATCTTTTTATTAAATTTAAACCAGAAAATTCATAACTTTTTATTTAATTTATCTTTTATTATATTTAATTAATTATCTGTCAATTGTAAATACCTTATACAGTATTTCTTTTTCTTAATAATTAATCTAATATTTATTAATTATATTAAGTTATATAATATTTATAAAATATTTATAATTTATTAATACTTAAATCCTTTAATCTTTTTATTTTATTATTACGTATAAATAATTATTAATTATTTATATTATATTAAAGTTCCTTAAGATATCTTCTTTATTTAAATCTTTTTTTTAAATTAATCTTATTATTTTTTAATAAGTTTTAATAAAATTTTATTAAATATTTTTATATTTTTATATTCTTTAATATACTTTTTTAAAATAATAAACTTATAAATTATATATACTTAATATTTATATTAATTATAAATTTTTTATAACCTTCTATAATATATATACTTATAAAGTCTATTATCTGTAGGAAATATAATACTAATAATTACATTATCTATTTATATACTTCCTAAAAAAATAGGTTCGAATTCGATCCTAACTTTACCAATATCCTTACATTTATATATAAATAAATATCCTTTTACCAATTTAGGCTAAAAACCTATATTTTCTTTAACTAAACTATATACTCAATATCGATTATAAGGACAAAAGATTTAAAATATTTTATAATATTATTTATATCTTAAGTTCTGTTATAAATTGTGTATATATGCTTCAGATCTTGGGTCAGATTTCCTAATTCCAAAGATAGGGATCCATCCTTCCGTATCCAGGGACTGTTCTATCCTGGTAACTTCTTATAGAGAGTACACTATTCCTGGGATATCGGTTTCTGCTTTTCTGGTTGCTGGTACTCCTCTTCCTTGTGCTCGAAAGTACTCGTCGATAACCGCCGCTATGGACTCTGATCTTACGTACACTACTTCTCTTTTTCGTAATCCTTTAATAATTGAAAATCGCTATATTTTTAATTTCTACAATTAAATAAAGCTCGAAATTAAAGGAATTATAATTGCCTAACTTATGGGGAACATATAAAACTCTTAATTTTGCTCCTTTTCTCATTTAGTAATTTGTTTTTAAATATAAATATAATTTTTACTTATAATCTATCTTAAATTAAGGTTTAATACCCCTTCATTATAGGCCTAATGGTTACTTATTTTTATATGTTATTAAATTTATAAAAAAGCTATTTATTTTCCTTTTAAAGTATTATAATCTTCCATTATTTTATAAGATTTAATATTTCGCTAATTTAAGCTTAAGTAAACTCCTTCCTTTCTAAATCTTTATTATAATAAGCTTAAATATTTAATATTTAAAATTCTTAATTTATAATATCCTTAATAATCTTTTTTAAGATCCGGAAATTTAATTCGTAATTGCACTAACTTTTAATATAATTAGGCATTCTTTATAGGCATTTTTCATTTATATCTTATTTTCTTTTAATATTAATGAATAATAAATATTATTAAAATAAAAATCGCTATCTTAATTTCTTTTTATTATTATTAAAATATTATAGGCAATTTTAACAATTATATTTTTAAAAGTTAAATTATTAATAGTAATTATTTAAAATAATATAGTTTTTAATATTTTAAGCAATTTAAAAAATTTAGATATTAAATACTTTTAGGAATATTACTTTGACAATTTTGGGCTCTATTTGTCCTTTAAGTACCTTAAGCTGTTTTTAAAATATCTTATAGTTCTTAAATATATGGCCTATTTTATTATAATTATAGCACTTAACTTTAATTATATTCCTTTTAAGTTTTTCTATTTTAACAGTGTTGAAGCTTACTTTCTTAGGTTCCCTTTTAATATGTAAAAAAGGGGTCTTCTTAATTCTTTTTTCCTAAAACCTTTTGTACAATTATTTATTATAGATAATAACTCATTTAATATATTTGTTAATATATTTAGATCTCTTTTCTTTAAAGATTTTATCTTTTACTTAAATTATTAATCCTTTATAAAAATAATTAAATTAAGTGTCCTCCAGTAATTAAGCTATTATTATTAAACGCTTAAATTGGGTAATATATTTTAAAGCTCTTTTAATTTACTTAAAATTTCGAATAACTTTATAAACATCTTCCTTCTTAAATAAATTACCAAATATTAACCTTATTTTTTTTAAAGTTTATATATTTACTGAAAATATATTTAAATTCTTTTATTTCTTTTTAGATTTTATTTAAATAATTATCTAAAATAGATTAGAACTACATAAGGGCATTTCTTTTAAAGTATTAATAAATTATTAAAACCTTATATTCATCTTTATTAAAATTAATTTAAAAGAATATTAAATAAAGTTTAGCTACATTAAGCCAATTTTTTATATTAATAATACTATTATACTTAGGTAGTAAAAAGGGTCTAAATCCTTTATCTGAGGGTAAAGGAACGGTTGGATCCTGTTGTACCAGATGTAGATTAGGCTTATTATTGTTGTTATTCCTTTCCTTCTTAATTTTAGCTAATTTATTATGTAAGTCCGTTAGTTTATCTTTAAGTCCCTTATATACGTAATATACCTTTTTTATATCCTTTTTTAATTACGGTATATTATTTAGATTATTATTTTTATTATTACTTTTATTTTTAATTGCTTTTCCTTTTCTTTTATTAATAAATTTAATAATTTCTTTTACCTTTTTTTTAAGTTTTAATGATTTTGCTTAGGACTTAATTTCTATTAAAACTATATTATTAATTAATCTTAAAATATAATTGAAAAGTAGTACATTAAATTAATTGCGTTCTTTTGCTTAATCAGTCTTAATTAATAACTAATTTTTAAGGGACTTATTTAAAAAATATTTTAAAATAAATGAATTATAAATAATCTTTATAAATAAAGGAATATATTTATTAGGGCTAATGCTTATGTTATATTTGATTAATAACGTTATTAATTAAAGAGCTATTAAAATATGACAAATTTATACTTAAATTTGTAAAAATATAATAACTAATGGCTTAATTTTAAGTAAATAATAACAATATAGGTTAAATATTAAAATATCATTGAAAGTACTTATTAAAAAAGCTTAAAATCCTTCCTTTTATATAAATATAAAGCTTAGATTAATAATTAAAAAAATATAAATAAATAATTAAATATATGATAATATTATATATCCTATAGGCCTTTTTATCTTTTGTCTAAGGGTATCGTGATCTTAATAATCTCAGTGATTTAGTTAATTTCGTTAAGATCAACAAGATCAACGAGATTAACGAGATTATTACCCTCCATTAGGTTATCCAAGGTTTATCCGTCTGATCGTACGTTTCAAGAACCCCGCTTCCATACAAGATATGGTTCCCGCGTTATTAGTTCGTGACAAAATGGAATATTAAGATTAAATAAAAATAAGAATATAATATATTAAAATATATACGATTATTAATATTTTAATTTTATTATTAAATAAAATAATTATCCTTTATTTAATATTAATAGCTTAATAGAAATAATAAGGAACGTAAAATGGTTTATAATATTAAATTTAAAAAGGCTTTTTATTTAATTTAAATAATTAAAGAAGATAAATAAAAAATAATAATATAAACTTTTTTTAATTATTATAAATATTTAATTATGCTATTTAAATTTATAAATACGTTAATAATATTTTAAAGAATAATTGAAATTATATTATAAAAGTTCTTAAGAA
Source organism: Daldinia caldariorum (assembly GCF_022478825.1). Lineage (NCBI taxonomy): Eukaryota > Fungi > Ascomycota > Sordariomycetes > Xylariales > Hypoxylaceae > Daldinia > Daldinia caldariorum. The sequence continues at coordinate 308,496 of NW_025953045.1, read as the reverse complement.
AAACAGTTTTTATTTATTTAAATAACATTTTAATCTTTTCCAAAACCCTTAATTAATATGAAAAATATGTGGATAAAATATTAAAAGTTTTAAATAAAGTTAATTTATTAATAAATTTAAAAAAAAACAAGTTTTATATATAAAAAATCGATTATTTAAGGTATATTATTATATTTGGATAAATTAAAATATAAGATTTAAAGATTATAATAGTATAAAATTAACTAATATTAAATAATATTATTATTATTGTTGGTAAGTACGTACGTATGATATAAAGCAATAAACAAGTAAATCAAATAACAATAAGGGTGAAACTGGTGTATTGATGATGTTTAAGGAGGGAGGAATCTATCTGAGGCTAGCTAGCAATCGTGATGTCCTTTTATACCGTAATAGTGGGTACACTGTTCCTCCTTCCAATATCGGCGACAAGGCACCTTATCCCGATAAGGTGCCTACGCGTCGATGTCACACAACCACCAATTATATAATAATTTTATAATTTTATTAATTATAGTAAATAGTTAATAAAAGATTTTGGCAAAATTATAAACCCTATTATAATTATTATATAAGGAAAAAAAGGAGCTTTTTAATAAATACTAAAAGTAGATTAAGCTTTTAAAGAAATATAAAAAATTATTATTAATAATTTAATAATAAGATTATTTAAATTAAATTAATTAAAATAAATTTATATAAATAGATTTAACGTAATTATAGGTATAATATTAAAATAATTTAAAGATAATAAAATATGGTATTTAATGGTATATTTATTTAAAATTTTTAAAAAAGTTTAAATAAAATATTAAATTTATAATAAAAAATTATTTATTATTATAATAATATTTAAAAAATAGAGATACTAATTTAATAGAATTAAGGAATTTATTACGGTCTTTTTTAATTATAATAATTTTAAGATGTTAATAATTATTTAAAAGTTAAGATTTAAGGTTTAAAAATAGGTAAAATATTTTAATAATTTTAATTTTAAAATAATTTATGTTATAAGAAAAGTAAATATATAAGTAAATGCATTTAATAAACTTAATAGTATTAATATAAAAAATATAATAAAGGAAAAAATAATATTTGTATTAAACGGATAAAAAGTATTTATTTTATTAATATTATATTTTATAAAAAAAATAATATATGGATAATATATATTAAAGTAATTATATTTATAAAGGAATTATTTGTAAAAATTAAAATAGGAAAAAGTATATATATTAAAGATTTTATAATATAAATTTATTAAAGAATATTATAAATATTTGTTACACGAATATTAAAAAATCTTTTAAATTATATAATAAATTATAAAAAATTATAATTTCTTTAATTTATTAAAAGTAATTAAAAAGGTAATTAGTAATTATAACATATATAATAAAATAAAGGTAATTAAATATAAATTATATAAGCTTATATAGTTAATAGAAATTTCGAATAAAATTTAAAAAATTATTATATAGAATTTTATTATTAAATTATTATTATTAAAAAAGCCTATGATTAATATATTATATAATAATATATAAGTAGTAATTAATAAGTTAATTAAATATAAATACTTTATACTATATAAAAAATCTAATATAATTAAAAATTTAATTTATGCTTTTTTTAAATATATAATTAATAAATATGGATTATTAAAACGTATTATTTTAAATAAAAATAAATTATTTATATTTAAATTCTAAATTAACTTAATAATAAAAATAAATATAAAATAAAAACTGTTTACAATATATTACTTATAATTAAATTAAACATTAAAATAATATTTTTATATATATATTAATAAAATATAAAATAATTAGGTAAAATTATTATTATAAATAAAAATTGCATATAATAACTTTATAAATAAAAATATAAAAATATCCTTATTTAAAGTAAATATTAATTATAATTTTATCATTACGAAATTAATTAATATAAAAAAAACATTTATATTTAAGATAAAGGTTATAATAAAATAAGTTATTATTATGTAAAAATATTTAGTAAATAAGCTTAGATTTTTATAAATAAAAATAAAAAAATATAGTAATTAATATAAAACCGAGGGATTAATCTTTAAAAAAGGAAATAAGATTTATTTATTATAATAAAATATTAAAATTAAAAGATTAAGTAATAAATTAAATTATAAAAAATTTAAACTATTTAAAATTGAAAAAGTTATTTTAAAAATTAATTATAAATTATTATTATTAATAAAAATAAGGTTATATTTAATATTTTATATTTTTTTATTAGAAAAAGCATTTGAAAATACGTTAATATAAATTATTTTAAACGTTAAAGTTAATTAAAAATATAAAATTAAAAGAGTATTAAACTTTAAACGATTTAGAAATTAAATTAAGTATTTGGTTAAATAGAAAAATTATTTATTAAAAAAATATATAAGAACTTATTAAATACCTTAAAAATACTTAAAAGCTTATAAAAGCGTTTTACTGGGAAAATTTTAACCGCTTATAAATAATAATAAATTTATCTTTAAGTTAAAACTATTTTAAAAGGTAGTAGTTTTATTGGGGTTACCCTTGGAAGAATTAGGAGATACGGATGGACTAGCTTAATTAAAAGCATTTTAACTTTTACTTTCTTTTTTTTTCTTTCTTACGATCTAGTTTTACTTTATGCTTAAAGATGTAAAAGGCTTTACCTTTAATAATATCCTCTTTTTTATAAATTTCCTTTAAATAAGAAATGTGCTTTAACATTTTTTCTTAATATTAAAAAATATATTTAAAAATGTTAGAAATTTTTTTTAATATCATGTTATTACATTTTTAATTTGCAAATATTTATTTTATAAAAATTTAACTTTTTACTTTAATTTATTTAAAAGATTTATTTTTTAAACGTTATAATTAAAATATTAACTTTTTTTAGGTATAAATATTATAAATTAAAAAATTAAGCAAAAAAATATAAAAGGACTTTTTAAAATGCTTATAATTAAAATATAAAATTAAAGTAATATTAATAAACTTAATATAAAAAAATATAATTCTTTACTTTTTTATTAATTAATACGGTTTTTACACTTTACAATAAACTTAAACACGTAATTTAATATTTTAATAAATTAGCCCAGAAAGTAAGAAAAAAAAGGAAAATAAATATAAAAAAATACTTATTAATAAATTTTTAAAGATAAAAAACTTAAAAAAAGGAAAATAATATTATAAATTAATAGTATAGGAATTATATTTTATATAAAAACAGGGATTTTAAAACATATAATTAAAAACGAATAAACTTTAGTAATTTTAATTAAATTACCAAAATTATTAAAATTATAAAAGCTTTAAATTAAGAATAAAAAAAGTTTATAAAATATTTAAACTAATATATATTTAATTATTTATTTACGTTTTTTAATTATTAATTTAAGTTTTATATTTAATTTATATAAAAGGGAAAGACTTTAAACCTTTTTAACGAACACTTTTAACGTTTTATTAACATTTAACCCATATTATTACTGTTTATTTAAAATTAAGACCCTTATTATTATACTTTAACGGACTTAAGTGTAAGTTCGTCACATAGTATTTCACATTTCCTTATTAAAAAAAGCATTTAAAAATGCTTTAATACAAATTACTTTAAATACTAAAATTAATTAAAAATATAAAGTTAAAAAAATATTAAACTTTAAGCTGTTCAGAAGTTAAATTAAGTATTTAATAAAATAAAAGGATTATTTATTAAAGGAAAACATATAAAAATTAATTAAATACCTTAAAAACGCTTAAAAGCTTATTAAGGATTTTTATTAAGAAAATCTTAACCGCTTACAAATAAAGAAAAACTTAAATTTTAATTAAAACTTTTTTAAAAGGAAAAAACGTTAATAGCATTAAATAAGTTAAAAGGGCTTATTATAGTTTAAAAAAAAAGATTGTCCTAATTTTTTTCTACAATCCTTTTCTCTTTTAAATAATTTAATTTTTTTTATATTAAAAAACAGTAAGCATTTTTACTTTTACTAAATCTTCCTTTTTATAAAACTTTTAAAAATATATAATATATTTTAAAAGATTTTCTTAATATTTTTTAATATTTTTATAAATATAAGTTACAATATCCTTTTTTAATTATTTTAAGCAATTATTTAAAACTTTTTTAAGCTTTAAGATTTTATCTTTAATTTTATAATGCTTTAATTTAAAATTATTTAATTTATCTTATAAATTAGATAAAAAATTCATTATAATTATATTATAATTAATATAATAACTTTTTTAAATATAATAATTATAAAAATTTAAGTTAAAAAGGAAAAAATAAGTAAATTTATTTAAATAACAGTAATTAAAATAAAAGATATAAAATATATTAATTAATTTAATTTATAAAGTATAAAGCTTTTAACTTTTTTATTAATTAATATAAGTACGGTATTTTACAAATAATTTAAACATGTAACTTAATATTTTTAAAAAATAATTAAAATTATAATAATAAAATAAATAAAGAAAGAAGAAAAACTTATTAAGTTAAGGTTCTTTAAGGACGAAAGATTTAGGAAAAAGGGAATAATATTATAAACTAATAGCTTAAAAAACTATTTTATAATAAAAAGCGGGGTTTTACGCTGTTAAAACCGGAAAAACCCTTAAAATATATAAAAGAAAATATTAATTTAAGTAATTTTATAAATTTAATAAAATTTAATATTAAATTTAACTAAATTAATTAAATTAATTAAATTTTAAGATAATAATAGCTTTAAGCACAATAAAGGGTTTATAAATATTTAAAGCATTATATATTTAATTATTTATTTATATTTTTTTAACTATTAATTTAAATTTTATATTTAACTTATTGTGACGAACCTACACTCAGGTCCGTTAGAGTGTAGTAACAGGGGTCTTGATTTTAGGTAAACAGTAGCGATACGAGTCAAGTGTCAATAAAAACGTTGAAAGTGTTCGTCAGGAAGGCTTGGAGTCCTTCCCCTTATATGGGTTAGATATAAGACTTAGATTGATAGCTAGGGAAATGTAAATGAGTGTCTAGATACATGATGGCCTTCTTATAGTCCAATTGCCTACTCTTGTTCTGCCTCCCTTGAGGGTATCGTGATTTGGTTGATTTGGGTGATTTGGTTGATTTGATCAAATCAATCAAATCAGTCAAATCAGTCAAATCGTACGAGACCTAGTCCACAACCGGGGTTTATCCGTTACCCTGGGAGATCCCCGCTCCCGTTGCCTGGACTAGTACGTTTTCTGATAGATGTTGGTTCGTAACACTTATATAAGGAAAAAGATTTTAAGCTTTTTTAATAAATACTTTTAACGTTTTATTAACACTTAATCCGTATTACTATTATTTACTTAAAATTAAGACCTTTATTATTATACTTTAACGGACTTAAATGTAAGTTTATTACATTTAATTAATTTAATTTAATTAATTAAATCCTAAAATAATAATAACTTTAAATATAATAAAAAATTTATAAGATATTTAAATTATTATATATTTAATTATTTATTTACACTTTTTTAACTATTAATTTAAATCTTATATTTAACTCATATAAAAAAAAGATTTTAAACTTTTTAATGAACATTTATAACGTTATATTAACATTTAACTTATATTATTATTATTTACTTAAAATTAAAACCCCAGTTATTACATTTTAACGGATTTAAATATAAGTTCGTTATATATTAGTAAATATTAACGTTTAATAGACTTTTAATAATAAATTAAATTTAATATTTAAAAAAAAGTTAAATAATTTAAATGTTTAAAAATGTTTTTTTATTTTTGTTATTTTAATTTAATATATTTTAACGTACGTATATATTTAAATAAATAATAAATAATTTAATAAAAAGTTTAATTAATTAAATTTTTAAAATTATTTATATAAAAGCTTTTTTGTTAAAAAAGTAATTTTTTTCGAAAAAAAAAGTTTTTAACTTTTATTTAATTAAATTATTATAATTAAAATTTATTATTTTATAATTTTATTAATAAGTACGTACGTAAAGGTAAAAACAATTATTAGTAAAGTAATAATAAGTAAAGCAAATAACGATAAAGTGAAATTAATGTATTAATAATATTTAAGGAAGGAAGAATTTATCTAAGGTTAATTAGCAGTGTAATGTCCTTTTATATAATAATAGTAAGTACATTGTTCTTTTTTCCAATATTAGCAATAAAGCATTTTATCGGAAATAAAGTACTTACATGTCGATATTACATAACCATTAAATTTATTATTTTATAATTTGTTATTTTATAGTTTTATTATATAATATTATAATATTATAAAATTGTAAAATTTTTATTAATTTTAAAATTTTATTATTTTTAATTACGTTTATACGTTTATATTTTTTTATTAACTTTTATAATTTCCATTAACTTTTATTAGTTTTTTTATAAGCTTTTGTAATTTTTTTTTATAAACGCGTAAACGTTTAAAATTAATTTAAATAATTAAAAAATTAAATTTTTTATTAAATTTTAATAATTTAAATGGTGAAAGATGGTAAATTAACGGTTTACAAGAACCAGCAAAACCTGGTATAGTACCTCTCCTATAACAGGTACCTAGGTATTGCAATATATACCTAGGTACTTACATATTTACGTATACCTGCACGTGAAGTCAAGAAAAATATCGTTGAATTATGGAATTGGTAGTTCGGATGAATAGGGCATCTTATCTCTTTCGCATCAATTTACAATTCTTACGTTCTTGAGCAATAACTGATAGGAGCAATACGATCGCTGGCCTATTTATATCCAGCCCCAACTTCTTAAACTGAAAAAGACATTAGGATCAAGTCAAGTATTATAGAACCATGCCAAATTATAAGGCCTACAAATGCTCATGCTATGTCGATATTGAGGATCTTGATATCCTCCTCGGGCTTCTCTTTGTACGTTCGAACGTTCTCTATCTTATGGATCACGTCTAATCCCTGTACCGCTCTCCCGAATATTGTATGCTTATTATCGAGCCATGGCGTCTTCTCCGTAGTGATGAAGAACTGGCTTCCGTTGGTATTTGGACCAGCGTTCGCCATGCTGACAGTATAGGGCTTGTCGTGTTTGAGCGTGCTAAATTCGTCCTCAAACTCTTTCCCCCAAATACTCTCACCACCTGTACCGTCGCCTAAAGGATCTCCTCCTTGGATCATGAACTTGCGTATTACCCTGTGGAATATAGTATTGTTATAGTATCCACGTTTGGAGTGGGTTACAAAGTTCTCAACGGCCTTCGGCGCAGCGTCGGGGAAGAGGCGAATGTGGATATCTCCGTACGTTGTATGAAGTATGGCTGATGTGCCGGTTTCGGCCGTCTTTTTCTGAGTGGCTTTCTTGAGGTTTAGTATCGTTGGTTTCTCATTTTGGACGTCTCTTTCTGATCTGGATATCTCCTCGTCATTCGTGAACATATAAAAGCGAACCTTTCCCACGGCTGTTGTAAAGAGTATCGGGTCTCTTGCCTCTGACTCCTGTAAGAGAGGATTACTTGAAGCAGCCATTGCTACAGTTGTAACACCTTTCTTTTGGGGTTGTCCCTGATATATAGCGAGGTTAATCGGGCGCAAATGTTCGTCCTTCCCGTACACCTTCACGACTTGGTTGGTATATGTGTTGAGCACTTTAACGCCGAGAATGGAGCCGTATAAAATGAAATGCCCTGACTCGTCAAAAATAACGTTGACCTTGTTCCGAAGTAAGGGAGATTCGATCTCGCGCTCCGCAGCGAGTCTTCTTCCAAAGTCGACATCATCCAGCTTTTGCATCGCGGTCCCGGCTTGTTGCATCTCTTCAATGACCCGTAGAGACTCGTCATAAGTCCGATATAGTTTAGCCGAGGCAAATTCGAAGACTCGAATCTTACGGTCAGGCATGGAAAAGGTGACAAATTGATGACCTGAGGGCGATATCGTTAAAGAAACCGGCATCGACTTTGCTTTCTTGAAATCAAAGAGATTGGTTGAGCTCTTGTATTGGAAAACGTTGTCCGGCTTCTCGTAGTTAGCGCTTGGTGACCAGTACTCGAGCATTCCGTTATCGTCGGCAGATACCACGCAGTCGTAGCTGTCATTGAAAGTCATTATCGACACGGGGCTCCTATGCAGGCCCTTGATAGTATGTATCGGAGTTTGGTTCTCTCCTCGGCCGTCATATATGTATATCAATGGTTTTGTGTCGTCCGAGACAGCTAGCAGTGGTAAGGAGGCGCCAAGCTTGTGAACCCAACAGACGCACTTAGGGATATATTCAAGGGGAAGCATGGCAAGGAGGTCAAAAGTGATGACATCAAATATCTTGATAGTCTTGTCAACGCCAGCTGTCGCAAAGCTCCGCCCGTCATAGCTGACTGAGACTGACCGTATTTCGCCCTGATGAGCCTTGAACTCCTTTATGAATTCGATCCCTTGCTCAATCTTCTTCCAGAACTTAACTACGCCATCGACAGAGGTTGTGATAAGGAAATCAGATCGCGTAACATTTACAAAAGAGAGTTGCTCCTTATGCATTAGAGATTTTGAGTAACGCGCTGATTTCGGTAGGGCTTCGATGTAGAGCTTTTCGTGCGGTAAAACGCGTCGTTTCTTCTTGGGTGCCTCTGTTGCAGAGGGCAGCTGGGGTCCCATATCATCATCCGAGGAGCTGTCTAAGTGTTAGGTAGGAAGTCAGTTATGTTATCCGCGCATAATTTCCGGAGGGTCATACCGTCGCCATTATTCTCAACAAAATCAGAGTGACTCCTCTTGTTATTTACTTCGGCCATCTTTGTAGACACGGGCCTTAATGAGGTTATCGTTTAGGCGCAGTTAGTTGAAGAGAAAAGAAAAAAAAAGAATTAGAACGTTGTAAAGTTATAAATACTAGGCGCGGCTTTCGATTCAGTGCTATGTTAGGTACTTACCTAGGTAGGTTCTGATTAGAGCTCCTACCAATGTAAGGCTGCGAATAGCTCAGAAATTTCCCGGTGCTACCTACATGCTATGGTAGCTTGTAAGCTCCTAATTTAAAGCTAATCTAAAATCAATGGGTTAGGTAAGCCATTCCGTTTCATCGGTCCTTAAGAATTCCGATACACTGATACCTACGGGCAAGCATGAGGTAAACCCCACTACCCCACCTAATAAGTACATAGTAGTGGGTGTTAGTTCGCCCCATCCGCTCCCACAACCTTTAGTGGCATAACTAAGCAGCTAAGGTATGATAAGTTGATAACCCCACGATTTGAAAGGTGATAGGTTGCATACTGTACAGTACTATATATTAGGTACGATATACGATTAGGTACCGAGTTTCTGGACTTTGAGGTTGGTTTATGTATGAGGATAATATAAGAATTTAGGAACTTTAACTCGATTTCTACTAGCGTAGGAATTCCACGATCCAAGCATAGAATTTTAGCATCGGATATAACCCCCATCTTGTATGCCTAACAGGCTAACACCTCAGAGCTTGACCTAAGTAGCAGCCAGGCAGCCAGTTAACGTTCCTCCCTTGTGCGAGAGCGGAAAGCGGGGTAGCGCAGGTATGTAGGTACATTATATCTATACATGATATCAGGTATACATTATATACATACAGTGCTCGATATTCTATTTGCACACAGTGACGCACGTACACTATCCTTCTCTTTTTTCTTTGGAAGCCGAGCTATCGGAGCCCTTGTCCTCCTACTACATACTACAGCCTACGTGATCAATCCCCGGTTCCAGTGCAGAGGGACTTGACCAATTCCAATCATTGTGTGGAATCCGGGACTCACATTCCCGGGATCTTTGCAGAATGTGCGCTTACCATATCCCTTTGGTCAATATCCCCCGTCGTTCTGCCAGCCTTTCTACTGTGCCTAGTCTTGGCCTTATCTTTTGCGCATTACCAGACCAGAGATAGGGAGAGCGAGAGAGGAAAAAAAGAAAAAAGAGAGGGTGTAGCAAGGCCTGGTATATTCGTCACTACTTGTCATTCCTGCAAGCTAGAGCGTTAAGGCACAAGAGCTATATAATATCAATCCTGATCCCGTTTCTGTTCCTAATCCCCCAACCCCGGATCGACCATAAAGTCGCCCTCCCACCATCACGAAACATATTATCTGGCAACCGACTTCTCGGGACTGCAACTGAACTGCAACTGTGCCATCTCATCATTCTTCGTTTCCTGTATTGGTCAGCGAGCCGTGTAACAACCCTCCCCGGTTAAACAGCTGCCTCTCAAACCGAGAGTCCTGCATGTTGAATATGCGCCACAGTCGCCGTCGGAACGAGGGATATTGTGCTCGTACAATTTCCCACACTTAGGCTACTCACCTTCAGTAAGAGTCGTCGGCGTATAATGCCCCGTCCGAAAAGACCCGGCGCACCAGAACCGAGAAGGCGAAGTCGAAATGGATGTTGGTATGTATACCTATCATTCTCACTATTCGGCCTTTTCACCTGCTGTGCTGTCGTGCTAACTCTCACACCAGGCCGTGTAAAAACCGTAAGATTAAATGCGGCGAGGAACGGCCCCACTGCTTAAAGTATATTGCTTCCTTTCTATCTACTTTGCCTGGATGCTTCTACGAGGATCTGCAGTAACTAATAGTTCTTATTTAAAGTTGCCAGAGAACCGGTGAAAAATGTGACTATAGCATTCGTTTGAACTGGGAAGGTCGAAGGGGGAAGCGGCCAGAGCCTGGTACGCTGGACTTCAGCCAGGAAGTTTTATCGCCGCCTTTGCCCGCCAGGGGGTTCAAGTTGGTGCATCAATATCCTTCGTCTGACAATCCAGGAACACGGAGGCTTGAGCCCCTAACCGGTCCACAAAGTCAGCCAAAGCTTGACCGTAGTAGGATGCATTCCCAGATCGCAGTTCCTCCAGACAATCCGTCGTCTACGAGTTTCGGCGGTACGCAGTCCTCACCTGCTACCAAGCGCGCGAGGCTTGCGTCGGACTTTCAGGCTCCTGACCCCCAGTCAGCGCATCCGATCGAGCAGAGGCATAACTCAGCGGCTAGCTCGACTTTGGACTCGAGTGTGGCGTCCTTTAGGTTTACAGTTGGCTCTAGCCTGACATCTGCTTCTCCCCTAACTCCTACCACATCGTCTACATATAGCGATGATGATCAACGCCACGCGAGCCGGAGGCTCTCTGTAAATTCACTTCTGTCGATGCCTCCAGGCCCTCAAGCTTTGCAAGACGACAATGCTAGCCGAGTAAGGGTTAGCCTACCGCCGATAGACACTCGACCACGTGTGCCGGCGGAGGCAACCTATTATGGTATTGACCGCGGTTTTCCAGATCGCGACCTGGGTAAGAACGAAGATGGAATCGCCATTAGTGGGTCATCGCCGCTATTACAACGTGAATTCATCGATGCCCCTTTCGAACCAAGTAATGACCTGGTCTGGACGGAATTTGGGTTTGGGGTCGAGACTAATGAGTTCATTGAAGAGGAGGGGGGATATTATTCAAGGCCAGTTTCGATATATATTCCTCGCAGCCTCGAACCACTTCCAGCACAGTGAGTGAGAACAAGGTGCTTACCTCATAATACTTATTGACATGGTGCTAGATTAATTGATAATCCCATGAGCCTTCTTGTAAGTAACATTACCCTGATGTGCATATATGTCTTGTCTAATAGCCAATAGTATTTCGTGAGTTATATCAGCCAATTCAAACCGGAACTTTGACTTATGTTCCATAATCTAGCATCATTTCTTGAATCATACAGCTCGAGGTGAGTTAACCTTTCCTCCTCAGCTAATTACGGTTAAACTAAATCTTTTTCAAGTTCTTGTTCCCTATGATGACCCTCACGCCAACCCTTTCCGGACAATACTCCCGCAAATGGCTGTCAAGGATGATAACTTGTTGGCACTTCTGCTAGCATATTCCGGTAAGGACGCCCATTGTCCAGATATCTAAGCTCATACTAAGGTAAAACGCATAGCTTCTCATAGAGCACGTGTGTTGAATCATCCGGAGCCTACGATTCGGATTGCCACCTGGGTTGATAATGTGTTCCCCTCTTTAAGACAAGATCTGAACAACCCAAATAAGAGCTTTTCAGATGCGAACCTCGCAACGGCCATTATGCTGGCCTCGCTTGAGATAATTTCACCGAGAGTATTTGGATACGATATGCCATGGCAAAGACATCTAGGCCTTGCGAGAGAACTCATAACTGCGCGTCCAGGTGGCCTTCGTGGATTCCAATCAAACTTCCGCCACGACCCAGTATGTTCTTTCTTGTGGAGTTGGGCTGCATATCTCGATGTTATAGGAAGCCTTAGCGGGGGGCCGAAAGATTCTTCATCAACTTGGATATTCGACTACGAAGTAGACGATATCATGGATGGCTATGACGAGATAGACTGTATCATGGGCTTTACTACGCGATGCATTTATCTTCTTGCCAATATCGCTGATCTGGCTAGAAAATGTGATGTTGAGCGCATCGGCGATGACTTGAATATAAGACAAGACTGGGAACCAAGCAATGAAGTATTAGAGCAGGCCTCGAGGATTGAAGCAGCTATTAAGGACAGCATGGTCCAATCACCGGTGCCTTGCAAGCATATACACAAAAAGGGGGATGTAGAGAAGTGGGATAGGCGGGAGATGGAGGCGACAAATGAGGCTTTCCACTGGGCTGGGCTCGTCCACCTCTACCGCAGGATTATGGGTAAGCCAAGCAAAGACAGATCCGTCCAAGTCGCAGTACAAAAGATTATCGATTGTTTCGGTCGTATAAGACCGGGTGGAACAGCGGAATCTTGCCTTCTGTTTCCTATGTTTACCGCGGGATGTGACGCTACTGATGAGGAACAGAGGGCTTTGGTACTCAAGCGATTCATGACAGCTGAGAACCATGGGATGACTCAGGTAAGAAGTCTAATGAACTTTCTCGTTTTAGGTTGTTGCTCCTAACAGCTTATTTAGATCCATAATGCACGTCGGCTAATGCAAAAGGTTTGGGAGACACAAAGGCCTTGGGAGACGTTGGTAAGCACGGAATTTATTGGATAATGTTTTGACTATTAAAACGAAAGGGCAAATTACTTATTAGCACGCTTGCAAAAATAACCTTTTTTGTAGGTATGAATCTATCAGATAGGAATGGCTCTTCAAGGAGCCAGTCTTAGTCTTGATTATACGTTACGAGGGATGATGCTCGCCAAGGTATAAATGTTTTCGGATTATTAGCGAATAGCTTAGCAATACATACCATTTGAACTATTAAAGACTGGCTTAAATCAAATCCAGCCTTTCGATACCTAAATAAAGGTACTACGTTATAGTACATCTTTGCTGTGAGAAATAAATACCTATTTATTTCTTGTGAATTGAATGGCGTTCTACTGACTGATTCTAGGCTCTTTCTTTGCCCATGTTTGAACTTCTTTACCTAATCCATAGCCGTCACGTAGGGATATAGTCCGTACTCGTGGATTAGAACTTTATATTGTTATATATTGCGTTTAGTTCTCATGTATATACAAATATAAGCAGAAATATGAGACGACCTCAGCCTCGGAATTATGAGGCTCGGAATAGAGCCGGCTTGGCTTTGTCTTGGCAGGCGGCTGTAGGTGGCGTTCCGCTATATTAATGTTCTTGGCGCAAACTATGGGATGCATGGTGGAAACCAGTGCCATGGAAGCATTTACACATGTGACATACATAGTAAGTATTGCACAGAGGTACCTAAGGTAGTACAATACAATGGGGTTTGAACTTTGAACTACCTACCTACCCCACCACTATCGTTATCACCAATACTACAAGTACCTACCTAAACTATTATTACGCGGCCGGATGACTTAATATTCAACTTTCTTCAATAAACTATCTAGGGAAAGAAAGAAAAAAATAAAAATAAAAATAAAAAATTTACCGCTGCTAAACAATGGATATCGACGACATATTACGAGAAGTCGATCCTACATTCGATTCGATCCCCGAAGACACACGCGACTTACAAGCCTTGACACGCGCCTGGGTCGCAGAAAGGTCCTCACCCGAGCTGCTCGAGTATGCAACGCCGTGGCCGAATCCCTCATGACTCGACGCTGACAGCCCTTTCCGTCTTATAGTTGGCCGATCGACGGATTGTTCGAACGTATAAACGAGCGGATTAAACAGCAGATCGAGAAGATCGAAGAAATGACAGGAGATATGGATCCTAAGACCAATTTCGCCCTGATAGTTATACAAACCGAGCTTGAGAGGTATAAATATTTGGTGCGGAGTTATTTAAGAGCCCGTATAGCTAAGGTGAGTAATACGTATACGTATATCATCAGTTGGTCTTCTATGTTACGTACGGTTAGCCATGCATTGGATTAGTTACCGATGTTAATCATATACGTCCATCTGCCAGATCGACAAGCACACCCTGCACTACCTCTCCAACCCTGTAATTCGGGCTCGTCTCTCACCGCCAGAACTTGCCTACGCAACTCGGCACCAGGCTTTGCTCCATAACCACTACCTCTCCTCATTCTTGTCGTCCTTCCCGGCGCCGTTGCAGAATCTCAACGATACTACTGGGAACATTAGCATGATCGACAGCCCCGACTTGGAAACGGCTGTATTCATTCGCTTATTAGGGGCTACGAGTGTTGAGGGAAGGGGAACCGATGCGGATGGTGAGATAGATGGCAACAACGGCGATATCGTTATTCTACGATGGTCGGACGCGAAGAAATTGGTCGATACGGGGGTAGCTGAGATAGTATGAAACTAGCCTATCTTGCCAAATTTCTCTTCAACAAGAGTCAACTCGCTACTTTGCAAAAGAGTGTTAACCTTAACAAGACGCTGTGGTATTTAGGGGACGTCGCCGCTCCGAAAGAAGATTAGTAGGATATACACAAATCTATCCTCCCCGTATAATGTAGGTAGGTATTACCGACTCTTAGTTATCAGGTTCATAAGTCAAAGCGATAAACAGTTGTGACCTAGTTAGGTACATATCTTAGGTACCTAGGTAGGTACCTAATTACCTAATATAGGTAATAAGGCTTAACCTTAGGCCGGGCTGGATGCTCACGCATGGAAGCTGTGTGATAGGTACTCTAGTGGGGAAAGAGTGATGTCAACATGGTAGTTGGAACCATTGTATTGGCCCTTCTCCCCCCCGCTTCCCCCCACCATCCGCCATGTAACTAGGTAAGAAAGTGAGTGGGATGCTCCCCTTTGATTTCATCAACCACTACGATCTTTACCATGGCCGTCCGTTTCTATCATTACCCATCCCTTCAAGTAGATCCTCCCTATCCTACAACCGCAAGTTAGGTTTACTTGAATTGGTATGGTACTTGGATTCGGACAGAATAATTGCGGCCATTTGAGTTGCCCCGTATTATGACCTGCATCTGCATAGACGCGTATGCTTGATTCGCAGCGTTGTCACGAGCAAATATCCCCTTGATCTTCGTCTTATAATAAGACTTTAATTTATTTTTACATGCCGATTGGGCAGCCAGCTACCCACATAGCTGCACCTATTTTCCATAATGAGCGAGCTTCAGAGGGCCTGGGCTAAGAACCGCCTAGCTGCCTTACCACCTGAGAGCTTTGACGAGCGGGACGAGGATGAGGCTGACCAGGTTCCCGAGCTTCCAGAACATCCCGACGATGATTCGTCCTCGGCTTCTTCAGCTTCTTCCACCGGAACCGTCATCCCTTCTCCAAGTCAGAACTTATTTGCCAGACCTCAGGGGTAGTCCCTCTCAATCCGTATGCGCTCATGGCCACGGCAGCTGATTCTGGTACACAGCGCGCCGAGAGGACGATCTCTCCAGCAGATCCCCTGGACTACTTATTTCCAGCGGGAACTGTTTCTCCACGACCCAACCAGCCCTACAAACCCTACCTTCCATGCTTACCTAACGTCTCCTGTTGGAAAGGGCCCTTTGTTTATCATGCATCATGGTGCTGGTTCCTCAGGCCTTTCTTTCGCTTTAGTCGGAGATGAGATTCGGAAACGCCTTCCGTCTGCGGGTATCCTTTCACTCGATGCGCGTGGTCACGGTTCAACAGCGATCCCTCCGGACAATCGAACAATCGGGCTAAGTCTTGAGGTTCTCACTGCGGACCTCCTCTCAGCCATATTGCTAACTCAGAAGGAAATGAGTTGGCCAGAGTTGCCACCCATTATCTTAGTCGGACACTCATTAGGAGGTGCGGTTGTGACTGAGCTGGCCAACACGGGGAAGCTTGGTAATTCCTTGTTAGGATACGTTGTTCTCGACGTAGTTGAAGGTTCCGCCGTTGATGCTTTGAAGAGCATGAACACTTATCTTTCCACACGACCAACTGGTTTCACCACCTTGGAAGAAGGGATTGATTGGCATCTTAAATCGAGAACAATTCGTAACTCACTCTCCGCCCGTACCAGCGTCCCATCCTTGCTGAAACTCGTCGGATTACCGGGTGATCCGAGACCCTGGAAGTGGAGGACGGATCTCGGAGCGACAGAGCCGTTCTGGGAGAATTGGTTCACAGGGCTAAGCAAGAAGTTCCTGAGCGCGAGGGGTGGGAAGTTATTACTCCTCGCTGGCACGGACAGATTGGACACCGAATTAACAATTGGCCAAATGCAAGGTTCGTGCCTCCCCCCTAGCTTTTCTCGGGTCCAAAGAAGTTGTACAGAACTTACGTGTTTCCTACGGTAGGCAAATACGCCCTGCAGGTATTTCCCGAGGCAGGGCATTTCATACACGAAGATCTACCCGAAAAGATCGCGATATCTCTGGTAGACTTCCACAAGCGTAACGATCGGACCGCCTTAGTGTTACCCCCAAAAGTGTCCGATCTACTTAAGCAAGGTAAGAAGGTCTAACAGGATATTTGTGAGGAGATGAATATAGAGGATTGCAAATGTGAAGCGGCTTGAAAAGTCATATCATCTTGAAGTACTCGTTATCGTGACTCCTGATCTCGCTATCTCGCTATTTGCCCTGATACTCTTAACCACCCTAGGTGTCCCTAAGCCTATCTATAGAGCTCTCTCTATATACCAGGTAACTACCTAACCTAACGTATATATTTTAAAGGCCTAGCCTGAACCGTAGACCTTTAGATGTCTATGCAAAATGCATTCGCTCCTCCACCCCAGTAACAAAATGGGATATATGCTCATTTCAACGCCTTTAAATGCCATTTCCGCCAACTCCTATGATGCTATTTGTAACATACCTTAAACAGGCACTGCTACACTTTCAAACGACTTCGTTTCGGCTGCCTGTATCTCTGTCTGCGCATTCACGCCCCGTTCTGCCAAGCCTTTCTTAGCCTGGGGCTTTGCTCGCGATTCAGCCATGTTACCCCCTGCGGCGAGCGCACTGTCGTTAATCTTCTTATTCTTCTTCCCCGAGCTTTCCGGGTCGATGCCTAGATTCATGTCGACTTCGCGGGCTCGCTCCATCAGGTGTTCGTAGCTGAGCAGCTCGCATATCTTCGTGTAGCTCTTGCAGCTACTGATATTTCGATACGCGGGCTGCTTCCCGGGGATCAGCTGGCAGAGCAGGAATTTGGTATTGCCAAATTTGTTCTCGACCTCGAGTGCGTACCGAATGTACTGCTCCACAACCTCGTCCCATGGCACCATACCACCCTCATCCTTGCTCCGGAAGCAACTTGGGTTCTTTTCTGCTTGCGTTGCTATCATGGCACCGTCAACGCCGTATTCTTGGATTAGCGCGAGGGCTTGGTCTCTGGTCTCCACATCGCCGTTCATCAGACATGCGACGCCGGCTTCGTGGCACACGCCGGCGATCATGCGTAGTTGGCCGCGGATAGCACGCTCCCTGGGCCGCATGGGCGTGGTTCGGCAGTGCACTGTGAGGCCTGTTATCCCCGTCGCGACGAGTCTTCTAACTAGGGCTTCCGTCTCCGCCGCGGTCTCCAAGATTCGGATCTTTACGCTGATCCCGATCCCGAATTCGGGCATAATGTTCTGTACCAGCGCTTCCAAAATGGATACCAGCTTATCTGGAGTTCGGAGTAAGGCTGCACCCATCCCGTCATGGGTGCTGAAGGGCTTTGGGCAGCCAGCGTTTACATCGATGCCGGCGACGTCGGCAGCTACGAGCCGCGCTGCTTGGACTGCCAGGTCGGGATTCGAAGTACCGATTTGGAATATTAATTTCTTCCCTTCCTTTTCCGGGTGTATCCTGTAGATTACGCTGTCTTTTACGTCGGCCGGTGGGGTTTTCCCACCCTGCGACGGTTTCCTTAACCACTCGATTGTTCTGGTGTCAGGGTTGTATCGCCTTGTAGTGCCAATTAGGGACCTATCCACCGTCTCAGGGCCTGCGTAAGTACAAGTCAATAACACATCACATGTAGTTTATAGAGTATAGAAGAAACGCACCCCATACTAAATCAGCTCCGTAGTGAAGGGCTGTGAGTCGCGAAGGTAGCTCTCCGGAACGAACCATCGGCGCAAGAACGATTTTACCCCTGTAGTCAACGCCATTGCGAGGAATGGGAACCTTCTTCATTTCGGACGCCATAACGGTGCAGATTGAGCGCCGAAACCATGACATGTCAAACAAACAAATGAATGGGAAGGAACTGAGTTACCGCAAACGAACGTGGAAAAAAAGGTCAAAATGCTGGAATAAAATGCCAAAGTTTTGGGAACCTATCTAATCTTATCTAATCCAGCATCTAATCGGTACTAATCGATACTAATCAGAGGTACCTACATATATACTATGTACATAAGTACATACCTAGGTACCTTTAAAGTTTAAACTCATTGAGGGTTCAATTCAAGCTTAAAAACGTCGATATCGTATCTTGCTAACAACTCAGCTATTTTCGTTTTCATCCGATTTCTTTTTGCTGTAGTGAGAATTTGACATGCCCATGTAATTTTGGTTTGCGCAAATGAAAAAGCCGCACGCACAGACGTCAGTAAGTCTGAACCATCTTTTTTTTTTTTTTTTTTTCTCCTCTTTCAAACTTGGCGTTCCATTTGTGAGCTGGAATCTCCGTTTTGGACTTTTTCTAGAACCCTTGACTATTTGAAAAGTACCTAGGTATATGAATGTACGCCTATACCTACCATGCTGATACCTATCGGAGAGACCAGTTGTAATACGAACGGGCTAGTTCTGTTGTGCTACCTTCGTAGCTTCCGTATCGCTTACTCCTTTATGACAACATTACGAAATAGTGTAAAGCAGCTATAGGGGATAACTGGCGTTATATCATGGAGTGGTCGGGGTTTGCATAATATAAGTACCTATTATTTACTATGTGGTATAATACATTGGATTATTATCTTATAACACCTTTACCGATGCTATGAATAGACAGATCAAGGTTTATTTTATTTTATTTTCCGCCACGGCCCGGAATCTTGAATCGTTCCTGAACATTTTCAGATCAAATTGTGCCTGAAGTTAAATCTGACATGCAATGCAGCCTTATGCAAAAATGAACTTAATTCTGCAACCCCCTTAAAATGACGGAGAGGTTTATACATAGTATTCTTCATGTTAGGGAAACCTTGTGCCTTTGCTGTCTCTTTTCTCTTCGATGTTATTCACCCACGTAGTACGCATCTCTCCTTAAATTCTCACGTAAGCCTCCGGTGTTAGCAACCCCGTCTCCGCAGGATTTTTTTTCGTAGTCATACGTCATTAAATCAGGAGCTGAGCGCGAGAGGAGTACAAATACTGTTGAACCCTCGTCTGTTGTTCATTAGTAATAGTTAGGATTAACGTGTAGAGGTGGCCCGTATTGTACTCGTATGGAAATCGGGAACGGAACTTAGAGAGGTAGTCCGGTACATAGGGAGATTGGTCTACGGGTGGTACTTAATACCTAACGTGTGACGAATTTATACAGCTAAGCCTCTACATACATGTACCTAAGGTTAGGCGGGAACGTCTTGGGGCCTTGTGATGGCATCAGCTCAAAAAAGCGCATGTGCATGCTACCAATGTAGGTAATGTAGTATACACGCGGTGCGGACATACGCACACGTAAGGCAACAAGTAAAAATTTTTGAAGGACTTATTCAATGTTGCACGTAACATTGGAATATGTATGCGCCTTTAGTTACACTAATAGGGGATAAGTCTGCCCCTTGTTGGCATCGTACACTATACTAAAATTGGTCAACATTGCGCTTGTGTTAGGTAACATTAGGTTATGTACGGAAGATCCGTATAGGTAAGTGAGGTACATATATGTACGTGTTACAATACCTCGTACTCGTTGCAGTAGGTAATTACCTCTAGTGTACCTAGCGTATCTACTATGTAGGAGACCGGGTTCCACTGCTTTAGGTACATGTAGGTACACAGATACAACACAATACTAGAATACATATAGGTACCCACAGAAGCGGCCGACGTCACCCCTCTTGCCAAACATGTGTAGTAGGTAGTACCGTGGTCTGCGACTGCGACTTTGCGTATATTTCAACCTTCCTCCAAAGCACCTGCTAGAATTAAACTAAAGATACCTATACAATGGTATAAAATCCTACGTATCAAGATTGTATGTGTATGCTACTACATCACTTTTAGCCAGACCCTTACTCTTTTCGCTTTGTCTTGGATGAGAAATATTGCCATTTTTTATTATTTTTATTTTGGATCTATTCTAAAAAATCTAAAACAATCCAGGGAATCCCTCCCCTCAAAACCCTCAAAACCCTCACAAATCAACCTACCAAGATACCCACCGAGGGTGAGGCGTTCCGCACTATCGAGTTCACGCATCCGGGACTCGTCACTTGGACTAGAGCCCGTCGCTCGCGCCCATGCGCCCTACTTCTCCGAAGCAACGAGCACTGAACCATTGCTGAACGGACGTTCTTATTAATCTTAGCTGGTGGACCCATCTACCTGTTGTACCATTTGCGCTTAGGTTGAAACCTAAGACACCTAGGTACTCCGTTTCCATCCCGTCCACGGATATTTGGGATACCTGGGTACCTTAGCTTGCACCCTGCTCCTAAGAAAAAGGGCTGTGCTTCGCATGTTCATTCACGGACCAAACAATGGCTTCTACAAGTGAGTGGACAAAAGCATCCATTTATACTTTCTCTCCCCTTCTTTTGAGCCACCAAGTCCTCCGAATATATCGATAAAAGGTCCAAACCCTAACAAAACGACAACCAACCTTGAAATCCATGACCTCGTGGCGAACACTAATTCATTGCACCTACCTGCGAGCACTAAAGGCTTAGCCTCAATGTTCTCTGCAAGGTCGCGGCTCGACCGCCTGTCATCGTTTTTTCCGTCACTAATCAGTCCGCAATCTCCAGACTCTCCTACGGGAGCCTTTCACCGTAAACCGCTACCTGAACAGTCCCCAGTCGGGGACAGGCCGCCAAGTCTACCAAGCCTCCCGCTGAGTTCAGCGTCACCTGAGCAGGCAGTAGACGGATCTCCAAAATCAAATTCAAACGACCCCTCTGAAAATACCGCTTACCTACCGTCCGTTCCGACTGAAAGTAGAGACTCCTCCGAAAATGATGCGACAAGCTCTACAGCGAACAAGCTACGCAAACCCGCACCGGTGACGGACAAGGCACCGTTATCTGACGCCGATGACACAATCACCGCTCCGCAGCGAGGATCGACTTTTCATTTCTTGGAGACCAAGTCATCTCCCCGTCTTAAAAAAGACCCGAGACGGCGGAGTAGCTCTGTTGCAAGTAGTGCCCATAAAGCATCAAGTTCTCAGGTCAACCTCGGCGTACCTCAACCTAGTTCGCCGACTCCCGAATCCAGGACTCGAAGCGTGTCCGCACAGCCGCCCGTTACGAGACCGGCTACAGGCTCGGGGAGCCTGACTGTCTCTGCAGTCGCAACCGGTGCGTCCCGCCCAGGGTCGAGCGGTGGAAATGAAAGTCCCACGCGGGAGGCGGAACGACGAGGACGCTTAAGAAGAAGTTGGCTGCCGGGAGCAGGAGCAAGGTCAAGGTCACATTCGCGGAGCCAAACTAAGACGGTTCATACTTCGGCAGCATGGATACTAGGGCAGAATTCGGATTACAACACATCCTTTCTCTCAGACGGAGAAAAGGTCCCAGAACTATGGAATGAGAATGGAAATGTGCTGGTCTATCTGGATGCCAAGGGAAGTGGCGGCAATCCCTCTTTCAAAGTCCCTTCCTTCGTCGTGGACTATTCATTAGTCTTCAATGAGCTGATGGAAGCTGAGATAACATCGCCTACAAGCTCAGGGAGGAGTCGTGCCCGCAGTTTTACTGGTCGAGATAGCTTGTCTGTGGAAGATGCAACGCGACGAGTCCAGTCGCCCCCTCTATCCGAACCAGATGTGTATGGGGAGTCACGTCTCTATCTTCCTGTTTCCATGTCCGACCCAGGTCACAGGTCGCACGCAGACATGGAGCGGTTGATATCGATCCGCAATATGTTCGCGTTTTTGACGGGCCAACCGTTGGTGTGTACTAATGAACAGCCTACGCTCTTCAGTGTCTTTATCAACATATCCAGTCTACTGAAGGAATTCGGGTTCACAAATGTTGATGGATCGACATTTGGAGATGCTGTGGAGATGAGTTTCGGCTTCTTCATGGACCAGATGGGCCTTGCGGATGTAAGACATAGCAGAGAGAAGACTCTAGAATCACTCATTCTGGGCGAGCGAATGCGCTCGATGCCTCTATATAATGAGGCATTTACTCACGCCGTGGGCAAATACTCCGCAATCAGGGACCTGAATTCTCCCCTATGGGAGCAAGTTTCCCTCACTACTCGCGAACGACTAGAACGCGCATATTTCGAGCTGGTAAACCGCCAGAACAGTGTTAATAATAGACTAGAGACGTTTGATTTCCCAGCCTTATTTTCTGGTGTCGCGAATTCGACGTCCCGTTCGGAGTACAAGGATGTCAAATACCATACCTGGAGAAGATCGTTCGGTCGCATGAGACAATTTGTTCTCAACTACTATAAATCTACTTTCGGGAGTTGGCCACCGAAGGCCCGCAGCAAGAAAAACCCATTCACCGAGAGTGGATTGAATAGGCAGGTCTTGAAGATAATGTACTCGGATTTCTGTATGCTATACGACCTACTCGTGGATCGTGAATCGTTGACGACACGAGTGATCGACCAAAATGCAGAAGAGACGACTAGCCACAAGAATCCCCATCTGTCGGCCATGCGCAGGGTTCTCACCGAGTTTGACCAATCCTCGCCTCCTGTGCTTCCCCCCATTCCGTTCGATCTTCCTAAATTACCCGACATGACGAGTGTCCAGGAGAACTTCTATGAGCTTTCTGCTAAGGAACAATCGCGATTGGGCAATAACTTGCAGGAATATCAAACTCTCTTGATTTTGAACAAAGCCTACGACTTTGAAACGTTCAAGTTGGACTATCCGTTCCTCAAGGAGTTCATAGATTTTGAATACAAAGAAGCCAAAGGCAAAACGGCTGCGGAAATGGCAGACCAACGTCTTGGTTACTGGTTATTCCTTTACGTTGTAATCCAATCCCTCCCAATGCTGGTAGTGGATGCTCCAGGCCTGCAGTTTACTGAAGGCGTCGAATATTTCCTCTGTCAGCCACCAAAGGGTCAGCCACCATGGATAGAAGATGCCCCCGCGGTGCGCAAGAGATGGTACGAAGTAGCTGGCGGAGGTGTGGTTGAGCTTTCGGCCGATGCCGTAGAGTTCAGTATCGAGGGTATCTACCATCGCAGCCACTGCTGGCTAGTAGCTAAGCGCTGGGAGCTTGGAGAAGACATCGGTCCTGTGGCTCCGGAAGGCCTCTCGCCTCTGCCACCGCCACAATCCGTTTTTGCCGATAATGACCCGGGCGTTTCGGCGAGTCCGCCTTTAGCCAACCGGAGCGATTCTCCCCAGAGCGGCCCTCCTGGTTTGGCACTTAGACAGAGAACTGGCTCGCCTGGCGGCAGGAATCCGAACTACCGAAGCAGTGTAGCTTTCGGCCTAGAGCCTATAGCGATGCCTGACGAAGACTTTTCAATGCTGGGAGCACGAATCTCTAGTGCCAGGGGTCCATCTCCAGTTCAACGGCCAATCAGTACTGTGATGGCTCGTAGCAGATCCTCGGGCAATCTACATGGTCTACCGGGTTCTCCTATCCAACTGCCTCAAGACTCGCGGAATAGTTCGAGGCAAGGTTCTGTAGGAGGAAGCACTTTTGATGACATCCTAAAAGATATGGAGAAAAAGCCGAAGAAAAAGAAGGGTTTCTTTTAATTTGGGGAGGGGATCACGATTTATGATTTTCTACTTCTTTCCTAGGGAAATAAGGATTTATCTTTTTTTCTCTCAAGGCAGAAGCATGCATGGTTTGAATATATCAACCTATAATGGGCATATACAGGAGATCGGGGGGAAATCATATATATATGTATCTATATACACATACATAGTAATACTTGCATAAAACGGACTTCGATGCCATGATCGTCGGCCTCGAGGACGTTTGCTGATTTGACTAATAAGTATATCATTATTTACCTGTTATGTTTTGCCTCGTGCACTAGGTAGCGTCAGCTGGATCGATGTTATCAGGTGACTCATGATGGGGACCTTGATGGTCTGTCCTAAATTCTGATTTAGGTTTGTTTGCTTCATTAGATAAAGTCCCTACTAACTTACACCTACATAGTGCAGATAAGTAAGGTGAACATAACAGTAACAGACCTTAGGTAGGTAGTCATCAACTTTTTTTAATGTATACTTTTATAATAAAGAAAAAAAAAGGTTGGCTGCATGTAGGTAATGTACATAGTAAGTGAGATATGCTGTTGGTGGGCACAGACCTATTCTAGAAAGGGCATAGTTCATAATCCCTTGTGGGGTAAATCCCTTAAGGTAAGTTGTGTGACAGGTAGGTTGCCTTCTGCTTCTTTTAGTTGTGTAGGTAGCCGCACTGGTTGCTACCTGCTGCTACCTGCCGCGTGCGTCCGTCTGAAGCTGTCGTGCACTTTTGACCTTTATCTTAAAACTTTCTACTGAGTCCCTGTGATACCAGTAACGTCAAGCAGATTCTCGAGGTTCTGATTTACATCTCATCTAATTAGCGCGAACGTTGCCATTACAACCAATTTGTCATACTCGTACAATCTGCACTGTACATATTAGAGCAAGTCAGACTTGTTCATAAACTGTTTACGAGTTCGAATGTTTTGATTCACACCGTAGCTCGCAATATATATCTAGGTATCCGACGTCGCAACTATAAAAGTACCTATTTATTTAATCTTCTCACTTAAAGATGCGATCCAACATCCTTTAAATGGTTACAACATACTACATACAATACATTATACAACAACTTTTAAGTGAGTTGATTGGGGGCTAGGAGTCTCGACGTAATAATCTCGAACCAGCTGCCTGAACTTATGTTTCGTTTCGAGCAGTCGCTGTGAACGAGCTCTTCTCAACGCCTGCGCCTGCGCATGCGGATGCGGATACGGATACCCATACCCAGTAATTCCAATGGATCCAAACGACGATTCGCAAGCTACCCAACCAGGTCAGTTTCTGCAATACGATATGGTCCTTATCGCCAGCAATGGTGTCTAACTTCTTTTACTTGTAGCTACTCAAAACGCCCTAGATCCTAGAAGGGTTGGGAAACAGAATTCAGGCTTCTCAGATGAAGATATATCCGATATAATATGCCTACTCTATCCTAATTCCGACAGTGCCAGTCGCGAGGTCCAGCGGATTGCATCCTCATCCGAACACGCGCATCACACTGCCGGCAGGTACACGGCCGATGCTATCGACTCGGATCTATACCTAGAAGACGACGCTCGCGAATTTGGCCGAACCCGAGGGATTGGTGACCATGCCCTCGTAATCAAATTATCATCTGCCCTCAAGAACCCACGACTAGGTTTTACCTTTGGTCGCAATCGGGCGCGATGCGATCTTTGCTTCGAAGATGACCCGAGCAGGAGACTTAGCAATATCCACTTCCGCATATTCGCCAATAAGTACGGCACTGTGATGTTGGAGGACCAATCGACGAATGGGACCATCGTGGACGGCAAATTGCTCCGCAAGCGGATTGATTCACAAAGGCCAAGTCAGAATCCCCCGATCAAGAGGACTCTAGAGAGTGGTTCTACCATTAAGATCGTTATGCATGAGACAGCGAAAGATCTTGTCTTCCTCGTCCGCATTCCCCGCCGCGATGGTGATCACGATGTGGCATACCGAAGAAAACTTGGTGCCTATCTACTGCGAGCTCAGGGGCTAGATGACCCCAACAGGACGATCGTCCCCGGACCAGGTGGCCATGTAAGATAGCAAACACCCTCGAATGCTAAATGGTATTACATATACTGATTTTGAATTTGAATAGGTCAACCTTTTTCCAGCCCCGCAGAATATGAATGGCGCTAAAGAGGATGATTTCTGGGAGACTACGCAAACCCATCTCCGCATGCCCCGTGAGTGGCGCGGGGGTGAGAAGTATGCTCGCGTTGGCATTATTGGCAAGGGCGCTTTTGCTACAGTCCATAAGGTTACTTCAAAATATGACGGTTCGCCATACGCCGCAAAAGAGCTAGACAAGCGCAAATTTATGAAGAATGGTGTGCTGGATCAGAAAGTCGAGAATGAGATGAAGATTATGCAAAAGGTCCACCACGTAAGTCACCCCCCTTTTCATCCTAACCGAGTTTCACCAGCCTCTCTGACCCTGGACTAGAAAAATATTGTTCAATATATCGAACATTTCGATTGGGATGTACACCAGTTCTTCATTATCATGGAATTTGTTCCAGGTGGTGATATTGGCAAGTATGTCTTAGACCATGGTCCCATAGCCGAGCCCTACGTTCAAATCATGGCCGAGCAGCTGCTTGATGCCCTAGGGTACCTCCACGAAAATAAGATCACCCACCGCGACGTGAAACCCGACAATATTTTAATACACTCGACGAATCCCCTCGTGGTCAAGTTAACAGATTTTGGTTTATCCAAAATGATCGATACAGAACAGACTTTTCTCAAGACCTTCTGTGGAACATTGCTGTATTGCGCTCCTGAAGTTTATAGCGGGTATTCGTCGTATGACGAAAATGGCAGGCGAACGCAGAGAAACAATCACAGACAAGTTGATAGGGAGAGATACGATCATGCGGTAGACATATGGTCTCTCGGCGGTGTTTTGTTCTATGCTCTCACCGGTAGTCCGCCATTCCCCGTCAAGAGTGGAGTTACGTACAATGAGTTACTCGACCATATTATCAAGGTGCCGCTCAACATCGCCCCATTGTCACGGGCCGGTATATCTAGCATTGGCATTCACTTTCTAGTAAGGATGATACATGTCAGGCCAGAAACTAGGGCGACTATCCCGGAATTACAGAATCACCAATGGATTAAACGGGAGACAAGTTCTGCCAGCATAGTTTCCGACGACAAAGACTTGGGACACGCAGCTTCTCAACTGAGCCTAGACGATCGGCAATCGGCCCAGTCCACGGACGATGCTTTCGAGGAACCGGAGTCCGAGCCTTCCCCTGAATTCGAATCCGAAAAAGAAAATTACACATTTGGTCAACAGCGCCCGGATAAGTTGTTTGGAGAGGTCAATAATTTGGATTTCGGTAGTTCTGGGGCCATTGGAGAAGACCACCTAAACCTCCCGGTTCCAGACACCAATTTTAGAGAGACTGGTGCACTAGAGGCTGAGGTTCTTGACAGCTTCGAAGAATCAGAGAATCTATCTACTCCAAGACAGAAGGGTGGCATAAGCAACGGAATTGTGTCACCTGTCAGGGATTCATTGCGGAGCAACTCGGAAAGCATTATACCAGAGACAGATTCTCAGAGCCTTGGTGGAGCTTCTTCAATCCTAGGGAACTTGAATGTCAAGTCGCTGGCCAACGGTGATCTAAACCTACGATCTAGGACCGCAGACTTGAATACAAGTAAGAGGAAGCCTAGTCACAATACTAGTGATGATTACGAGGCTGGTGAGACTTGGATTAAGCCATCATTCAAGAGACTCAAATCCCAGTGTGACGCCGATGTTTCCGAGACAGAAGAGGACGAGCTTCGCTTGCTTGCTAGCGTTCCTCAAATTGTAAAGAACGAGTCAGGTCGTCAAATCGACTACCCACTTCCCAAGACAACATTTTGGGATAGTTCCGACAAAAGCACGTGGCACTTGGACTACCCCGAGATGACTCATCTCCAGTTCAACGCATTTGAGCTCGCTGCTGGAAGAAAAAATGAAGGATTTGGTCCAAAGAACTCACGCCTTTGGGACCTTGCGATGAAACACTTTCCGCCTACGCGCAAGCGGCAATCTAAGGATACAGGCAAGGTTCTCGTACTTCGACCGGCTTTACTTGAGCGGGATAATCGGTCTGCTCATGAGATACGTGGCTCATCCATACCCCAAGGGTGTTTGGCTCCCATCGATGATGAAATCGAGTCAATTCCAGATACGCTACCGCCAGAAAACCCACCCCTGGGGCCCACGAAACTCCCCGAGCTACCGCAAGCGGTCGCGGCTCTTTACTCGACTAAAGGATCATTGGTGACGGGAATATCAATCCGTTTGAATGATCCTGTAATGTCGTGGGGGCGAGATCCGAATAACACGGTTGTTTACGAGCCAGTTGTTGAGTCCAAAGTTCCTAAGAACGCATTCAGAATCATGTTGTGGAGAGAGGGTTATACTGCTCCCTTGAGCGACTTCCGCCCATGGGATCCCTCTCGGCCAGCGAACAGTCGCACGATGCGAGCCTCGCCTGAGCCAGATTCGTACGCGTTCTATATATCAACCAAGGCAACTAACGGGATCCGAATCAACAACAGTCCCCTGCAGGCCAATGAGCCAAAGGATAGCACGGCCCCTTGCAAACACTGGGTAAAGCTATACCACGGAGACACCATAGTGTTCTGGGGGAGCGATAACGTTTACAGCCAGGCCAAAGTTACTTTCGAATGTTTCTGGGGAGGCTCGTCGGTTCCCAGACCGGCGGACGAGGCGCCTATTTGCATACCGGATTCTCAGGCTCGTAAACTTGACCGTCTCTGGCCTAAAGCCGTAACCACTCTTCGTTACGACAGGATCAAAGCCGACGCGCAGCGCGACCAGGAATTGAGAATGCAAAACATGAAGGAGGAGATAGAGCGCAGTCGGATTTTCGAGGAGAAACGCGCCGAGGCGGTCAGAATACTTGCTTTGCGTACTTCCCGCATGGCTTCGCCAGCTATCTCAACGCCCTCCACAGTCAGGTTGATTTCTCATGTTGGGCATACAATACCATCGTCGTATTTACAGACCAGTGGATATAATTAATATATATGCTTGCCTTGGCGTTCTCGGCATTCTGGTTTCCGTCTCCGTCTCCCTAACTGGCAGTCTCCAAAGGGAATGTTTGGTCTCGACATTGCTGAATATGTCAGAGAACAAGGGGGGTATCTATATTTTTACCATCCGCATAGCTTTTGATCCATATAGATACGTGGTGGCACAAAAGGACATAGAGGAACAGGCATAATATATATGGGGGATTGGGGGGGGGGGGGGGCTTCTGGAAGGATGTGGTTACGGTATGGAGCTAGGTACTATATCTACATGGTTCAAGTCCCTCAATATGAGGAGTTGCTGCTAAAAGCATATGTAAATTAATAATTACTTTTTTAGGAGAGTTCTTAACGCGCTATAAGTGCTATGTGCAGCTAGGCCAGGTGATGGTCGACCTTATATGTGTCTTGATTTTATGTGGTATATATATATACCTTAGGTACCTTAGGTTAGGTAGGTATGTACATAATGTAAGTGGCTTATCTTTTTATATATTATTTTATCTTAAGCTACCTACCTTACCTAAGGTATCTAACCTCTCAAAGGACATCAGTAAGGAAATGGCGAAGAAGAAATAGTGAGGGAGGTACCTAAGTACAGGTCTCTTAAATGTAGTTGCCTTAAAGTACCTAGCGATCGATAATAAAGTAAAAAGTTTACGGGTGTTAATTCTGTCTTAGGTACTCGACATTAAAACATGCACTTGCTCTTTCTCCTCGCAGAAACTAGCGAAACATCGTTTTTCATCTCCAACCTTGCTGCCTGCTACTAGGGCAACTGTCAGGGCAACCACCAGGGCAACCCTCTTCCATATTCCTACCCTTCTGCACGACGGCCACCACTTTTTTTTTTTTTTTTTTTTTAATCCAGTAACTTGTATTTAGTCGCGCAGTTTTTTGCAACACCTTTTTTTTGGTCGGCTTTATCTACTTGGATGAGGTTGTACTGACGATACACCTGTTGTGCTTCAATGCTGCCTGCTCCTTATGGCCTCGTTCAAGATATTTTCATCGGGAGGTCGACGCCATTCTAAGTAAGTATATTATATCTCATGACTTGTAAACTCTCTTTCGCTTCTTCATCCCACCGCTAACACAGCACTAGGGGCAGCAACTCCCGGTCAGAGCGGTTGGAGCCTCCAAAGGGATGCAATAATGTTGATGATGACATCTACCTGCCTGGTTCCAACAGCGTCTATATTACCAAGACCAAGAGTGGCAAACCCGCGCTCGCTCGTAAGAGACATGATAGATTACTAGACGACTTTGAACCCGGCCCTTTTGATCAGAGTATTGATACACCATCCCGCGCAGATGTAGAGAAAAGAGCACGCCGCTATAGGAGTTTCTATTCTCAAAACCAAGGCCTCGCTTCTCCTCTAACTCCGCGTCGGTCCACCACACCACAAGTTACATTCGACAACCACGGCAAATATCGCGGATACGGAACCTCTCCTACCGTGATGGCTGGTAACGGTATCCTTCGATCTGCTTCAATCTCTCCTCCCGAGCGTATCTACCGCGTCAACGAAAGCCCCGGCACTATTGATATGTTCCAGGACAAAGCGTTTGGAGCAAAAGGCGCCAGCCAGGTATCCGCGAATGCTAGTCTACCAACACAACCAATCCCGATGGCGCCACCTTTGCATAGCTCTATCTCTCCATCACAACCCAGATCAACCTGGAACTTGAGGGGTGACGCCAACGGCATACTAACAATGGACCCTATCCGAGGTCCTCCAGTTGTTCTACCTACTTACCCTGGAGGATATACTACTACTCAGCTCCCGGATTACGGAGGCCTTCGAAGTCTGGGGCAGAGAAAGTCCCCTGGAGTGGCAACAGCCCCCCAGTATGTACTAAATCCCATACACATGGCCCCTTGGCCTAATTCGACACCTTCATGCATTCAGCCTCGCCAATATACCTCGTTGTTTCCGGTATCTCAGTCGCCTGCTTTTACTCTCTTCGGATCTACACAGGCCCCCCTTCCTGCTTACCCTCTCACGCCAGTGACGCCTATGACGCCAACAACGCCTTCATCTAGCTTACCACATGGAGGGAGTAGCAAAGCAGCATCAAGCAGCACTGTAAAATTCAGTCCCAGAGAAGCAGAGAAGTTCGAGGAGCATTATACCAGCACCGTAAATCCTTCAGCACAGGAGACGAACACCATAAAAGCCAAGGGGAACAAGGGCGCAACGGCAATGGAGGACATTGGTAAATATATACAGCACGTCCATATTTGTGCAGCTTGCGGGAAGAAGCGGTCTAGGGGATATCAACGAGAACATCCTCTAAAAAGAGGCCAAATTCCAGATCGAGACTATTGCCATAAGTGCCTACGACGTGCTACTCTCAATCACTGCGACACTGCAGATACTACTCCTGCAAAATATGTAAGTCGCGAGGGCATAATGCGCCGCACTGGCTACGAGACAGCCGACAGTATCTCGGACGACAAACCAATGGATGCAAAGACTTGGCGTAGCCGCAAGCTGAAGAGAAGGGCGGCACGCACTAACCTAGCATCAAAGATATCGTCCCAACAAGCCACTCGAGGGGACGATGCGGGCCTTCCTTTGTTAGTATCATCTGGTGAAGAGTCAGATTTCAGCGTCTCGGCGCCTATTCCTATCCTAAATCCTCGAAAATATCGCAGTCGAAATAGGCGAGCGGCATCCAAGAAAGAACCTCTGAACAAGGACGACACCGATCCATTTGTTTCAGAGCTTGAAGTATCTCGTGCTCATCGAAAGAGACCCTTAAAAGAGAATAATAACTCTACATCGATGAGTGCTGTTCGTACCAATGATCCTAGAGAAACGGGTGATCTCGAGTCGAAGAAATTGGCAGAGCCATTTTCCGAATTTAGTCAGCACGACAGTTCAGGCAACGCATCCGCTAATAGCATTGAGATTCCATCTCAGGTTACCACCAGAGGGAGACGTGTCAGAGTTCCACGACCAAATGCTCCCAAGGTAGTCTCTGAAACTGTCCCCGAGGTTCGCACAAGAGGCGTTCCTACGTTATCCGAAGCTGGCTCTCTAAAGAGCGACACTCAAGACAATATGTATAAGAAGATGGATGAAGATTTTGAGCGTCTCAGTTTTCATGATGGGGTCAAGGAGTTCAAGAAGAGATACTCGAACCTTAACCTCAACAATTCCTTCATCGAGCAACCGGTCGAGAAGACACATGATTTGGCCGAGAAATACAAGACTACTCGCGAGAGAAAGCCCGAGATGCACCGGCAAACCGGAGAGCAATATTATTCAGGTGCCATACAAGAATCTCATGGATCTACAAGCCACACAGCGGAAGCCGAGCCAGAAACACCGCATACCCCTATGTGGCCGTCCACGCCGAATTCGACTGAAATGCCATACGCTGGTGCGGCTTCTATCCCGATCTTCACGGATGATTACTGGGGGGTGGGCGAAGAAGATGACAATCGGGATGAAAACAACGCACGAGAGTTAGCAGAGGAGGAACTGGCATCTGCTGGTAAGCTCTTCGACGACTATGCGAGCGCTCACTGGGGTAGCTCTCGTACTGCTTCTGTGTTTGCACCTCCTGCCTTTGTGACTCGCACTGAGATCTCCGTAGAGTCGCTTCGTTCTGGTGAAGGGCAGAACCGCGCTACTGCTGATACTTCTACCGTTACTTACCGACTCGCTGATACTTCGGATACGGGCGAGGATGTTGACTGGAGGCGACCTACCGGGACAACTGGTAAGTTCATAGCAGAATCATGTTAATTTCCAGCAAGCTGGTATGAATAACTGACTTCCCAACTAGGAACCTCCCGTAAAAACAACAGAGATCGTGCCCGCAAATGGATGCCGCCCACATATTACGATACCTGGCAACGACCTGACCAATCCATTGGGCAGAACGCTTCAAAAAAGCAACCGAATAATAATATATACCATTTTGACGAGAGAGAATCTAGCAGCTCTCTCGATCCGCTACCTCCGGACCCTGTGTCTTCTGTAGTCGGTCATACAGGACATTCGACAGAGGATATGCCGCCTAGCATGTTTGACTACGACCAGCCTACTACCGGTGGAGGATGGCGTAGCCGCTTCCTGTCGCGACACTGAAAGAAACATTGGGCTTTATAGCCACTGTTACGAAACCACTGACCAAGTCACTGCTGCCCCGTTGGCACTTGCACATACATACATCGATGATATGATGGCCACAAGACCCGTTCGGATTTCTGCCCATACTGGGAAAAAAGACGAATATTTGATTGAGATATTATCACTCACCCACTCACTAACCTACCTGTGAACTCCTGCGGTCTCATGAATTTAGAGCGAAGGAATTGGACAGAATAAAATGTAGGAAATTGTACTTATATCCCATCCCATGGGACTTGTACGAAGTACGGAAATTCAGTTTAGTTCACCGCTGAGCAGATGTGAATTTTTTTTTGGACCGAATTGTATGTTAGTGAGTTACTGTTATTCCTGTTGAACCCGCAGACCCAGTGCGCTTTTTGATAGGCGAGACGAATAATTCAATTTCCGTTAATAGATATATCTCGTAACGAAAAGTGTCTGTTTGTTTATACATACCTAATGCTATAACTGCAACTACATACAAAAAAAAAAGGCATAGGAAGTCAAAATTAGAATCGAAACAAAAAAAAAGAGCTTATTAACGCGAAATTGATAAAAATATCAAAAATAAATGCCCACTACTGGAGTCGAACCAGTCATCTCCTCATAGCTTCCTTAGTAGTACTTTGAAAAGTACTAGTGAGGCGCATTACCGCTGTGCCAAGCGGGCGATGCAAAGTAGCCTGCCGTGTAGCTCTATAACCATAACAAACCCAAGATAAAATTGTCTCTGAGATTCAGCCCACTCCATTTTCACCGCAGGTAGGTAGGTAGGTAGATCGGTAGGTAACCAACCCATCGTGTCGTGTTTGTACGGCGCAAACTTCTATGTTTCGTATCATTTGCTTTAATTTAATCATTTCCATACCCAAATCTATATCTACTATGATCGGCCCATACTTCCATATGGGTGTATGACATTTCGTATCTTTTAGAGCCCTGAGGGAGCAATAATTTATTCTTCTTCATCGAGGCAATATACTCACAGGTGCCACTCCTACAGAGCTACATGGGCAGGCCTATTTGTCAAACTATCGTTCCATTTACTTCATGTTCAGCTTAGAACTTTATGAGAAACATAGCGTAGTTGTCAGGTTACTGGGAAATATTCTTTTTATTTTTTTCCTGCCTCATGCTAAATACCTATAGAGGCGGCCAAGCCTTTCATAGCTGCGTTCCCGGCAAAGCGTATGACCCATGACCCAGGGCAGGCTAACCTTCCTATCACTTTATCTTTTCTTCTCTCCCGTGTAATTCCTCGTATCCTTACTTCATAATTCCATTTCATTAATCAACTCTTAAAACTCTAGGTCCACGCTTCTTGGTTGCCTTCTTCTTGTGTCCCCTCTCAAAGGAAGCAGCGGCAGCATGATCTCGGCCTACATTGTCGAGGTCCTTTACCTTATAAATCCTGATGATCCAGTTTTCGCTAGTGTAGGCTTCTTCTAGCGTGTTGAGAACTGGGCCTTTGTCAGGAAGTCGGGCACCTCGGACACGGTCTTGGGCTTGTCCGGGTGGGAAGAGAGAGCCGTAGTTGTAGTACGACATCTTGTACCTAGATTTTAGAAAGCGTGCATTAGCAACAGCCATCATTCAACTCAAACGTAACAGGGGAAGAAAGACTTACATTAAGCTGTTCTTCATGGTCTCCGAAGCCTGATCATCGACTCTATACTCGCCGCGCGCTGTGAAGAAGTCGCGCTCCTTGACCTCGTCGGGCCAGATACCTTCAGCAATCCTCACCATCCAGAGGAACTTGTTGATATCGTCACCAGAATAGCCAAGAAGACCGCCGAAGACGACAAGGACGTAATCAACTTCATGCTGGCGCATGATCGGGTAGCTAACTTCCTCCCGCGAGCTCATAGCTTTACCAACAGTGGCGATGTGGGTATTGTTCCACGTATTGTTGTCGACCAAAGTAGGCCGGTCAGCCATGCCACCAATTTGATAACCATAGTCCCACCAAGACATAATCTTGGCGTCTTCTTTAGTATTTTGCCGCAACCACTGGTAGGCTTCACGGTAGTCATCGATGATATGCTGGCTGCCATCCGGCATTCTGCTTGCTAGAACGACGGAAGGTGACGAATAAGCGTTCGAAGTTACCCAGGTACAATGCTGCACGAAGAGGAGCAGATACAGCGTCATGCATCCTGCTACAAATGCCTTCGATAAGAAGCTGTAGATTCCTACTACGGGCTGCGATGCGGACCGAAGTGCCCCGTGCTTTGAGGCTTTCTTCGCATCGGCGCTCTCGTCATCCTTGTTATCTGCAGGTTCTGGTGATCTGGCGACCAAGTAGGTGTCAAGAACTTGGGAAACCGCAATAGCAGCGGCTACACATACAACCGGAGTAAGCGTAAGCATGAGCCGCACCATAACACCAGCGAAATAGCTTCCGAATAAGGCATATACAATGATAAAGACATGCTCATCCTCGAGCCTCTGGAAGCACAGGTAGACACCGGCTGGGAAAAGCCAAATCAAGAAGTTCAGATCGAAGAAAAAGGCAGGCCAGGCGGTAGGTTGATGCTCAGATACGGATGCGATAATTGGAATGTGTATTTTGGCGTATCCGGTATCCCATAGAGAGTAGAATCGACCGGACCAGGGCGCAATGTATCCAAGGGTGGTAAGACCAACTAGGGCGAGGACTGAAATGCCAAAGACACCACTCAAACCGACATAGAGGAACGTCTGGAATTGGCGACTTGGGACGGCCGATCGGACATACTCGAGGAACGCGACGAGCTGGAGAAACCCGAAGATACCTAGAGCCGGCATGTGTTCGCTAGTACGGACAGGTAGGAAACCCACGAATGGAATCTGCATACTGGCTAGAGTGCCAAGAGCATACCATGTGGTGTACGAGACGTAGAGGCGCATGCTAAACCTGCCCATGCATATAAGTACGAAAGCGTGCAGAGGCACCAAGCATGTGATGAAAGCGTATCCACCCCACGAAGCTACCATGTACCCGTAAAAGAGGGCGCAGAGGGCACCCCATAGTACGGAGCCCTGTTTCAGAGCCTTGATCCAGAGGTAAAAGGTGAAAACAAGGAGGAAGATGGCAATGGCCTCGTTATCGTAGGAACCAGCTACAGATCTCGAGATGTAACCCGGAGCAATGCCCATAAAAGCTGCAGCGAGAAGACCGGCAGATGGGGATGTGGTCATCTCATTGGTAAGGAGATAGGAGGCGAAAGCAGTCAGGCCGGAGAAGGCTGGCGCAAGGAGCACACAGATATTTCTGATGTCCACGGGAACAGCTAAAGCTCGGAGAAGGTGGTAGATAACACCACTTGTGACCATCAATCCGGGATAGAGGGTACCTCCGGTAACTCGCCCTAGAGGATGCCATGTTCGGTCGTCGAACCAATCCCAGAAGTCGTAGAATCCATGGGCAACCAGGTATTTTGTTGCTCGAAAGTTGAACCACGGGTCGACTGTATTAAGCATCAGCAGGTTAGAGACAGCACCACATGTGACATAATGACATAGCAGTATACTGTGGGCGTATGGAGGGGAGGTTGAACTAACACTCATGGATAATACTCTCGAAGCCTGCGGAGATTGAGGTTAGCAGGTAAGCTAGATATATCGGAAAGGTTAGGAAGAAAGATTAGGAAGAAGCGTACGGATGACGGAGAATAGCCGACTTGCAATTGCGGCGCCGGCAATGAAGCAGAGAATAATTACCCTTAACAGGGTTTTTGTGCTCTGGTTCTTGCCCACGCTGACGAGTAAATCGACAGGCGTAGAGCTGGTGCCGGTTGTGACAGCCATTGTGGGGGAGTGCTGCCTCGAGACAATGCAACTAGGTGGTAAATAGTGTCAACATTTGAGAAGGATGTTGGTATGTGAAAGGCGGGTGGGGGGAGAGTTGAATTGGAAAGTGAAATTCGTTTGCTTTCACTCGGTCTCCATGGATAAACGGCGGAAGTGGTGAGAGGACAGCTGGAGCTTTCACAAATTCCATCCGCGCGTTCGCAGTTGCAGAAAGAGCTCCACGTCCTGCAGGGATTATGTATTGTGTGTACGAAGTAGTACCTGTATGTACCTACCTAGCAGCCAGGTAGGTACCTAAGGTAAGCTACCTGTACTATGTAGGTTAAGAGGTACCTGGTAGCATCGCTAGGTAGCCAATCAATGAAGGCAAACATAAGGGTACCTAGGTACATAAAGGTAAGTATACCTATACCTATTACTTACCTAAGTATATAAGTAGATCTTGGCCTCTCTGCTTTTTGTATCTTGGATCAATAGGTATTGCACTCTAGATTAGAGGCACCTA
This sequence comes from Daldinia caldariorum, assembly GCF_022478825.1. Taxonomy (NCBI): domain Eukaryota; kingdom Fungi; phylum Ascomycota; class Sordariomycetes; order Xylariales; family Hypoxylaceae; genus Daldinia; species Daldinia caldariorum. Next base: position 270,714 of record NW_025953045.1, on the reverse strand, counting down.
ATCGAGAGCACCCGATTATTAGAGTTTAGGTTAGGTAATATCCTATCCGCCCACCCGTTATTGCCTCAGTATTTACTCTCAAATCAATATAATGTTGGCAGGCCTCTTTTCGCGCAGTCACTCCGCCAGACGTAGTAGACACTATATTTGAGATTGGGGAAGTGACAGTTAAAATAATATATAATTCACTTGAAGAAATTGAACCCCAGCCGTCAAGGGCCGTACTATAAACATGACGGTCGTGCAAGATCCGGCCATCCCAATGCCAAATGGGTCTAGGTTAGCATAGGTAAGTCTTCGTATTGTACACATGTACAGCGTGAAACCCGAGGAAATCTATGAGGTGCTTTTTTTTTCTTCTTCTTTTCTCTTAGAACCGTATCGCAACCATACACAGAGCCTGCAAAGTCGTCGGTAGAGGAAGCAGCTTCGATCCAACTTCGGCCGTACTGAGTTTTTTTTTTTCCTGGCCCTTCCCTTGGCCTTCCCTCCGTCTCTGCCTCTAGTCTCTAATTGCATTTCCACGCGCACCGGGCCTGGTAGTATTATTATTACATCCCTATGGATTTTGCGCTGCGAGGGCATTAAGATAGGCTTCCAAGTCAAAGTTGGGGTCCATCGGATCTTGGTTTACTGATCGTATCGTTAGTATCTATTTGACTTGTGCGTGGCTGTTGAAAACGTACGAGGACCCTTATTAGAAGTCGCAGGAGGGTTCTTGGCCTTCGCATACTCGGCCTTCGCCTTTTCTATTAACTGCTGCTTATGTTCATACTCCTTCTTTGCTGCGGCGGCCTTTTGCGAAGCGTTGATAGTTCTCTGGTGCGTTAAACCGTAGAAAACACCCAGGACAAGAGCCGAGTACCGGAGCACCTATCAAAAATATGCTTGTCAGTTATGGCTTCGCAGCATATCTCGGGCATACGGCAAAGCTAGCGCAGCACGTACGTTGACTCCCGAAGTGGTAGACATTGGGCCGATATGTGATAAGAGACGGAACGAGCGATCGATCAGCGGTGCACGGAACGGCGATGGGATGCCAATTGGCCCTGTTCCACGGGAGGGAGGAATTATCGAGGGTCGGGGGTTCGAGGTGGGAAGTGGAATGGTGAGAGAGTTGTTACGGAAGTCTGTGATGGCGTCGGGAAATTTCGCAGACTTAATTTTCACAAACCGAGCAGAAGCCACCTGCTAACCTAGAGGGATGTCGATACATGTGGTGGTACGAGCCGAGCTAAATAAGTGGGAATCAAACAGGTATAGCAGGTCTGAAACGAGCCAATGAAAACTAAGAACCGTAGGTAACTGGTCAAGTAACTTAATTTTTTTATTTTTTTTTTATCATTCTTTATTTTGAGACCTCTTTACTATGTAGTGCCTACCTAACAGGCTAACCTAACATACCTAGGTCCTATGTAGCTTAGGTACCTGTAATGTACTGGACACATGCATATTGTAAATTACCTAAGGTACCTAACTAAGGTAGGTGGGCGCACAGATGCTACCAGCGTCGCGATGTCCTGAGTCCCGACAAAGGAACGCGCATCGTTAAGGTTAGACGTACATAGTACTTCGTAGTGCCCGTTAGAATTTCAGTAACCGTCGCGATCTCCTTAACTTTAAACACTCTTAGTAAATCTCCAAATCTCTAAATACTTGCCTGTACCTAAATTGCGCCAAACCGTTGCGCACGTCTAGAAGAATATCAACAATACTTATAACACAATACCTAGGTGCACCACATCCGAATAAACCAACAACAACAACAATAACAATAACAAATTCCACCCGGCATGGGCCTCGGTGGAGTACAAGATGCAACAACGTCGAGATGAGATTCTAGCAAAGAAGGCGAAGCTCGCCGAACTCAAGAGACAGAGAGAATTAAGAGCTAGTCAGGCAGCCTCTGTTTCTAGACCTAGTATAGGCGGCGGATCTAGCGATGTCAGTCTTCATTCCGATCCGGCCATTTATCATTCTGGTAGTCATTCGCCCTGCCTCTTTCTCGCTAACTCCTGTCGTAGCTCATCTCCCCCACACCGGGTCGCGACAATCGCAAGGTCATCGAGTCCTTGATTAATAGTCTGGTGGGCGAAAGTCGACCTGCGTCTTCCACCACAGGCGTAGCATCCCCTGGCCTCCGAGGAAGTCGACCCAACAGCGTTCTCAGTGCTGACGAACTGAGCGGTGAGCATTCGGAATATGCTTCCCAAGTAAACGGCCAGCCTGCCTCGACCCAACCGCAGGTCTTAACAACCGTACCCCTTCAAACCGTATTCGAATGTCCACCGTCCCCCGTCAAGGAGATATTTTCCTACAGCAAAGGCGTGCAAACAACGGATGACTGGGCTCCCCCGGCCACTAGACCTAGAGCCTTTTCGGATGCCGAAGATGAGGATCTTCCTGCCACCTCCACTCCCAACAAGCGGTTGAGCAGATGGAAACGCGACAGGGAAGAAGAGCTACGTCAAAATTTACGGTTGGAGATCGAAGAGGAATTAAAGGCAGCTCGGGAGTTGATTACCGATGGCCCCCTGCAGACCAACTCTACCGTTACATCGAATTTCCCGGCTAGGGCGTTAAGTAGCGAGGAGCTAGAAGCTGTCGTGGCATCTGACGACTTCGTTGATTTCGTCGAACGTTCAACCAAGGTTATCGAGCGAGCGCTTGACATCAGCAATGAGTACGATATCTTAACAGACTATTCGCTCCAGGCCCACGATATCGAGGACGAGGATGAACAGGCAGGCAATACAGGCGGGAAGGGTCGCCGGCGAGTTAAGGAAGTTGTTCAATTTTACGATGATCGGTGGTCCAAAAAGCGTATGATCAGCAGCATTGATTTCTCGCCAAAGTTTCCTGAGCTTCTGCTGGCATCTTACACGAAAAATCCCTCCGCTCCCCATGATCCTGATGGCGTTGTGCAAGTATGGAATCAACATCTCCACGACCGACCTGAATTCCTCTTCCACGCTCAGTCCGATATTCTTACCGCAAAATTCTCCCCCTTTCACCCCAATTTAATCATAGGTGGCACATATTCCGGGCAAGTCCTCCTATGGGATACCCGGGCCAAATCCGCCCCTGTACAAAAAACACCGTTAACAGGGTCCGGTCATACGCATCCAGTATACTCAGTCGATATTGTTGGTACCCAGAATGCGAATAACATCATTTCGGTTTCTACCGACGGCGCTTTCTGCGTATGGAGCGTCGATATGCTTTCCCAGCCTCAAGAATCGCTTACTCTCACAACGCCACCTCCCAACAAGTTCGAAGACCTCGCGCCGACCACGATGGCCTTCCCTCAAGCAGACCCAACCTACTTCCTCGTTGGTTCTGAAGAGGGCCCGATTTACCCATGTCACAGGTATGATCGCGCCGGCGCCAAGGCAGGCGTCGACTCTCGCGTTTCCTACAAGGGGCACGCGGCCCCCGTTATGAGTGTTGATTTCCACCCGGCACGCGGCCCCGTAGATCTAGGCGACCTAGTTCTTTCTTCATCCCTCGACTGGTCCGTCAAATTGTGGAAAGTCCGCGCCCCAGCTGCAACTAGCACTATCGTCGAGAGCGCCGGCACTGCCGTACCCCCGCTCCTCGATTTCGTCCGCGAGGACGTTGTTTATGACGCCGCGTGGTCGCCTGTTCGCCCCGGCGTCTTTGCCCTTGTCGATGGAGCTGGCTCCCTCGAACTCTGGGATATCACCGTTGAGATCGAAATCCCCGTTGCCAAGATCAGTCCTACACCCCGCAAGGACGGTCGCCAGCTCTTGAGTAAGAGTCTAAATAAGGTCGCCTGGGAGACCAGCGAGGGCAAGAAACTGGCTACGGGTGGTATTGATGCCGTAGTCAGCGTATTCGAGGTCGGCCCCGATTTAGGTGGAAAGGAGGCAGTTCGGAGCGAGGAGTGGACCAATGTCAAGAAGCTTGTTGCGAGGCTTGAGGCTGGGGTTAGTGGAGGGGTTAGTGGCTTTGCATAAGCGAGCGATCATAATCGGAGGGTTTTTTGTTTCTAGTGCTACTCTTATTTGATTGTTGGGAGAGGAGAGCTCTTTCGGCCGTGGCCCTCGTGTTAGGAGGCAAAACGTGGGCTGGCTACCGTGCACAGGGCTATTATACCCAGCCCGAAAAATGGCGTTTGTCAAACGATGAGATGACATGGCGAGTTTGGTGTCGTGCCAGGTAGCCAATAACCTTGCCTGGCTATAACTAGGATTTTTAGATACTACTTGTTGATTAGCATACGCTTAATTAACCTGACCTTATGACGGGGTCCAAGAAAGGGGCTAAGTCTTTAAGTTAAGTCGCCGCATTATATTTATCTTGGCAACGTATATTCTTGTAGTAAAACATTATCGTGTCCAATGTCACTGCTCCCTACAAACTAGAACATACAAAGGTTCGATCTCATAACATACCCTCATCAATGATCGTAACTAGAGCCACCTCTTGATGCTCGGTTCCTATTCAATGTCGTCGACGGCCCAAACACCTACGCCCTTTTTCTGGAGGCTACCTCGAAGTTTTCCGAGCACGGCCGCCCTGCGCTCTCGCTTCTCTTTCACGGCCTTCTTCTCCGCATCTCCAAAGCCGCTTAGCTTCTTGCGCGGCGGAGTGTTCAACACGCCTCCGCCGATACTTCCTGATACCGAGTGACGCAATATGCTGCTACGCTGTGGCGTGCTCTCCCGCATTGAGCGCTCTGGAGAGAATACTGACGTAGATAGCCTCTTGGTGTTTGGTGTGGCGAAAGGTGAACCCTCGCGACTGCCTGGGCCGTACGGGTTAACCACCAGCTTTCGCATCTGGTTCTCGAGGACATCGATATCGCCGCTGCGTTTCTCGACCATGGTGGTCAGTTTGGTAATGGTGCGCACAACCGCTTCGATAGTCGGTGTTGGACCGCCCTTTCCATTAGCGCTATTCGCAGAGACGATCCTAGCCTTAAGTAGCGTTAAGTTTTCCTCCGCTTCTGTTAATAGCTTTGTAAACTTTGCGTATTCTCGTCGTAAATCGCTCTGCTGCGCTGCCTGTTCGGCACTGAGGGGGAGACCTCGATTTGCGATAGTCTGTTCCGGATCAACATATGAACTGATGATTTTCTTGAGATCTGCCTGCTTATTACGATCGCGAGCAAGTTCACGCTGGATATCTTCGCATTCTGCGACTTTGCCTGCCACATCTCTCACTCTTGCTTCTTCGAGGGAATTGGTCAAGTCATCGTCAATGATCTGAGCTAACCTCTCAAGCCCGATCAGTGTCCAGTTATCGGGAGTAGCCAAGTCCTGCCTCGTATATTCTTTTATATAGATCTCCTTATGTCCCTTAATGAAGCTCGCGAGGGACCGCGCATTCAGACCAAGAGTATCAATCATTGAGTTGATATCTCGGTAAACAGCCTCAACCTGTGCAGGTACACTATCACCCGCCGGTGGAACTGCACCTGAGTGGGCGATGAATTCGTCGAGCTCCAAAGTCGGCTCCAGCTCTGCTTTCAGCAGGTTTTGGACAGCATCATCCTCTTCGTCGAGGAGTAACTGCTTTTCCTCGGCTTCCTTTTTCGCCTTCGCTTTCCGCTGCTTCTCGATCATATCTTCGAGGTAGGCGGAATTGGCGACCGAGGGGGCGAGCTGAGACTGCTGTCGTCTAGGTGCACTAAGAGCTTGAGACGCCATACCAGGTGCACTAAATGATCGCGATTGATCTCTGCCAAGCATTCTTGCCGGTACCGAGCCTCGCACTGGACTTGGTGAGCGAGGACTAACGGGATTTGGTTGGGGGAAAATAGGAGCATTTCGGCTCAATTCGCCGAAAAGGCTGCGTCGGTCCTGATCTGGACGAGATATGGTTGAAAAGCTTCCTGCTAGGCCATCAAATGAACTTTGGGGTGTAAATCCCGGGGTCTTACTGATACTTGCACTGGAAGGGCTGAGATCTTTAGCAACGTCAACGCCGCTACCTTCGCTAACGGCCTCGGTACCTTCCTCCTCCTCCTCTTCCTCAGACAGGTCATCATCCTCACTATCTGACGGAACAGGGGGAGGATTTGAGGGGAACTTGAATCCAGGACCAACGACCTCGGATGGTGGCTTAGCAATGGGAAGTGCAGGTAACTTAGTTTGATAGGCTTTCGGTTGATTTATAGAATCCGGTGGTAGGGGCGAGTCATCAATGGGTTTGACCTGAGCAGCAGTCCCGGGCAGTGGAGGCAGAGTGTTGTATGCCTTCTTATTGAAGACAGGGTCAGGTGGCAGAGGTACATTGTCAGTAGGGGGGGGTGATATTTTGCGTGAGGTCTCATGGTCAGTTGGTTTGGGGGTTGAATCTGCAAAATCGGGCGGCAGAGGTACATCTTCCGCCCTGGAAGCCGTGTCCTTAACTTCTGAAATGGCAGAAGATGTCGAGGAGTCGCCTAATGAGTAAGTATCTTTGCTAGTAGACTCTGGAGGAAGAGGTGCGTCTATAATACCTTGAAGAGGCTTAGGAGTTTTTGGCTCCTCTTTTACTCGAGTTTCAGATGCTGGCGTCTGAGAGACAGAAGATCCAAAAACGCTGCTAAGGCCGCTAGGAGTTTTCGGTTGGAATTCGAAGATCCCCTTGCCTGGCGACGCTGACGATGTGGGCGACATAAATTTAGATGGCGCGGGCGTTGACGTCGGTGTAGTTGACTCCACGTTCGTAGATGGCGCTGGCTTCCCAAAAGAACTTTGTGACCCAGCTGCGAATGGGTTCGCAGCGGCAGGCTTTGCCGATTCATCTATTGTAGCTGCAAAATTCGAGCCAAACAATGACTTCTCCGTCTTAGGGGTCTTTTCGTCAGTATCGTTATCTCCCGCATTTGGATCACGTTGGAAACTAGACGTTAATTTAAACGGTTGTGACCCAAAAACACTCCCATCCCCTGTGCTTGGCTTGGAACTCGGAGCTCGGAATATGGAGGTAGTGTCTGTATCCATGGAAACATCGGGGGCGTCCGACTTTGTGGATGCGAATATACTCGATCCACTAGGAGTATTATTCGCCCCAAAAGAGGTAAAGCCTCCCTTGTTCGCGAAACTGGCAAACCCACCACTTGAATTGGTAGGGTTGGAGTTTGAATTCGCGAACGATCCCGCACTGCCGATATTGTTAGCATTGCTAGTGAAGCCTGCTTGGCCGAAACTAGGCGTGCTAGATGCGACAGATCCTGAAGCCCAAGGTGAAGCCCTTGCACCGAGTCCACTCGATTGCCCAAACGCTGGCGCAGTACCGGTGCCAAAATTTGATGTGCCAAAGGAGCTTTGACCAAATTTCGGTGCCGTGGAAGCAGCACCGGTGCCAAAACTACTCGATCCAAATGAAGGCTTACTGGCATCGCTTGAGGAAGGCTGAGCTCCCCAAGGCGAACTCTTCTGGCCCAAGGCCGAGGCGCTACCAAATGCCGCCCCCGCCGTCGTTGGTAGGGCTCCAAAAGCAGACGAGTTTGAGGTAGCAAATGGGTTTGGTTGGGCGGGTTTCGGAGTCGTCGTTTCGGTAGAGCTTGTCGCGTTGCCCTGTACGGCTACAAGCCCAGGGTACGTAGTCCCCCCCCTAATAGATTCAGAATATACAACCCACCAGACAGAGAGTACACCTTCGGCGTTCAGAGCCCAATAACCTGGTAATGGGCCGGGCGACTGATCTAACTCGTCGGTAGGTATAGGTTTGTAAACACTCTCTCGACTGGACAGATCAAGGGCTGTGCCGATTACTGGTGGCGTCTCCATTCCGTCACCCATCGGTAAAGTGGCACGTTTAGAGTCATCGGCCAACTCAGTAGTAGTGAACACATTCGATGGAGCACCTGGGGCCAGCGGCGTCTTCGAGCGCGTAATTAAACCGATATCTTCTCTAGCTGTGGAAGAGCAAATGATGAGGTCTGAGAGATTTGGTGGGAAGTCCTTCAGCCGCACAAGCGTGTGATGCGGGGTTTGGTTGGTGCCAAAGGGCTCTACGGGGTCGCTGAGCTCTTGGAATTGGAAGTTCTCCTTTTGTCTTGTAATTATGTGGCATCTAGTCCGGGGAGTGTCTCCCGAAGCAAATACGTGGAAGGCTAGGAAAAGATCGTTCTCAAGCCAAACCAAGGACGAAACTGAGCAGTCATTAGCTTGGAAAGTTGCCCAATGGAAACAGGAGACCTACCAAAGTAATTTGCATCCAAATCCGGTGGCCTGGGAATATTTGCTTTCACATCGCCATTGGGTAGCATCTGCTGTATGAAACCGTCACCAAGACCAGCAACCAACTGCTTTCCCTTATTACTCCAGGCGACGCAACTAACTTGATTCCTCAAGATCTGTCCGGTAGGTCGTGATATAAAGTTACGGTCCTTCATGTTTGCCATTAAAAGGTTGCCTTCACTCGTTACGACGGCGCATAGCTCACTCATCTCCAAACTGGGGTTTGGGGCCAGAGCCCTGAGTGACTCGCCAATCGTGGGTATCTCGAAAGCGACTTGCGTCGAGCCTTGCCGTATCGCTTGGGTCTCATACACTGCTAAACCTCCACCTTGCTCGGCCGATAATATTAAATAGGCTCCGTCGCTGGTAAATGCCAATTGAGATATTCGCGTAGGCAAGGATAATTTTAATGGAGGCTCGAAATTTCGGATGTCGTTGTCGCCATCTTTAGGGCTCGCAAATGCCTTTCGAACAGCTTCTGTGGTGGCTAATACGACGCCATCAGGAGCAGCGGCAGCAACAAGGCCTTGTCGCGACGCGATGCTAAGAAGGGAGGCATTATCGGCGGGGGGCGGAGACCATTGCGACGTTAAACGTAGCTTAGCATCACCAGATAATGACAAGAATCCGAGGGCTTCGGTCTGAATAGGATCCGAGGGCCCTTGAACGGCGCCCCCGGCCGTCTGTCCCGCATTTACGAAGCTGAAAGCCATTTCAATGGCAGAATAGATACTTGTTTCACGAGAAGGTGTTCATAGAATACTGGATATCGCCTTAGTAGATAGAGTCGTCGGGTATCGGATGCTTCGAATGGTATGAAAGACAAAGCTTCCAAGATAGATCTTGGCGGACGAAGCTCTTCAATATTGGTCTTATTGGAATACTTTCTGGTGTAGAAGTATCTTTCAGGCAGGCAGGCCTGTCTACATGAAGGAGGGTATGTGACAGCAACGTAAAAAGAAAAAAAAATATATAAAAGTGAAGTGTGTTGTACAATGGCGCGAGAGAAACTTAAGCTCAAATTTCTAAAGACGAGATGCGCCTAAGAAAAGGTAAGTTACCACTGCGTGCCTAGGAACGTACCTACAGATATTCGCGTTACCCCTGCAACTGCGTCGGAGCTTGGGATTGGTTGGCTAATATAATTGACCAAGTACTGTATACACTGTATATACCTGATAGATATATATATTTTGCCATAGTTATGATGTACACTATAAGTACTTTTTGCTGTTACCCCAATCAATGTACATTGTACAGTTCTGTTAGGCAGGCTAGAACGCGTGCACTGGGCAGCTGGGAAGAAGAAAGGTAGGTAGGACCAATGCAGGCAGCTACCTAACTGAGGTCCTTAGTCGTCATCCGCCTTATTATACCCAATTCGCAGCAAACAACCGCATTCTCTTAGATCTAAATCCACGATTTCACTACCACCAGCATATATCCCTTTTACACTCCCAATACGTGACTGCTATATACCAGGTCGCATCGGAGTTTCACGCCTTAATCTACTCTAAGAAAAGGATCGTCATAAAACAAGCCAGCATGCCTGGTTTCGACTTCTCAAACTACAATCGTAATGCGGCTCTGCACGCCCGAGGTGTCCCGCTGCCAAAGGCAACTAGCACCGGTACTACGATCGTTGGATGCATATTTGACGGAGGCGTCGTGGTTAGTATAATTTTTTTTTCTCATTTGTTCTTTTCAGATTGCCATCTCTAGCTTTCCCTTCAAAATGACGGCACTAACGCAAGGCTGACCACAAACAGATCGCAGCTGATACTCGAGCTACTAGCGGCCCTATTGTCGCCGACAAGAACTGCGAGAAGCTGCACTATATCTCGCCACAAATTTGGTGCGCCGGTGCTGGTACCGCCGCCGATACAGAATTTACCACCGCCCTCATCTCTTCCCAACTCGAGTTACACTCTCTCTCGACTGGTCGGAAACCCCGCGTTGTTACATGCATGACTCTCCTCAAGCAGCATCTCTTCCGATATCAAGGTTATATCGGGGCGTATCTAGTCGTTGCCGGGGTTGACCCTACGGGAACCCACCTGTTCACCGTACATGCCCACGGTAGCACAGACAAGCTTCCTTATGTCACTATGGGTTCCGGATCGCTAGCAGCCATGTCCGTTTTCGAATCGCAGTGGAAGCCGAACTGCACCAAGGAGGATGCCATAGAGCTCTGTTCACAGGCTATTCAGGCCGGTATCTTCAACGATCTGGGGTCGGGATCAAATGTCGACATAGCTGTCATTACCGCAGACAAGACTACCTTACACCGTGGCTTCGTCAAACCGAACGAGCGTAGCCAGAAATTGAAGAACTACAAATTCAAACGCGGTACTACAGCAGTACTTAACGAGAAGATTATCACCAAGGATGAGATCGGAAAATACGTCAGCGTGCACGAGCTGGAGTCGGCAGAGGGTGAACGAATGGATGTCGATTCGTGAGATAAGGACATGTACCGTTGATCCTCTGTACCGATATATTATGGTAATGCAAGAGTGTTATCCTATCAACGACGTATGTAATCCATACAAATGAAGCTGTGAAGAAAATTCTTATTTAGTTATGGTTATGATAAGACGCTTTACAGAATATCGTCCATGGTACATTGTATCCAAGTAAATTGAATCTTCATCCTCCGGGTTAGATACTTGGTTCATACACTATCTACCGAGGACCATATTCGCATTAAACGTATAAATCATTACCTAGGTAGTATTTAACAATCTGGTCGACGCAATACTAATGCTGTCTACCTTAGGTAGGTACGTAAACTCAACACCGCACCCGCCCTTCCCCAAAAAAGGGTCCAAAGGGGGAGCTGCGCTTTAATTAAGAAAAGGTTAGTCCAACCTTTCACAACAAAACTTGTGCAAACCTCCATAGATTACCTACCTAGCTGCCTAGGTAGGTATGCATGCGGGGAATTCAACGCATGCGGAGAAATCACCTCAAAGGATCAAATTATTACACCGCACCTACGCTTACATTACCTAGGTATCCACCTTCCTCACATACCAAGGCATATAAGTCAGTTATCATTAGCTAATCTCCGCCCTAATATCCCCAAGTTAATTACCTAGGTACCTAAGTAGGTAGTTAGTCTTGTAGGTCAACATCACAAGTGAGGATATGAATGACGGTGCTTGCTTGCCCAGCCACTACTCCAGCCGGGGTATAGGGGTATAAGCAAGTCTGCTGACAGGCTAGGTAATACCTAGGGTAAAGCTAAACAAGATAGCTTCCAAAGTTTTCCACAAGTAACGGTCTATAAATTCATGAGTTTATACCTGTGAGGCTCTCTCGTACATCCAAATTGTTCTTGCCCCGGATGGTCCCCTTCTTACTCTCTCTTTGTTCCACCTGTGATCCCGTACGACCCAATTCATCGTCACACTAGAATCTCGGACATAGTGTGAAATGGCAAGCCTAAGGCACATAACGGCGGCATTGGCTTTTGCCTCGCCTACAGTAGTCTACGGTCTCTACCAAAACGGCTCGAGCTTCTCACCTTGCGATTCACCCCTTTATTGTCAAGGTGAAGTTTTAAAGCAGATCGAATTAGCTCGGCCTTTCTCCGACTCCAAGACATTTGTAGACCTGTAACTATGACTTTCTCACCTAGACTGAGACCGCATCGGCTAACGAACGAGCAGGCCAACTAAGGTGCCTCTAGACGAGGTTCTAGCTGCCTTTGACAAGCTCAATAAGCCGCTCAGTAACAATACGGAGCTTCACGACTTCTTGTCAACTTACTTTGGTCAGGCCGGGTCCGAACTAGCTCAGGTTCCTGTAGACCAGCTAGAGACCGATCCCACATTCTTAGACGGCATTGATGATGCCGTGGTCAAGCAATTCGTGCAGAAGGTCATCGACATATGGCCCGATCTGACTAGGACTTGTAAGTAGCTTGTCGAGACAACGATATGGGGATAGAATATGCCTTATCTAAATCAACCAATACTAACTAACTGTTAAAGATGTGGGTGCTGCCAATTGCACGGGATGCGTGGGAAGTTTTATTCCTATCAATCGCACTTTCGTCGTCGCTGGTGGCCGGTTTAGAGAGCCTTACTACTGGGATTCATTCTGGATTCTGGAAGGTTTGCTAAGAACTGGCGGCAGCTTTACTCAAATATCGAGGTTGGCCTTTTACCTGAATCCAAGGCTTTATAATACAAATCTAACCTAGTGTTCTAACACTCCACCAGGAACATCATTGAAAACTTTCTCGATTTCGTTGATAAATTCGGGTTCGTTCCCAACGGCGCACGTTTATGGTACGAACAAAACCCCCTTTCCTTTTCCTCCACGAGTCTCAACTGAGTTCCCTAACTATATTATTCATAAATCGCCTTGGGATATAGATGCTAACAAATCAAATAGTACGTAAACCACACAATTCCTCACGCTGTCTGCCTATAAATCCTTACTCGACAAGAGATGCCTGTTCGGTTTGAAGATGATTACCTTGACGAGAAAATTGACGTGTCGCAGATTATTTGAATCGCTCTCAGCCGCCCCTCCTGACGCAGATGGTTAAGACTTACATCGACTATACAAACGATACGAGCCTTCTCGAACGCGCCTTGCCTCTACTTATCAAGGAGCATAACTTTTGGATTGAGAATCGCACATCAGCAATCACGTTTGGCGATGAAACCTTTCATCTAGCACAGTAGGTGGCATCTAGAGAGTCTATATCCACGCTTTGCTTAATAATATCTTAATTGCTAATACCAAATTCGTAGCTACGGAGTCCAGAACACTGAGCCACGACCAGAGGTATGTGGTTACTATAATTCTCCCTTTTCTTTTTAGCCTCTCCCCTAAAAGTCAAGGAAGCTACATAAACCTAGCAGTTAGATAGCCGCCGCAACTTTTGTCACACCTCTAACTTACGATGTAGTCATACCGAGAGGACTATATTACGGCCAACAATAGGTCCTACTACGCAGCTTCTGGTATCATCTATCCCGAATCACGCCCTCTGAATGAGAGTGAGAAGGCCGAGCTCTACTCTAACCTTGCTTCGGGAGCTGAATCTGGATGGGATTACACCGCACGATTCATTGCTAACCCATCCGACGCCGCCAGGGACGTTTATTTCCCGCTGCGCTCTCTCAATACGAACAAAATAGTTGCTGTGGACCTGAACTCGATACTGTATGCTAATGAGATAATTATTGCGAGTTATCTAGAGAAGAGTGGTGACAGCACGTTAGCTACGGAATTTGAGCAGTTAGCCAGAAATCGATCAGAAGCTATGTATGCGCTGATGTGGAACGACAAGTATACGAGCTATTTCGATTATAACCTAACCTCGGGGACCCAAGATATCTACATACCACTGGACGCGGATGCTACCACGGCGCAGATATTAGACGCTCCCGAAGGTTACCAGGTTTTCTTTCATATCGCGCAATTTTACCCTTTCTGGTTAGGTGCAGCACCTCCGCAGCTTAAGAACAATCCCCTGGCCGTGAAGCTCGCATTTCAGCGTGTTTCCGACTTCGTCACTGAGAAGGCTGGCGGTGTAGCCGGCACGAATTACCGAACTGGCCAGCAGTGGGATCAGCCGAACGTATGGCCGCCGCTGATGTATGTGCTTATAAAAGGCCTGCTCAACACACCCGCGACTTTCGGCAAGGAGGATCCTGCATACATCGAAACCCAGGATCTTTCTCTCAAGCTAGCACAGCGCTACTTGGATAGCACGTTCTGCACATGGCGTGCAACGGGTGGCTCTACGGATGAGACGCCGAAACTAGAGGGACTCGGTCCAGAGAATGTGGGAATTATGTTTGAGAAATGGTACGTATTAAAGTTCCTAGAGCGACTCTGGACTAAAGCTAACGTGGTTGTAGTACGTCGTTCTCCTCTTCCGCCATATAGTTTTTTCTACTCTTGAACGCATACTTGATTAGAAGATATATATTCAAAGCCTCGATAAACACTAACTCTTCGTAGATTCCGACGATTCGACCAATGTTGCCGGTGGCGGAGGCGAGTACGAAGTCGTCGAGGGATTCGGATGGACGAACGGGGTACTGATATGGGCGGTCGACACGTTTGGCAACAAGCTGAAGCGGCCAGATTGTGGCAATCTGACAGCAGTTAATCCCGACCGGAAATTGAAGAAGCGGGATAACTTTGGTCAACGAGCCGTTGAGTTATCCCCATATGACGCTAGGTGGATAGCAAATCCCCGCCGATCATCATGAAGAGGCCTAGATGCGTTGAATCGCCCGGGATGTTAAACTCATGATAGACAATAGTATGTAGAGGTGGATCTCTAGATAACACAGGAGCTGCAACTTGGTATGATATCCTGTACCTGAAAGATATTTATAATTCGTTATTGGCACAAGACATGAATTATATATTGATTTCTTCGCTTCTTTGGCACAAGTGCCGGGTAAAGTAACTATCACATAGATGAAGCGTAGTAATTATTATTATTATTATTTTTTAAAAAAAAATCGAGTTTACAATACCTCCTCAGGAATAACAGGGTACAGGGTGATCTGTTGTATAGATGTTAGTCGACCCGAAACTCCTGGGCTTGACCCCCTTTATATAATGCATTGTTCATTAACGGAGTTGAGATGCTATCTCCCCAGATAAGGAATACTGATCTACCGACATCTTGTGGGTCAGTCTACTGTGATGCCACCTCACTACGAAGTATGGCCGCCTTCAAAGTTGCATAGGTAAGACTATTAGCTGAGTTACTTCGTTGTTACTAACATGGTATATATATATGTATAAAGAAAAAGAAAAGCCCATAGGTGCTCGATGCCTACCTAAGATAAAATAAGCAATATGTATAGTATCCTAATAATCCGTTTTTAGCAATATCTCCGTCATATATGATACTTTTACCGCGCAAGCCGTTGGTCCTATCTACGTTGACAGACCGCGGACTCGGCTTGAGATCATGAACAACGCTGGTAACAAATATTGGTCCAAAGATGAAGAAGATCTGAAGCTCGTCTGCGATAGCTTAGTTATCGCTATTCTCTGGGTATACGCATCGGAATATAAGTTAGATAGTGAGTGGTCATTTCAATTTGTCACGCTAGATTCCGATGATACTAATATAGTTAGTTAGTTGGATGTTTAGTTCTTGCTTACATACAACCGGGCTTTGGACAGTTATGTTTCATTTGACGGCAGCAAGCCTTCTGGAGAGAAGGAAGTCGCCTTAAAGGGCAAGGGATATATACCAGCTTATTTGGGGAAAGCAGTGAATGTTACGTGGCTTGGCATGTTCAGGTTTTGACGCATCTCGTCGCAGCTGTCGTCGCAGCTAAATTCATCCAGTCAGCCGGTGCAATCGGATGTGAATAAGAGGTACCCCACTTGAAATGTATAAATTTTGGAATGGATAGGTACCTCAGCTAGGCAAGTCTGCATTATGTACATCCTGATGCAAATATGCCCTTGCAAGCGTGTACGTAAGCTCTTGGAGGTATTTTAAGTGCATATGTTCTAGCCCGCCTTTAAAACTAGCCCCCCGGTAACATGCAGTTGGTCCCTTGATCTCGGTTCAATTGTTCGCTGGAAAGGTGAAGGTGGCCTTTCGATTAATACACGTATCTCAAGTTTGCATCTATCACGCCGAACCGGATATTCCAATGCGGCGTCTACGGTGATTTTATATATTTTTCTCTATTGGTTCTGGTTATTTGCCTTGCCATTGACCTTTCCTACAACCTTAGGTACCCAGGTGCTAAAATAGTCCAATTCGGGTCAAGGTTTTGTTCACGTCGCGCAGAAACTCGAGTTGATTTGACCTGCGCAGCGTATCCGACATGCCTCCGAAATCGAGATTCACAAGGCTAGATGCCTTCACTAAGACCGTCGAAGATGCGCGCATACGAACTACCTCCGGCGGGATCGTTACCATCGTATCCCTCATCATCGTTCTCTACCTTGCCTGGGGGGAATGGTCAGATTACAAGAGGATCGTTATCCACCCCGAACTTATCGTCGACAAAGGCAGAGGTGGGTTCAATGCCAAAATGCTCCCCTGTCCATCTTCAAGATTCTTACGCCCTCGATCGCAGGAGAGCGAATGGAAATTCATATGAACATCACTTTCCCTAGACTGCCTTGCGAGCTCTTAACCCTCGACGTGATGGACGTTTCCGGCGAGCAACAGCATGGCGTGTTGCATGGTGTGAAGAAAGTCAGGCTGCAGCCCATTTCGCAAGGAGGAGGTGTTATTGATGTTACTGCTCTATCTCTGTGAGTCAGATCATCTCACAATCTGTCCCAATTCCACCCAGCTAACCAGCTCAGCCATGGTAAGGAAGAGACCGCCCAGCACCTGGACCCCAACTACTGCGGCCCCTGCTATGGTGCCCCCGCCCCAGCTAACGCCGCGAAACCTGGTTGCTGCAATACCTGTGACGAGGTTCGGGATGCATATCAGCAGGCGTCCTGGGCTTTTGGTAGAGGCGAAGGTGTTGAGCAATGCCTGCGGGAACACTATGCCGAGAAGCTAGATGAGCAAAGACACGAAGGGTGCCGGATTGAGGGAGCAATTCGCGTCAACAAGGTTATTGGTAACTTTCACTTTGCGCCGGGCCGAAGTTTCAGCAGCGGTAACATGCACGTCCACGATCTGAAGAACTACTGGGATAGCCCGGTCCGCCACTCATTTGAGCACGAGATTCACCAGCTTCGCTTTGGACCTCAGCTCCCTGAAGATATCACCCGGAAGCATGCCAAAAATAGCCCCTGGACTAACCACCACATCAACCCTCTTGACCAAGTCAAGCAGACCACCGATGACCCTGCCTTCAACTTCATGTACTTTATCAAGGTTGTCCCCACTGCGTATCTACCGCTTAGCTGGTCAACGACAAACGGACACAACAAACAACTTGACGACGAGATCTGGTTGGGAGGCCTAGGTCACGCGACCGATGGCAGCATGGAGACTCACCAGTACTCAGTTACGAGTCACAAGCGAAGTTTGGCTGGCGGCGATGACGCAGCTGAGGGTCACCAAGAACGCATGCACGCGAGAGGTGGTATTCCAGGTGTATTCTTTTCCTACGTAAGTACTTTTCTCCCGCTCTAGTGACGGACGACTTCTAACAGGAAATAGGACATTTCTCCAATGAAAGTTATCAACCGTGAGGAACGCGCGAAAACTTTCACCGGCTTTCTAACCGGCCTATGTGCTGTGATTGGCGGTACATTGACAGTAGCCGCGGCTGTGGACAGGGCTGTATTCGAAGGTGCGACGAGGCTGAAGAAGCTTCAATCGAAAAATCTTTAGAGAGAAGAATACCATTTGGTACAATTTCAAGTGTAACTTACAAGCATTGTTATGATAGGTTCTTTGCTGGATTCAGTAACGCATAGGAAAATGGAGTTGCCGGTTAGATTTTAGAAATAGTCTTTTTCCTCGTTGAGATGCTCAAAGTGTTGTGTTTCACCAGTAGTTGTTATTTTAATTCTCTACGTACCTTAAGATAGGTATATTGTGTTGTATCCGCATGTGTCTATTTAATCTTTTCTTTAGGTAGTTTATTATTCGCCGAATTTCTTCACCCCTTGACGTCAATCTCCCGAAAGAATTAGTTGAACCAGGTACCAGGTATATTATGTAATTGTTCCTGATTTCATTTCGACCCTGATAGGAATGTTCATAGTTGGAAAGTAGGTATAGGTGCATTTAATCCGTACCTCACCGGCCTGGTAGAGGTATATCGAGTTGAGCTCCGACGATTGGCCAAGCGGTCAAGATCACTACTCCTGGGATTCCTGGGATTCGCTAACCCTGTTTGGAGAATATAACCACATCATTTTACTGCCAGTGGCTTTCTAGATCCACAAGGAATAGTCTAGGCAATGGCGTCAGGGGGGCGACCAACTTAAGATCCGTTTTTCCACTCTTTGAATGCTGAGACTTGGATTCGTATGCTGTTTGTTTCCGATTGCTGAGCACATGCGTAGTTCGGTCATATTTTACGAGCTACATGTACACTATTGTGGAAGGCCACCCTTATGTACAAGCTGCCTGTTCATCATTATATGCATGGCGCTATCATTAGGTAGGTATATAAAGTACCCGCATATGCATCAATGGTAAAAAAAAAATTAAATTGAATTTATTACATAGTAATGTGCAGTACCAAGTACATGTACATGTAGGTACCAAACTCTCCTTTAGTCACTACCTAGGTCCCCCCCCAATCAACCTGTCCTGCAGGATGCACTGATGCAGGCTATATTATTATTAGGTAGCCAAGTCCAATGTTCCCTATGTCAAACTCCCCTAATGAGGAAAGGCTGCCCCCGGATTGCTTTCATTCATTTCGGGAGACCATGTGTACTACATTAGGTATGTACCAAGGTATGTATGTAGGTAGGCAGGGTTAAGTACCTCCTAGGTCGTTACCCGTCCGTTTGTGTGGTTGTGCACTAACCTAAATAGTACCAGTAGGGGTTTGGTAGGTCACTAGGTATGTAGGTAGGAGCAATCTGGCTGGCTCCTGGCTATTCTCTTCGACCCTCTCCTTCTGACCATTGTACCCTGGGGTAATGTTCAAAAATCATCTTTGATTGTTCACCTTCTCCCCAACCTAGCCTACACCTATTTTTGCTCATAAAGTAAAGATTCACTTTCTATTTCATATTCTCTGCCATCCTGTTGCCCAAGCTAGGTACTCATTTGGTGGATTATTTCATCGTCCGTTCCTTGCCCCTACATGTAACTTGCTAAGTTATTATTTGTACCAATACCAATCACTTTTTCTCGCTCTTTTATCTCTTCTGTGATCACCCCTTTCGTCAACCTTCGGCCTCATTGTATATTTCCCATACTGCCTTCGTACATAATTGCGCGGCATCCAGAAGAAGTTGGCAATTGTCTCTTGTCAATCCTACACACAGCACATTACCACCCTCCTAAAACAGAAGACTCCAGTTTGGCTCACTTCGATCCTCTATATACGCCGATCATACTGTCGCAATACCGCTCCCCAGGTAGATATCCAAAGCCGACTTAATGTTTTATGCGCTCCTGGAATATCGCCTCTACAAGCTTCGTTTTCGATTTTCGAATATCTGTCAAATACCTTTGATTTGAATTGCGGACTGCGCCTTGCTCGGCATTCGGTTACCATCTGAATTCGTCCTAGTCGCCTGGTTTCCAGGCGGATCGGGAAATCCAACAATACATACGACCTTGTTTCGAGGTCAATTACCCTTCACCAAACACCTGTTTTGATCACAATCTTGATAATAATCGCCTTACCATGTCCAACCGGCCCAATTTTATCGACCTAAGGGCCAATTCCTCAGCCTCGGTTAACAGCAGTGCTTCTCGTCCCTTAAGGTCACCACGATTACATGTTGCTGGCGAGGTTCCTCCCGCCCTATCTCCTCTCGATGCCTTCGCCGCTCAGAGTCGCTTGCTCGCCAAGCAGCTCGAGGATAGCGCCAAAACCGGGAGACGGATGAGCCGTTTACCCCCACTGACAACTGACAGCCCATTGATTGTCCAAGGTCGTTCCGAATACTTTCGCTCTATGTCGTACGACTCCTCCGAGGAACAACCTCCAGAGACTCCACAGCAAAATACCGGGCTTGGATTGACTACCGAGATTGAATCGCCATCTGAGCGCCCTGTTTCGATGCACCCTCGAATGAGTCGCATACCTCCCACACCGGACCAATCGATCCCAGTTCCCCCAAACCCGTTTCTCGAGAATGCACGTGGTCGAAACCTTGAGAAGCTTCAGGAGGACGAGGGGATGTATGGTGCGCGCCGAGAGGAATCGCCCGGCGACTTGGAAAGTGTAGCGGATAAGACAGCAGACCATAAGCTGGCAGATGATAACATCGAACCCAGAGAGCTTTCGCCCACGAGCACACGCTTTCCGTCCTCGCCAGAGAAGCTCACTAAGACGATATCGCATGAATCAGCTGGGTTGGTTCCGCCACGGCCTATCTTTCCGAAGCGTTCTTCGAGTATAATGTCGGCGCCCTTGGATGCCAATAATGACGATACCTTAAGTGCTTCTTTTCACTCACAGCCAGCACGAAAGCTTTCATCGGGCAGTAGTTTCTCGGGGCCAGGTCTTGCATCACCAATTGCCCATTACCAACGATCTCCCTCAATCAGTTCTGAAGCTTCTGCGCCCCTGCCACGTCCTGCTTTCAACTTCTCTCGACCGCTTAGCCGGACTGGTACACCAGGTCTAGACCCACCGACTCGACAAGCTTCGTCGGACAGCCAGCCATCCTTTGTGCTTGCCGACGAGACTGCACACACACCAGTCAGCATGCACAGTGAGGCTTTCTTAGAGAGCAGTTTCACAGAGGATGGGAAAGGTGCACCTTCGTATATTTACTCTAAATACGCATTGCCGAGAGGTAAGTCGTTACAGCGCAATTCGGTTATTTTCCGCGACCCTGAGCCATCAAGGGCTGGTCAAGCACCGCCGTCGCCTCCTACCAGGCCTTCAAGTTCCTCGTCGAGAATGCAAGAAGGTCAACACGGAGCCGATTCTCTTCTAGGACGTCCATCCGTGGAACGAAGTAAACTTTCGAATCAAATGTCTCTAGAAGAGAGACAACCGTCACCTGATCCTAGTCGCCCGTCAACTGACACGACTAGGCCATCGGAGGACGCGCCTAGAGGGCGCACGCTTACATCCCCACTCCACGAACAAGCTCGAGGGCGAACGTCAATGTCAGTATCTACAAGCGACTCAGCCAGCACCATTAAGCCGCCGAAATCGCAGCATTCTAATGCGCCTACGGCGTCTGAAATGAGTGCGGAAGAGCATTTGGCGAAGGGCATCAAGTGTCATGAGGAAGGTTCCGTCAAAGAATCGACCTACCACCTGCGACTTGCTGCGCGTGCCGGCGATCCAACGGGTATGCTATTGTATGCGTTAGCTTGCAGGCACGGGTGGGGCATGCGACCGAACCAACGAGAAGGCGTTGAGTGGTTACGGAAAGCTGCTGACGTTGTTAGCGCTGAAATTGCGGAAGATGAGGATCAAGCCAAGGAGGGTAAAACAGTAGATTTTATGGATCACAAAACCCGTAAGGCCCAATTCGCCCTGAGCATTTATGAGTTAGGTGTCAGCCATATGAATGGTTGGGGTATCGAGCAAGACAAAGCACTTGCATTGCGATGTTTCGAGATTGCCGGCAGTGAGTGAATTATTACAAGAAATTCGTGAGACGTGATCTAACTAGTTTGACAGGTTGGGGCGATGTTGATGCCCTCGCCGAAGCTGGCTTCTGCTATGCCAAAGGTGTGGGTTGTAAAAAGGACCTTAAGAAGAGTGCCAAGTTTTACCGCATGGCTGAGGCTAAGGGCATGAGCATGCCGGGAAACAGCTGGTTAGTTCTATTTCAGCTAGGTGGTGCAACGCCTTGGACTAACGCTACGTCAATAGGATACACAAGTCGAAATACAACGATGATGCTGGCAGCCCGAAGTCGAAACGCGGCCGCAGCAAGTCGAGAAGTAGAGCGATATTCCATAAAAAGACATAAGGAAAGGAAAAGGGAGTAAACCCGGAGGCAGGCTACACAATTATGGTTCGAGTCGGTTTTTTTTTTTTAACTTGCCCGGCGTTTGGTGGCAGCATATATCCAACAAAAGCAGCAAAATACTATTCCAGTGGCGTGACGATCAGGGGCCAGGTTGCATTCCTTCTTTACAAACTATCATTTTACGCATAATACTCGCGATTATGAGCCAGTATCAAGGGGAGTATACTCTCTCGTGCCGGAGCTATATCACGCGAGGGTACAAGCAAAGTTCAGGAGGATCGTGTCGATATCTGGGTCAACCGTATATACGAAGAGCACTTCAGAAAGGAGCAGGTTCTTAAAAAGATAAAATACCCGTATGCGTTGTATATAATGGAATCCTCTACACAGGCCGACAAGGAAAGCGTCGAGGAACAGGTTGTGGATGGCAAGGAAGCCAGATCTAGATAGTCCCAAGTTTTGGGAGAAGGTGATGCTGAGAGATATATGGCCCGCTAGAGAAGCTGGGTAATTTCTAAGATTTGTCAGGCGTTGTTCTCGACAAGAGCAGGGCGAGTTTCTCCTGTTAACTCTTATACTGTCAAACATATCTATTGCTACTGCACAGTGTGTGCGTAGACCAGCAGAACCAACTCAGAGCTTTGACATTCTACATAGCAGTGGGTTTTCGTGTATTGTTCTGTCTATATTGGCTAGAATCTACCCCCCTCCCCGTGGGTGAGTTTTCTTGAAAGCACAACATATTAGATCAACTCGGCCACGTTAAGAATTATTTCCATAAATGCCTCGGTGTTCTGCCTCCTCTTGATTCCCGTTTGGGTCGCCAGCCCCTTTCTCAGCTGCCAATTTCTCAAAGACGCCTCCCAGTCTTTGGATAGCTTCCTCGCCGATCTGGTAATGCGTTATGATGCGTTGACCGTTAACTTTTAAGCCGGCTTCCTTAGCCAACTCGATAAATCTAGGTATGCTGGAGTTTAAAGATCTTAAATCGAGCCAGATCATGTTCGTCTGGACGGGAACTAGCACCCTACCACCTAAATCTGTCCACATCTTCTCGACGCGCTTGGCAGTCGCGTGCGTGCCCTGCAGGAGCCCACCCTCGCCATTCGGTCCTTTCCCGAAGGTGACATCGACCGCTACCCTAGCTGCGGCCGTGACGACACCGGATTTATGCAGGCCGCCTCCAATAGCCTTTCGCACCCATCTAGCGTGCTTGATGAGGGGTTTGCTGCCGACAATTATGCTTCCGATCGGAGCCCCCAAGCCCTTGGAGAAGCATAGAGAAACAGTGTCAAAGTATTGGCAGTAGTCCTGGAGCGAACCAGCGCCGGAGGCTACTACCTCCCATAGCCTGGCACCGTCGCAGTGCATGCGTATGTCATTCTCCCGCGCGAACTCTGAGATCCTTCTCACCTCGTCCAAGGGCGTGATCAAACCGTCCAGTGTATTTTCGAGGCTGATGACGCGTGTCGGGCAGGAATGCACGTCGTCTCCAAGCACAATGTTGGACTTGATGTCCTCTAGCGTCAAATATACGCCATTGCTAGGCACTACGGGAGTAATCATAGCGCCAGACAGAGACGAAACGCTATATGTAGGAGCCGCAATGGTTAGTCTCGGTCAGGTAGGATACAGAAAGGAAGACAGGTTTTTACCCTCCAGCCTCGTATACAATAATATGAGAACGGTGGTCAGCCAGCACGCCATGGGGAGGCTGAGTGAGCAACGTACGCAGGGAGATTTGGTTCCCCATGGTGCCGGAGAGCACAAATAGGGCAGCCTCCTTACCTGTTAGCGAGGCTACATGGGCTTCCAGGTCGAGGGTGGTTGTGTCCTCCTGATAGACGTCGTCCAAAAACGTCGTTTGCTGAACAGCGAACAGCATAGCCGGAGTTGAAGTTGTCATAACATCGCCTACGTGCCATAACAATGTGTAAGTGATGTAGGGCAGATAGGCCAAGGGGGATGGCGGTTGACAAGCTGCTTACTTCTAAGGTCAAAAGCGGCAGGACCTCGATGACCTAGCCAGGTTCCGGCCAAGTCGTCTTGGGATTTCCCAGGGGTAGACATAACGGCAGATGAAGAATGAAAAGAACTGAAATGAAGCACGGGCCGTAATGGGACGGGAAACAACCGCGGGGTCGACAAGCATTTTATAGTCCATTTTATAGTCTTGCCTCGGCCCGTTGACCGGCCGAGTCTGGCCGCATCGGCAAGCACGGTTTTAAGGAGAGGTGTTCCGAAGACCCCCATGGCTGATTCTTCCGAGGTCCTAATGGTTCTAGCGAGGAGGAGGTAGCTTCTTTGCGAGATTGAATAAGCTAAGGCGGATCGTACAACCAGATGGTATCGGCTACGCACCAACCGTCCTAAGTATACTGCCAGCTGCGCAACAGGTGGCAGGCGTACAGGTCAAGCCAACCCAATGCGAGCCGACTTTCCTCTGGTGTGAATGGTGTAGGTGTGCGTAACG
The DNA here is from genome assembly GCF_022478825.1 of Daldinia caldariorum. Classification (NCBI taxonomy): domain Eukaryota; kingdom Fungi; phylum Ascomycota; class Sordariomycetes; order Xylariales; family Hypoxylaceae; genus Daldinia; species Daldinia caldariorum. The sequence goes on along the minus strand of NW_025953045.1, from coordinate 246,489 downwards.
ACGATGAGGTATAGATTAGACGTAGAGTACTCATGTCCACATTAAAATAATACATATACATTTACATGTACATATACATTTACATGTACATTTACATGTACTCAGCAAAACGAAATGAAAAGGTGAAATATAAAATAAATAGTTGGTTTAAGGTGTTGAAACATGTAAAGTCTGCTCGGGAGGTGAATAAGGGGCTATTGCTCTTTTCTTTTTTTTGTTTTTTTGCTCGAGGTAGGTACATGACCCTTATGACCTTACGACCCCTAATATGTCGTGGGGAAAGCGCAACGCTTCTCATAAGCTATAGGTAAGTGCCCAGGTCGGAAGTTTGTGTTATACTTAGGTAGGCACGTTAATGTACCTAATTCTACTTAAACCTGTTTAACTAAACCATCGTCGTAACTATCGCCTTAACCATCGTGTTCAGATGGCAAACTGCACGTAGCCCTCGTCACCATCCACCGCAAACACGCGCACAGCGCGTATCGACGCGACTGGCAACAAGTGCATAACTTTGGGTCTTTTCTTGTTTCTCCTTCTCCTTCTCCTTCTTCCCTAGGCAACGCATAACCATCCAACTCAGTCGCATTACCTGACTTTTCCATTTACACTCATTCTTCTCCCCCTTCCCATCGCATCCCCTTGCAGCGCAGATATCGTCACTCGTTTACACATTTTGCGCAAAGTAATCGCGGACAATCGAAGACGCTACAGGCATACAATCTGAGTACGATGAAGTCTCCTACCAACATCCTTGTGGTGGCACTTGGAGCTGCTGCTGGAGTAGCCAACGCTCAAGGCTTAGTTACCAATTGCACCTGGCAGACGGGCTTCATGTCAGGCAGCTTCCTCGGCATGTACTGCAACAACAACAACTGGGCCGAGTACAGCTACGACTGGACCTGGTAAGTCTTTACTCAAGAAGAGGAAGAAGAAGAAGAAGGAACATTTATCTAGGGTACAATACATTTTTAACTAACACGAAGATGCTTCAAAGGCTTGACACCAACCTCTGCCTAACCAACTACGGCGGCAAGCTCTACCCCTATATTAGGTATCCCATTTCGCCCATTTCGCCCATTTCACCCACTCTCCAATGCGTTTTATCTTGCTGACTTGAATGATAAACAGCGGAAGCTATTGGTCTACGTGCGGCAACTGTGCGGTGCGCGGCAGCAACGTAAACTACATGCTGACTTGTGACTGTCTCGACGCTGACGGTCACTTCACCTCGACCAACTACGACCTCAGTATGCTTACTCCGTTCCCTATTGATAATCTGGCCCATTTATTAACCGCTGTGTTTAGACCGTGTTGTGTGGAACCACGATGGTGTTCTGGGATGCTTCAACCACATCGGCAACAAGACAGAAAATGGTCCATTCTAGTTTGGAATTATAACATAGTATTGTACCCGAAGACCCTACACAGCTGTACATAATATGGGTCTACAATAAGTGAAGATCATAAGCTCTCACCGACCCCTGATACCATATATTAGGTACCTAGGCGTTAGGTAGTTTGTATCGAACGCATGGAGCTATACAGCAAGCAACGTTCCCAAGGCACGAGTGCTTTACTTCTTAGCCGCTAAGATGGCAGCCTCAATAGCTTCTCCCAGAGATTTAGTCGTGCCCTTACCGCCCATATCAGCAGTAATAACGCTCTGGTCTCTCTCCGCGAGCACCGTCTCAATAGCCTGTAGGATCGCCGCAGCAGCGTCTTGGTAACCAAAATGCTGGAGTAGCATCTGTCCCGCCCAGATCATGCCAACAGGGTTAGCGATGCACTTACCAGCAATATCAGGCGCACTGCCGTGCACAGGCTCGAACAGGCTCGGGAATTTCCGGTCTGGGTTGATATTAGCCGACGGCGCAATCCCGATCGTACCCGTGCACGCGGGGCCAAGATCTGACAGGATGTCGCCGAACAAGTTGCTACCCACGACCACGTCGAAGATCTGAGGTCGCTGGACGAAGTGCGCAGTTAAGATGTCAATGTGGTACTTATCCACGTTTACCTCGGGGTATTTGCTCGCCATCTCGCGAACACGAGAATCCCAGTACGGCATAGTGATGCTGATGCCGTTGCTCTTGGTAGCGCTTGTAAGACGCTTCCGCGGCCGGCTCTGCGCGAGGTCGAACGCGTACCGAAGAACCCTGTCGATACCGGTGCGAGTCATCACGGTCTCCTGGATGACAGTTTCTCTGTCCGTACCCTCGAAAATCTTACCTCCGATGCTGCTGTACTCGCCTTCCGTATTTTCCCGTACGATCCAGAAGTCGATGTCTCCAGGCTTTCGGCCGGCCACTTTTTTTGGTTTTCAATGTAACGTTAGTAAGATCATATTAAAGGAAAAGTATCTAAGGAAATATATATTACGCACAAGGACATTCCACACCGGCCAGCAGCCGGCACGGGCGAAGGTTAATATACTGATCGAATTCCCGTCTGAACTTCAACAAGCTCCCCCACAACGATACCTCATCCGGAACCTGGTTCGGCATCCCAACAGCGCCGAAGTAGATGGCATCAAATCCGCTAAGGGTCTCCTTCCAGTCCGGCGGTAGCATGTCTCCGTGCTTCTTGTAAAAGTCACAACTAGCAAAGTCGAAGCTCTGAAAGCTCAAAGAAATACCAAATACCTCAGCCGCCGCTTCGAGACATCGGACACCATAAGGCATCACTTCAGTCCCGATGCCATCACCTGGGATGACGGCAATCTTTAGCGTGCTGCTAGCCATATTTGTTCGTGATGATGATGATGATGATGATGATGCTGCTGCGGTTGTTGTTGTTGTTGTTGTAATTATCGTTATAAATCGTGGGGTGTCGGTCCAAAGGCGGCACAGTTTTGCGAACGTCGCTTGTTAGTGGAGTAAGAAGAAGACAGCAACCAGTGAAAAGAAAGGAAACCCGTCCTTAAGAAGTTTACTTTAGGTAAACATGTTTCTGAACATTGCCAAACCCCGACCTTTTCGGGGTTTGGCAACGTATGTCACTTATCACAATACTTTAGCATTCCACAATGCACTCTATATTATCTCACTAACCCCCTTCATGGCCCTATTCGTCATCTCGGCTTCAGTATATTATCATCTCGCCTTTGATGACTCTTCTATCTAAAAGAGTTAGTTAAGCTAGTTACTTGCACATTTGAAAGCCGCCCGGACATGCGATTATACAAGAGCTTGTTAGCTTGTTATCTTTTTTTTTTGGTCCTTTCCTTTTCCTTTATACCTAACACTATCGCATCTATCCCCTTTCGATTATGCCTCAACATTCTCGAAAAGAAACGATGGCTGACCCGGTACAGCTAACTCGGCGATTGGTGACTTGATTTCAACCTCTCCGCCGTTTATTAGGTCGATTCCCGTTTTGCTGTCCTCGGTTACTAATAAGACATCTACGCCCGACAACCCTGCCGCTCTCTTTAGACCAGGTACCATAGCTGTAATGGTCTTGGACTCATCGAAGGCTAATTTACGTTCCATCACAATGTCGGCCGGCTCTCCATTGCGGAGCCTCTTCTTGAGCAGCTGGACGAATGGCATCGCCTCCTTTACCTTGCCTATCTTAGCAATACGCCCGCTTAGCTCCTTGTCAGTGCACTTCTGCGTCTTGGTCTCCTCATCCCACGTCTCTCTTATGAGATTGATGCACTCATTCTGCCACTTGGGGAATTCGCGAGTTATGAAAATGGTCAGCTTTTTGGGCTTCTTAGGGTCGAAGTTCATTTGTTTTCCCTTGGCCATTTTTTTTATCTGCGCTGATTCGGCCGACGTGATGTTAGACTGTGTCGTGAGCACGTAGGCACGGGCCGCGCTAAGGCCAGCATTCGCCTCGGGCACTACAGGCCATCGGGCTACCTGTATTGTCTGGGTCTCGTGTAGCACCTCGAGCCAGATGTACTCGGACCAATGAGGCGCAATCGGGGCGAGCGACAGGGCTTGGAGCCTCATATATTTAGACACCAGCTCCTTGTTCAGTGGGATCCCGGCGGCTACGCAAGCTGCTCTATAGACGTCTTTTGCGTTAATCAGGTCGTAGAAGCACGACTTGAGAGCCATCTTGTAGTTTGTGTCTTCGTAATGATTCTTCGCCTCCTGTACAAGAGCGTTCATTTCGTTATCGAAAAGGGCGTCTTCGAAGTCATTCAGCTCTGTTCGAAGGTCCTGGCTCTTAGCCATCTCTTCACACCATTCCCTCAGGGTGTGTAGTCGAAGACTAGTGATAACAATATGTTAGTCAACCATACCTTAGCCCCATTTGATGTTTGAGTGACTTACATGGTGTTATCGGCAACGTCCTCGACGAAATTGGAGTCTTGAATGGCATCTCCAGCATCCGCAAGGGCGATACGGGAAGCATCTGCACCGAACTTCTTTACCACTACACCATAATCAGTGACATTTATAGAGAATACATACATAACGCAAACTTACCTTCATCAAGAGTCATGAAGTTGCCAGTACTCTTGGACATCTTTTCGCCATTAAGCTGTAAGTGTCCATTTACTCGAATAGACTTGGGCCAGTATTCCCTAGGGAACAGCGCAATGTGGTTGTAGAGGAAAAATGTTAGATGATTGTTGATTAGATCCTTGCCGCTTGCTCTCAGGTCGAGAGGGTAAAAGTATTCAAATTCGCGGCGCATGGACTCGAGTGTCTCCTTGGGGATCTTCGACTTGGCTAGGAGGTCGTCAGTGAGGCTAGCGCGGCAAAAGATGTAGTCCCAGACTTCGTCAATCATCTGTTCTGGTGCAATGTTGCCAGTGCCCTTTTCCCGCCCGAACAGGTCATTATGGAGGAAATGGGCAACCGTGTAGTAGCTCATGTAGACAGTCGAGTCACTCAAGCTCTCCACCAAAAATTCAGGCGCCCATGGAAGTTTTGAGCCAAGGCCGTACGTCCTGGCGCACGCCCATTGCTTGAGCCAGTCAAGCACACCCAAGAATGCATTGCGTGCGTCGCTCGAATAAGTATTGAGACCATTTCCGTCCTTGTTCTCAACATATTCAGTAGCGATTGTGCGCCACTTATCCTCTCCATAGTCAATATAATATTGCTCCATGAGAGCGACTGTACACTCATCGCCGCTCCTACTAACGACTTTATTCTCAGGTTCTGCGTATTCGAAGGCAAGACCAGCTTCAATCAGTTGAGCTCGAACCTTAGGCTTGGCATCTGCTACTTTTTCACCTTTGAAATCTCCTACCAACATGTGACCCTGGTAGAAACCCTCCTTGTAAGCCAACTCCTTGGCTTCCTTGAGTTGCTTTACATCCTTCGGGGACGCAATCTTTAGCTTTTTGACTAGTTCCAAGGCTAGCAAGTCAGATGTAGGCGTCTGGATGATGGGGATAATATCTAGCTCCGCCCACTCCTTCTTGATCTTGTAATAGTCGGCCTTTTTAGCTAGGTCTGTTATCGTGGCATAGTCATCAGGTGAATCTGAGGGAACACATGTCACGACTCCAGTGCCTTTAGTTTCAAGGATCGACTCCATGGGAAGTACTCGAACTCCATCCTTGTGGAAGCTTAGGGGAGCATTGACCAGCGACCCGATAAGATCCGAGCCATCAATTTCAGCAACCTTCTTGATGACACCTTCTTGGGCGAATATTTCCTGGTAGGCCATGTTCCTAGCGCCCCTTTCCGTCATCACATAATATTCTCCAGGGGCGGCTTCGTAGATGCCGTAGGTAATCTTGGGTGAAACGAAGCAAGCCACTTGTCCGTACATGGTCTCGGCGCGTAGTGTTGCTGGGACTAGATAGACTTTAGCATCGTCGGGAAGTTTTCCCTTTAAGGTGTCCTGGGCTTTGGAAGCAAACTCGAGCACTCGCATCTTGATTGCCACATATAATTGAGGGTTCACTCCTTCTCCTTCACTACGGTCGTGGTCCATGCAAGGCTGTCCATCTTTAATCGAGTAGATCGTGTGACGTTTGCCAAACTTGATCTTATCTAACTCCCTTAGTCGGATCATCTGCCAGCGGACAAACGCATCGAAGTATGGATTGGCATCCGTTGTGACAAATTGTCTGCGCCAATCGATCCTGCTGCCGAAGTTGCTCAAGTCGAGCTTGCAGAGAGGTGGGAAGTACTCGAGCCAATAGGCTGGATCGGCAAAGAGATGTATTTGTTGGACGGGAATACCCATAGCTTGCATTATCTGGAATTGATACTTCATTTTAACGGCCTTCGCGGCAGCCTTGCCTTTCTTTGCGGTGAACTTGGTCACGTCCTCCCGCTCTCTCTGGGCCGGCGCGGCAGCTGCCTGGACCATGGGCTCCCCTTCCTCCTCGTACTTCTCGAACTCTTGGCCGAACATCTCGACCTCTTTGGCGAGTTTGTCGGCGCATGCCTTGATAGGCAAGCCAGTGCAATGATATCCTTGCGGCCATAAGACGTTGATCCCTTTCATTCGAGCATAGCCGACGTGGAATTCGACTTTGCTAAACGAAAAGGCATGGCCGACATGGAGACGCCCATTCGTATAAGGAAAGGCGATAGTTCCGAAGAACTTTGGGAACTTCTCTCGCAACTCAGCAGCGGATATAGAGTGGAGAGGGATATCGGCGGTCGATGGCGCATCAGCATTGAATAGCTTCTGGGTTTCCCATTCTCGCTGGTATTTCTTCTCAATCGCGATTAGGGAATCTCGCTTTTCAGTCCCTCCAGAATACTGTCAGTTTCGCTGCTGTAAAAAAATAAAATTAAATAAAGGAAAAACGTGTCATGCGCTTACCTTTAAGATCCTTGAGGGTTGCATTATGCAGCCCTTCCACGATCTTGATGGGATCTGCCATGGTGAAGTTGCCTTATCCCTGCTGTTGAAATCTTTGGTGATAAGGTTGCGAGGTTGCGATGAAGAAAATACCTTTCAATCCCAAACTGTTAGAAAGTTTCGAGTCATACCTTTAGATTAGGTACGTGGGAAGGAGGGGCACTGGACAGACTGGGGTACGGGGGCAGGAGGGGCAGAGGGGTAAACACCTTTAAAGTACTATCGCAAGGGTCCCTCAAATACTATGCGCTAAACGGGTGAATACGTATTCCTACCTAAGATGTTATGGGTCCACCTGTGGATACTTGGTCATTTGCGTACTTAACTACCGTATTTTCTAAGAAATAATTACTATTAAAGCACGGATTACCTGTAATAATGGTTAATTAATTAGTACGTGTGTAATAATTTAATTTTACGTATAATATTTATTTTTAATAAGAAAAATTATTTTTAATAAGAAAATTTATAAATATATAATTTATTATTTATTAAATTAATTATTTTCGTTTTTTATTTAATAAAAAAAGTTTAAAAAAATTATTTTATTTTTTTAATTAATTAATTAATTCGCTTTTATTCCCGTTTATTTTTAATTAATATTAATAATATATTATATTAAAAAAATTATTTTTTTAAAACGTTTTTTTAAATAACTTATTAATAATAACATTAAAAAATTATTATTATAATAAATAAGTGTAAAGTATTTTAATATTATAATTAATATAATTTTATATATTATAATTATTTTTAAATTATATAAATTTTATTTTTTTAAAATTAATAATTATAAATGTTAATAAGTATATACATAATGTGAAAGTAAATAATAATGAAAGTAATTAATAACGGAGTAAAATTAATGTATTATTAATATTTAAAAAAGTAAAGTAAATTAAAGAAAGACAAAAAAAATTATTTTTATATAATTTAAAATATATAAGTACTTTTTTTTATTAAATACGTACTATAACGGGATACGCATATATATTATATAATTATTTTTTATTTTTTTGCAATTACTTAATTGCAAATTTAATTATTTAAAAAGGTTTTTATTATAATATTTATTTTTTAATTTTTATATAATTATTTTAAAGTTATTAAATTAATTATTAATTTCTTTTTATTAATGTTATTTATTTGTACTAAGTATTAATATAAGGAAAAAAAGTTAATGTATAAAATAATAAATAATAAAGTTAATATTAAAACTTTAAACTATTTTATAAATTTTATTAATAAGTATATTATAAATAATGTACTTATATTTAGTAAATAATTAGTAAATAATATTTTTAATAACTTAAAACTTATTATTTTAATTAATAAGTTTTTTATTATTAATAAATAATTTGTTAATAAATATATATAATTATAAGCTTTAAGAATTTAAATTAACGTAATTAAATTTACGTATTTAATTATTTATTTACTATTTAATTTTAGCGTTAAAAACTTTAATTTTTTTTATGGTTAAGTTTAAAATATTAAGCTGCCGTTAAATAATTAAAAGTAATTTCGGGCTAATATATAAAAAAAATATATGCTTTTTAAGCCCTTTATTTTATAAATTATTTAATTATATTTAGAAATTTTATATTTAATAACGTTAATTTTTTAATTTAACCCTTTTAAATAATAATAATTCCGTAATTTCTATTATAAACAATAATATAAAAGCTATTAAAATCCTTAATTCCATTATCTAATATTTTTAAAAACATACTTTAATTCCAACCTTAATAAATATTTTATTTTTAATGGTAAGAAATTTTATTATATTTATATTAATAATAATACAAATTATTTATAACTTAAATATTATTATTTTTTAATATATTATTATATTATATATTTTAGATTATAGGATGTCCTTTTTAAATAAAGCGTTTAAATTCCTTTATATTTAATGCTTTGTACAGTTTTCCTAATATAATTATTTTTTTATCCGCTTAAAATTAAAATGTTAAATTAAGGTTATCCTATTTTTTAATATTAACATATAAAGTAATAATTTGCAATAAGTTATTAACATATATAAGGTCCCTTTTTAAAATAATTTAATAATTATATAGATTAAATATAAACTTAAGTAATTTAATTTTAATTTCTTTTAATAAAACTAAGTTCTTTTTAAATTAAATATAAAATTTAATATATAAACTTTAAAAAATAAATATTTTACTTAACGCACTTAAGATAATAATGATATTTTTATTAATAATTATAATAACCTTATAAAGTATTTTTTAACTGCCTTTTTCTTTGTAAATAAATACTTTATTATTAATAAAAAGAAACATAAAGAAAGTTACTTTAATATTAAAGCTATTATAAGTGTTTAAGGTATTATAAATGGAGCATTATAAATTAATTTTTTTAATTTCCGTTATTGCTTTTTAAATTACTTATATTTTTTAAATTTATACAATAATAAGTAATAAATTTATATTAATTTTTAAATAAATATTAAAAATTAAAAACGTTAAAATAAAATTATTCGGGTTAATAATATTTTAATAACTATTTAAAAATATAATACTTTTAAATTAAAACCTTTAAATTTAATAATAATAATTTTATATACTTTATAAATAAAATTATAATATTTTTTAACCTTTTTAATAAATTAATATACTTTTATTAATACTTAATAATAAGTAATTTTTATTATTTATACTTTATTTGGAATTTAAGGCTATTAAAGTTTATGCTTATATTATAAGAAATAACGTTAAAAGGGCTTAAATAGGTATTAATTTAATATTTTTTTAATATTTCTTACATTTTTTTAATAATAATATTTTTTATAAACCGTATTATTTAAAAACTTATGGCCGTATTAATAACATATAAAATCAGTTTTTTATTTAAATATATAATATTAATAATCATTTTATAATTAAATTTTATATTCAGATTTTTTAAAATAAACTTAAATTATTAAAAAGCTTTACCTTTAATTTAATAATAATAATAAAATTTATTAATTTTTTTAAAATTATTTATATTAACGTTATAATTAACTTCATTTAAAAAATTATATAATTTATCAATTAATAAATAACTAAAACATATATATAAACATTATAATTCCGTTTTTATAAAATAAGTAACATTTTTAAATTAAAATTATAAATATCCTTATTTCCTTTTAATATTAACTATTATACCATTCTTATATATTAATTAATTAATAATATTATTAAGGTATATTCTTAATTAATTTATATCTTTAAATAACAAAAAAACAAAATACTTAACTTTATAACATAAAAATTTATATTATTAAAAAAAAGTAATAATACAATAATAATGTTACGAACTAACATCTATTAGAAACGTACTAGTTTAGGTAATAGGAGCGGGGTTTTCCAGGGTAACGGATAAACTTTAGTTATGGTTACGATTTCATATGATTTAATTAATTTGATTAAATTAATTAAATCACCTAAATCAATTATATTATAATATCCTTAAGAAAATAAGATAAAAAGAACTATTAAGATTATAAAAGTTAATATATATTTAATTATTTATTTACGTTTTTTTAATTATTAATTTAAATCTTATATTTAATTTATATAAAAAGAAAGATTTTAAACCTTTTTAATAAATATTTATAATATTATATTAATATTTAATTTATATTATTATTATTTATTTAAAATTAAAACCTTAATTATTATATTTTAATAATTTTTTAATTAATATTATTATTAATTAGATATAATATAAATTTTAATTTTAATAATAATATCTTTTTATTTATTTAAATTGATTATAGTTTATTTATCTTAAAATATTTATTAAATAAATTCTTTAAAAATTAATTTTTAATAAAAGTTAATTAAGTAAAATAACGTAACGAACTTAATATATTACTTTTTAATTATATTTTAAAATTAATTAATAATATGATTTTAATAGAGATTAGATTTTAAGTAGGATTATTTAAGGAAGAGGTAAAGGAAATTACCGAAATTATTAATAAAGGAAAAGAAAAGCCTAAATTAAAGAAGATAAGATAAACCTTTTAGGAAAAGGACTTTAAGGAATATATAAAGTTTATTAAGCATTTAAAAACGAAATGAATATTTTAAAAAAAGAATTAGCCAAATTTAAGATTAAAAAGGATAATAATGATAATAATAATAAGGATCCTAATTTATGCCTTATATGATAAGACCTTATGGTCCTATTATTATTTAATAAGGGATTTAAACCTTTTTTATTATTTAAATATAATAGTATTATGGATATAAAAGCTTAATTTAACGTAATTAAGTTTTATTTAACCTTTTTTCGAGTTAATTTTAATAAAGATAAATATAAAGTTTTAGTGGTGTGTTAGTACTTTAAGGGAGGTGCTTTTAAATAATTTTAATTTATTATAAATAATTATTTAAACGAAATTTAAGAAAAGATAAAAGAATTTAAATATGTTTTTAATAAGTACTTTAATTTTGAAGATAAAATGTAATTAATATTCGGAAATTTATTTAAAAAAGAAAATATTTATAAAGTTATTTAAAACTTTAAATAAATTAAAAAAGCTTTAAAATATGTTATTAAATTTAAATAATTAATAATAATAATTTAGCTTTTTAAAGATATTTAATTTAATTATTTTTATAAAGAATTAATTATATAAGTTAAAAATAAAATTTTAAAAGAAAAAAGATTAAGATATATTAACGAATATATTAAATATGTTATTATTTATAATAAAAGATTATATAAAAGGTTTTAGGAGAAAAAGATTAAGAAGCTTATTTTTACTTATATTAAAAAAGAATTTAAAAAAATAAGCTTTAATATTATTAAAATGGAAAAACTTAAGAAGAATATGGTTAAAATTAAATATTATAATTATAATAAAATAGGATATATATTTAAAAATTGTAAGATATTTTAAAAATAACTTAGAATATTAAAGGAATAATTTAAGCCTTAAATAGTAAGAGTAATATCTTTAAGAGCATTTAATATTTAAATTTTTTAAATAGTTTAGAATATTGAAAATTATATTATTATTAATAATTATTATTAGTAAAAGAACCTTTATAAATATAATTATTGGAATTGTTCGTGCTATTTTAATGATAATAAAAGAAGGTTAAAAGATTAGTTTATATTATAATAATATTTATTATTTACGAAGATTGAAAAAAGATAAGATATTAACGAATATTGTTTATAGGGAATGTTAAATTGTATTAAAAGATGGTGTAATTACGAATTAAAGGTTTAAATATTAAAAAGAATTATTAAAAATAATTTAAAGGAAAAGCTTTAGGTAATAATTTATTAAAATAATTATAATTAAAATGAGTTTAATGAAGTTATAGAACTTATAAATAAATAAAAGATTGTAATAAAATAATAAGAAAATAAATAGCTTTTTTATAAGTTAAATAAAATGGAATAATGGATTATAATTTGTTAAATATATGATGATAGTATTATAGATATTAATTTTAAATGGTTAATTAGAAATAACTATATTTATATTTAAAAATAAATTGTTAAATAAGAAAAAAAGTAAAATAAAAAGTTTTATATATTTCTAATAAATTAAATAACTTTAATTCCTTTTATTATAAATCTTATTTAATTATAAAAATTAAAGATATAATGTTTTTTAATTATTAAAGGATTATAAAAAAGAGAAATTATATATGTAAAAAGAAAATTTATTATATAAATTATTAATAAATATTTTAAAATATAAAGAAAGAAAATATTAATTATTAAAATTAATTTAAAAGTAATAAAAATTAATATTTTAAAGATAATATATTTGTTAAACCTTAATTTTCAAATTAAATAATTATTAATTGAAAAAGAGAATTTAATAAATCCTTCAGATCTGTTAATTCTTTTTTCAATTAAAATAAAATTTCTTTATCTATATTCTTATCTTTCTTATTTTCTTAATATATACCCCCTTTTTAAAAGAAATAAATATTTACATTTATTATTTTCTTTTAATTTAGCGATAATTACTAACAATTACCCTTTTATTTAAACTTATTAAAAAGTTAATTAATATTTACTAAATTATTATATTTGCAACTAAATTTTGGATAATATTATTTAAAGTTTAAATTAACTTTTAATTAAAATTGGTACTTTTTTTTATAGCTACTATTTTTCTTTTTAATTTTACTAATTATGTAGCCAAACGTTATGTCTCGGAATTTTCAAATAGTTTAATAAACGTTTTATAAGAAATTAAAATATTATTAAGGAGATTTTACCCGAATAAAAGTAATCTGAATATAGGTGGTGCAGTATTAAAAGAAGGAAAGCTGAATATGACTGGGGTTGGACTTGAAGGGCCGTTCTTAAATAAGGAGGTAGGAGCGGGAATACGTTATTAAAAGTGTTAGTAACTTCTAATAAAGATTTAAATCTAACCGATTTTTTAAGTAATAATTATATTTATAGTTTATTTATATTATTATTTTTTTAATTATAATATTATTTTTTCGTAGCTTCAGCTTATTTCGCTTATTTAGTTTTAATTTTTTATAAAGTTTAAATATATATTATTTAAAATTTAAATATAATGTAATTAGTTTTAATTATTAATTAAATAAAGTTTATTACCTTTAATAAATAATAAATAATTATAAAAAAAGTCTTTAAACTTTATTATTTTTTATTACTGTAAATGTATAATACTTTTATTACTTTTATTTTTAAAGGATTAAAATTAAGTATATTATTAAATTAAAAATTAGTTTTGGCGCAATATTAATAAATTATATTTAATTTTATATAAATTTATAAATATAATAAAATTTTTAACAATTATTAATTTATTTTTATTAATATTAAATTTTAAATAACTTTATTAAAATTAAATTTTATTTTTAATTTATAATATAATAATAATTTTTATTAATATAATTTAGAATATTATAAATTTGTGTAAGTAATTAAATCTGTAGATTAATTCTGTAAAAATAACTTTTATCTGGGGTAACTAGGCCTTTTTAAATGCGCTTATTTATTACGTTAATAATTTAATTATTTAAGTAATTATTTTTATTAATATCCTACTAAATTTTATATTTTTTTTATAGTAAAAGTTCAGTTTTAGGATAATGTTAAATATTTGCTATTAAGCTATTAAATAATTACTTTTAAATATATTATTTAATATATTTTTAAAAAAAATGTTATTTAATAAATATTATTTAATAAATTGTTTATATAAAAAAATATTTTAAAAAACATTATTTAAGGATATATTAATATAAAAAAATTTAAATAAAAAGTGTATTTACATTTAAAAGAAAAAGTGGTGTTTAAAAAATATTGCCTAAGAAAATATTATTTTCCAAAAATATTAATATTAAAATAAGGTTATAAAAGCGTAACGCATCCTTATTTATTTTATTAAATAAAGTAAATAAATTTTACTTTTGTTAATTATATTATATATATTATTAATATAATATTATTAATATTAATTACTATATTATTAGTATTTACTTTTTTTAAATATTTTTACTTATATTTATATATAAACTCTAAAACGTTTTCTATTAAAAGCTTTTTTAAGTACCACCGATCTTCTTTAAGGTTATAACCTTTTTATCTAATTAAATATTTAACAATTAACTTTCTATTAACTTTATTTACCTGTTTTTTTATAAAAGATTTAATTTTAAATAAAATTAATTTATCCGTATTTTTTTAACATAAATTTTTCTAAATTTTAATTTAACTTTTCTAAATAAGTTAAGTCTTTTTAGCGTTAATATTAAATAAACAACTAATATTATTCTATGTACTTTCTAATGCTTAAAGAAATTAAACTTATATATTAAATTACTTATTTTTTTAATAATAATAAAAGGTTTAACTCTTTAAAGAAATCACTTTTTTTCTAATTTCCTTAATAAATAATATTTTTTATAAAAACAAAAATAAACTTCTTTATTAACTTTAAATAATCTTAAATTATAATTTTTATTATATTTAATTTTAATATTGTTAGTAGCAAAATCTAAAGATATTTTTACCTTTTATTAATATAATTTCTTTTAAATTTTAAAATTTAATAAATTTTTTAATATTTTTAAAAGTAATAAAAGAAATCTTATTTTAAAACCGAATATAACTTTATTAAACGAACATTTTAATATTATAAATTTAAAATTATTAAGATTATATTATAAAATTAAAATAATAAAAATCCAATTTATATTTTATTTTATTATTATATAATATTTTAAAACAATTTTGATATCTTAATTACATTATTTACTTTAATTATTTATTTATAAATAATAACTTATTAAAATTCCTAAAGTTATTTTATAATTCTTCCAAAACACTTACTATAAATTAAATATAAATTTTAAATCTTTATCTAATATTATTTTAATTAATAAATCCCAATTTATAATAAGTAATATAACGTATAATATATTAACCCAATTTTTTATAATATATTTTATATTTTTAAAAATAAATAATAATTTCTTATTAAATTTATAAATTATAATTAATATTATATCTGCTTTTGTAAAACTTATTTTATTTTAAATAATATTAATTATTAAAATTTTAAAGAAGTTGATAATAAAGTTTATAATAATAATATAAAATAGTTACAGAAATTTATAAATTAATTTAAATTAACCTAATATTTAATAGTAATTAGTACAATTTATATTACAATTTAAGTAATAATAAAAATATTTTATTAATTTTAATAATAATCTTTTAATATTAAAATCTTCTAAATTATAAGTTATTTATTTTAAACTAAAATAATACTTATTATTATATATTAAATAAAAAATTTTACTTATACAATTTTCCAAAATATATAAATAATATAATCCATCTTTATTTTTTATATATAATAAACCATTATTATCTAAATAATAATAAAAAACTTTTATAAATTAATTTATTACTATTTTCGCCTAAGTTTCTACCATAATTTAGGTTAACTTTTTATTAATAATATACCCAATTAAGATCTTTTTCTTAAAATTATTCAGGATAAACATAAATATCTTTACAATATAGCCAAAATCTTTTATAATATTATTAAATTAATTTTTAAACTTTTTTACTGCTTTTTATTTATTGTAAAGGTTATTATATGCTAATAACCAGGATAAAGCAGTTAAAATTAGGTTTATTTATCCAAAAATATATTAAACATCTAATTTATATTATAATAAATAAGTTAATATAATTATTAACTTTAAATTAAATTTTAATAAAATTTAATTAACAATTTTTTTTATAATTTTATAATTTATTAAAATAATAACATTATATAAATATAACTATAATTAAACTTATATATTTTAATATATTTATATAAAATAAGTTATTTCCAATTTTATAACTTAATATCTTTATTTAACTTTTATAAATACTTTATTAAAAAATTAAATCGATTTTATGGAATTTACTGCTAATTATATACCATCTTATCTTCTTTTACTATAAAAAGCCATTATTATAAAACCTTTTTAACAAAAAGCATCCATTTTTAAAAAAGCCACTTTTATAAAATCTTAATAAACAAATTAAATTAAATTAATAAAGTTTTATTATATAATATTAAAATTATTAATTTATTTTTTTATTAATTAAAATTTAATAAATTTAACTTATTTTTTTTAATTTATTATTATTTTAAGCATTTTTTTTAAACTTATCTTTTTACAATTAATTTTATTTTTTTCTTTTAAAAAAACATTAATTTTTATTAATATTAAAGTATAAACTTTTTAAAAAATCCTATAAAACTTATATATATTTCTAAATCTGCTAAAGTTAAAAAAACTTTCAACTTTTGTAAAACTTTAATTTAATCGTTAATAAAGTTTATTTTAAAGCCGTCTACAAAAAAACCGAAGAGTTAAATAACAGGATATTCTAAAAAAGATTTTACTAAACTTAATAAAAAGGTTTAATTTTTCGAAAAACTTAAAAATTATTATCAAATAATGTAAATATACTTCTATTATTTTAGAAAAGATTATTATATTATTTATATATACCGCTAAAAATTATTTATATAGTTCCATTTTCCTATTTATATAATATTAAATATAGTTAAAATTATTTTAAAAGTTTATTAACATAATATTAAAAACCTTTAAGCTTTTCGAAGAAATAATTATTATTTTATTATAATAGCTTAATTATATAAATAATTAATAAAAAAGCTTAAAACCATTTATTATAATAATATAATATATATTACAAATTTTATTAATTATTCTTTCTTAAATTAAAAAAAGATATATATTTAAAATAATAAATTTATTAAAAAATTAAAAATTAATAACAATTTTGCCTTTTTTAATGCTATTAATTATATAATAAATAATAAAAATAAAATAATTAAAAAATAAAGGTTATTTTATATATTTAAATTTATTAATTTAATATATATTATTAAAGATTTTATTTATTTTTTTTACTTATTAATATTAAACTTATAAATTTTAATTAAAAATTTAACTTAATTTTATTAACTTTTTATTAAATATATTTTTATTTTTTTATTATTAATTATATTAATAAACTTTAATTTATCCTAAATATTAAAACTGTTAATTACTTTTTATATTTATTTTATAAAGTAAATATAAAGATCTTTTAAATAAATATATGTACTTTTTTTTGTTTTTTAAAACAGCATATTTTTTGGACGTTAAGTTCCGAAAAAGGACAATAGTTTCTTAACTGCATTATCAGTTTTAAAAGCATTTTAAATATCTTTTAAAATATTCCTATTTAAAATTAAAATATAAAATAAATTATTAATAAAGTTAAATTTTAATAATATTTAATAATTTTTATAAATATTTTAAAAAATAATTATTATAATTTATACAAAAATTACCTTCTTTTATATAATTATTAAGTACCTTTTTTTATAATAATCTTTAATATAGTTTAATTTATATTTCTATTTAATATGGATTAATTTATTTATAAAATTTAAGAAAGAAATAACTTTCTATTCTTTAAAAAAGATTAAAGCTTTTAATAAACTATCTATTTTTAAAATAAAAATATAATTACATGTAAATCTTTAATAATTTAATTTTAATAAATAAATAAGAATTTATAATATAATTTTAAGCAGTATAATTATATTAATTTTTATTAAAGTTTATTTTTAAATAAGATTTTATTTATATATTATTTTTATTAACACTTTTAATTAATTATAAAAATTTATAATTATAATTTAATTAAAGTAATAAATATGAATTATATATTTATAAAAAAAAGGTATTTTTAAAAGTAAGTTAAATTATAAGTTATTATATGTTAATAAGGCTTTAATAATAAATTAGCTTATGGCACAATTTTAACTACATATTCCAAAAGTATTAAGTTAAAAAGTGGCTTTTTTTATTACGGAAATTTTTTTAATTATACTTTTTATTAAAATTAAGGCCATATAGGTATGAGGTGCAAATTTTATAAGCTAAGATCAATTAACTAAAATATTAAAATAACTTATATTTATATAAATTATTGTAACTTTATAATAATCTTTTAAAATAGCTTTTATTTGTAGATATATATAAGTTATAAGGCCCGGATTAGGGTAAAGGCTTTATTGGGGCTTTGTAATAATAAGATTATATATTTTATTTTTTATAAACATTTGCTCTTTATAAGGTTATATTTATGCGTTCTTTAAAATATTTAAAAACTTTAATTATATTTTGTATGTTTTGAAAAGGTTATATATGAAAAAAGTTATTTTATTATTAAAATAATTATAATAAGTTCGGTAAATAAAAGTTTTTATAATCTTATTTAAAATATTTTTATTTTTATTTTTATTAAGAAATATTTTATAATTATTTAGAAGCATTTTATATTTAAAGGGAATAGTAAAGTAATTATATATGATATTAATTTCTTTATTAATTTTGTTTTTATTTATTTTTATATATATTTTTTCGCAATGTTTTTTTAATTATTTTTTTATTATAATATATTTTTTAAGTATTATCTGCTACTTAATTTAATCCTTTTCGGGATTAGCGGTATTTACATATATTTCGTTTTAAATTCCTAAATAATTATTAATAAAGCAGTCGGGTCGGATTTATTGTTAATAAATCCGACGGAACAGTTGCTATTTGTAGCAAACGCATTTACGGAATTTATTTCGTTTATAAAATCTTTTTTATTTATAAAATTTACTTCGCAATTAATAAGATTAATAATTACTATATTTATAATTATAATATTCACAATTTTTGCCTCGGCTATATTAATTACCTTTTTTAAACTAATATAGTTTTTAATTTTAATTTACGTTTTTCTATTTATTAATATAAGCAATATTTATTATTGTTTTAATAAATTTAGGAATAATTACTGTTAGTGGTATTAAGATGGTAAGGATCGTTAGTAACGTTAATATAGTAAGCAAAACTAATTTCGTATACAAGTTTTTAATTATAACATTATTTTAATAAGCTTTTTACTTTTTCTTAATATAAATAAAGTAACTATTAAGAGCTATAATATTATAAAGCTTATTAATAAAGCTTTTTAAGCTTAAATAAATAAAGTTATATATTTAATTTATTTATTGCATATAGGATTTAAAATTATATACCTTTATATTTTGAAAAAGTTTTGTAATTTAATATATAATAAGTACGTTTTTAACTAATTAAGTACAATTATATATTATAACTTATATAATTGTTTATATATTTATAAGGTTAATTTTGAACTTCTTAATAATAAAGTTTAAAATATTTTTTAAACTAATAAATATAATAGCTTTTTATGTATTTATAAAGCGAGCTATCCACTATATTTGAACATTTCCATAAAGTAATTACGGGAAATTGTTTTGAAAAATATTTTATTTAACGGGATTAAATTAAATTTCACACTTCGCATTTTTTAATAAGATTAATCTCTTAATATTAAATACGCTATAAAACTATATAATATCCCTTTTAGTACATTTGTTAGACCTTAGTTTTCAGATTGAATAATTGTTAATTAAAAAAGAGAATTTAACAGATCCTTCGGATCTGTTAATTCTCCTTTAAACTAAAATAAAGTTTCTCTATCTACACTCTTATCTTTCTTATCTTCCTGACAACAGTATATAATCGCATTAATAATTATTAATAACATAAATTTATAATACCACCACATAGAAAATTAACTTTTTAAAAAAAGGATACTATTATTAAATATATTATTAAACTAAATGTATAAACATTTTTTACCTAAATTTGTTATATTAAAAAAATGGTTAATACCTTATTATAAAAATATAATACCGAACATATTGGAATTAAATAGGTTATAAATTTTATTAAGTAATAACATAAATTATTAATAAATCTTTTATAAAGATTTTATAATATATTGGATATAATTTATATTTATAACTAATATTATAATTACTAAAACTATTATCTTTAAAAATATATATAATTTTGATAAAATAAAATTTATAATAAGTATTATAATAATTAGTATAATTATTATAACCTCGAAAAGATATTATAAGCTTTATTAAGTAATGTTAAGTAATAAAAGATAATTAAAGCATTTTAATAAATATGTTAAAGGTTATATAATAAATTGTAAAAAATTATTAATTTTAAACGGTTATAAAAGTTATATTTTTATGAAATTCCGAGAATATTATTGTAATAATAATATCATATGCTTTTATATGCTTGCTTAGTTTTTATATAAGCTTTAACCATTAAATATAACCATTTTTGTGCTTTTAAAATACGTATATTTATTATTTACTAAAAGGTTAATACACCATGGCCTTACATATATCGTAAAAAAGGACTATTTCCTAATGTTTTACAAGGTGTTTTAAACTTCGTTTATAAAAAAAATATATATGCAAGCTTTAAAATAATTAGATTATACACTTTAAATAATAATAAATTAATTTTGAAACTTAATATAATTAAAGTTAATTGTACCTTATTATTAAACCCATAATTATTTAACTTATTTTAGGTATTTAAAATACCATATAATATTAATAAAATTATTTTATAGATTTTTTATGCGCGTAATAAGATTTATAGTAATTATTTTTATTTATTAATAATCACTTTAAATATTTTAAACAAAATTATAAAAATTATGTACTATTTATTGTATAAGATTACTTCACTAAAAGAAAAGTTAATAATTTTTAAAAAATAAATTATATATTTTTTAAACGCTATAAAATTAAAAATAAGCGATTATAAAAAAAACCTTTTATTAATAAAAAAGGAAAGGGTTTCATAATTTTTTTTAAAAAAAAGGTAATAATATTAAAAACAATTAAATAATAATTAAAGGTAGTTTTTTAAATAAATATTATTAAGCGCTTTAATATTATGGTATTTGCAGAAATATAAGTTATAATTTAAGGATATATTAAGCTAAAGTAAAAACGGTTAATAATAAAGATTAATTATATAATTAATTAATTTTATATGTTATGTTTAAATTATAATACTTTTAATTGAAAAGGTATAAAATTATGGACTATTAACCCGTATGAACCGCTAACCCGTGGTTTACGTTATGAATTTCTATTTTATTTTATAAAATTATAAATATTATATAACATAAATCACGGGTTAATAGTTCATATAAGTTAATAAGTTAATAATTTTTAATTTTATATTTTTTTAATTAAAATTATTAAAATTTAATTATCATATATAAAATTAATTAATTATATAATTAATCCTTATTATCAAAGGTTTTTACTTTAACTTAATATATCCTTAAATTATAACTTATATTCCCGCAAATGCTATAACGTTAAAACGCTTAATAATATTTATTTAAAAAGCTACTTTTAATTATTATTTAATTGTTTTTAATATTATTATATTTTTTTAAAGTTGTAAAACTTTTTTTTAATGATAAAAAGTTTTTTTATAATTATTTACTTTTAATTTTATAGCATTTAAAAAATATATAATTTATTTTCGAAAAATTATTACAAAAAATTATTAATAAAGTAATTTTATATAATAAATAATACATAATTTTTATAATTTTATTATATACATAAAAAATTTACAAAATAATTTTATTAATATTACATAATATTTTAAATATTTAAAATAAATTAAATAATTAAAGGTTTAGTAATAATATATAATTAATTTTAATTATATTAAATTTTAAAATTATTTTATTATTATTTAAAAAATATAATTTAATCATTTTAAAGTTTATATATATATATTTTTTATAAATAAAGTTTAAAATACTTTATAAACTATTAAGAAAAAGTACTTTTTTATAATATATATAAAGTTATAATATATGAACCTTTTAATAAATAATAAATATACATATTTTAAAGGTGTAAAAACAGTTATATTTAATGGTTAAAACTTGTATAAAAAATAAATAAATATATAAAAGTATATATTATTATTATTATTATAATATTTTTAAAGTTTTATAAAAATATAACTTTTATAATTATTTAAAATTAATAACCTTTTGTAACTTATTATATAATCTTTGAAAATATTTAACGATTTAATTATTTAATATATTGTTATTATAATATTAAAATGTAAAATATATTTTACTTATAACTATAATAAAAAATCATATTATTTAATTTTATAAATTAATTAATTAAATTATTATAAACTATTTTTTATTATTTAATTTTATTTAATAAACTTTATAATATCTTTTTTAAAATTATATATATTTTTAAAAATAAAACCTTTGATAATTATAATATTAACTATAAATATAAATTATATTTAATATATTATAAAGTTTTTATAAAGAATTTATTAATAATTCATATAATAATTAAATTAAGATTTTAATTCATATTATCATTGAATAAAGTTTATAACTTAATTGATTTTAATATGTTTAACAATAGTATCCTCTTTTTTAAAAGTTAATTTTTTATATAATAATATTATAAATTTGTATTATTAATAACTGTTAATGCAATTACATAATATATTAAAAAGGATATTATATAATTTTATAATACATTTAATATTAAGAAATTAATTTTATTAAAAAATATAAACCGCAAGGTTTAATTTAATTTCTTTTTATTATAATATATTATTAAAATATATATATTATTTTAAGTATATATATAAACCATTAACCCGTATAAACCGCTCACCTATAATTTACATTATAAATTATTTAATAATAATTTAAAAAATTTAAAATATATTATAATAAAAAGAAATTAAATTAAACCTTGCGGTCTATATTTTTTAATAAAATTACTATTATATATAAAGTTATATTTTTAATTAAACTTTTATTAATTTATATATATTAAAACATTAAAATAAATATTATTGAAAATAACATAAAAAAAAAGGAAAAAATAATTAATATTTAAAGGTTTAATTAATTATTTTATTCAAAAAGAAAAAGGAATTATAAAGAATTAAATATTTATTAAAAAAGAGTTAAATTATATACTTTTATAAGTAAATAGGCAGTAAAATATGGAATATAAATAATGTATTATTAAAAGTAAAAAGAGTTAAATAATATTATATATAAAATTAAAAATATATAAGCATTATTAAACGCTTTAGCGTTATGGCATTTGCGGAAATGTAAGTTATAATTTAAAGTTATATTAAGTTAAGCTAAAACTTTTAATAGTAAGAATTAATTATATAATTAATTAATTTAATATGTTGTAGTTAAATTATAATACTTTGAATTAAGAAAATATAAAATTGTAAACTATTAATTTATATGAACCGTTAGCCTGTGGTTTCTATTATTTTTATTATTATTTTAATTAACTTATATTTATAATTTCTTATTTATTTATTAAATAAAAACCATTATATTTTTATTATATTTATAATTTATATTATTATTGCTTATTTAATATTTTTTTTATTATATGAAATAAAATAATTAAATAATATATATTAAAAGTTTTTTTTATAAATCTTTTCAATTCAAATAATATATTAATAATTATTTATTAAAAAGAAATAAAATGGTTTTAATAATAATAATAGTAATATTATTATTATTTATAACTTAAAATATTATTAGTGTTTTTATAGTTTATATTTAAGTAAAAATTTAATTTATTTTTAGTTAAAAATAATTTTATTATATGTTAATATTATTTATATTTATATTTTATTAAGGTTTTATTATTTTAATAAATTTAATCATAGTTTTTCTTATTTTATTAATTATGTTATAAAGTCTAATAACTAAATAAAAAACAAAGAATTTAAGGAAAAAAACCTGTAATTTATAACTTTTTTACTTTTATATATATACTTTTAATTATAAATTATATAAATTATTCCTTTTTAAATAATATTAATTATTAATATATTAATGTAACTATTATATTAAAATAATTAATTAAAATGGTTTTAAATTTTAATATATTTTGTGTGCGTATTTATGGTTTTTTATAGTATAAAACCTTTTACAATTTTAATATTTTCTTTAAAACTAAAATTAATTTATATTATTTTTTTATATTATGGTATAAAAGGTCCTAAAAGTTTATATAAGCTTATAGAATTATAATCCTTTAATGTCATTAATTTACATATAATATAAAATATGATAATTATTATTTACTAATATTTTACAATTTGTAAATTAATTTTTATTACTTTTCTTATATTATAATATAGAAAATCATCAGAATTCATATATATAAATAACTCTATAAACCTTTTAAAATTATTTATTAATTTATAAAATGAATAATATATAATATCTTTTATTTATTTATTAATTATATTTAAATTTTAGGTTTAATTTTTATTATTAATTCTATACTATGGTATAAAAGGTCTTAATAAGGTTATATAAGTTATAATTTTATATTTATTGAAATAAAAAAATTAAAATTATATTTTTAAAATTAAAGATTATTATAATTTATATTTAAAAATAAATTAGCATAGCAAATTTGTTTCAGTGTTAATTGGTATAAATTAGGTGGTTATAAAAGGTATTAAATCTTTTTTATAATTTCATTATTATTAAAAATAATATAATTTTAAAGTTTAATATAAAATATTTATTATTTATTTTTTTATTACATTTTTAAGCTTAATAGTTATTTGAAGGACTTAATTAATATTAATTAAAGCGTTTTAACCTTTTAATATTAAAATAAACCTTTATATTTTTAGTATATTACTCTTACTTATATTTTTTAACATATCTTTAACATATTTACGTTTAAAATATTTAAAATAAATATAATAAAGAAGGAAAAATAACAATAATTAAATTTCTAATTTTTTTTTATCTTTTATAATAAATATATTAATATATTAATATTAATTAATAAATATTTAAAATTATTTTTAAAATTTTATTTTTTATAAATTATTATTACTTAATAAATATATTTATTATTATCTTTTTAAAAATTTATATTATATATAAAAAACTTTAAAACCTTTTTAAAATATATATAAATTTTAATAACGGTTAAATATATTAAGTATATTAATTATATTATTCTCCTATATAATATTAACCATTATAAAAATTACATTTAAATGTAATTATTATTTTTAAAAGAATTTAAATTAAGATATTACCTTTAGTTAAATAAGATCGCTTTTTTAAAAGGCTAATAATACTAAAAAACCATCCTAAGTTTTTTATATTTATTCAACCTATTTAACCATATGAAGCTCCCAAACAATAGCAATTAAAACCTCTTACCATAAAGTTGCCCTCTTAAAAAGTTAATAATACTAAAAGACCATCCTAAGCCTTCTATATTTATTCAATTTGTTTAATTACGTAAAACCCCCGAACAATAACAATTAAGATTTCCTATTAAATAAGGTTACCCTATTAAAAAGTTAAGGATATTAAGGGATTATTTTTAGCCTTTTATAATTAATTAATTATATAAAGGTTATAATTAATTAATAGGAATTAAAGTTTTTTATATAATATTTATTTTAGTTATTAAAAAATAATCCTTTAGTAATTAAAATTTATAATAGTGGGGTTATAAATAAATAATATAATATATATAATGTTTTATATTAATTAAATAACAATTATAAAGACTTGAATAATTTATATGTTTTTATTAAATTAATATTTTTATTTTTATAATATAAATTATTCAAGTCTTTATAATTGTTATTTATTAGAATTAATTTTAAGTTTAAATTATTTAAATAAAATATTTAATATTATAATTTAATATTTATTTTTATTTTTATATATTATAAGTTTATTAATTGTTCTAACAGCAATATAAAATTAAATTATTTGTAAATATAAAAAACTTTATATTATTGAATTAACTTAATAAATATAATGTTAAATAAAAAACCATAATATACTTAATTATACTTTTACAATCCGTAAATAGTTTTTTAATATTAAATAATAACGAACAATAATAATTTAAATGCGGATATTATAATATAATTATTTAAAAAGATTTATAAAAAAATCTTTATGTTAAAAATATATTATCACTTAAAAATAATTATAAGATATTATATGTTAATTAAAAAAAAGCAAGGTTAATTAAATTTAAATTTAAGTAATTTTAAAGCTAAATTTAAACCTTATTATTAAAGAAAATATTAATTAAAGATAAAAGAATTTTTGAATGATAAAAAATATTATTAAAATTATTTTAATCAACTAAAATA
This sequence comes from Daldinia caldariorum, assembly GCF_022478825.1. Lineage (NCBI taxonomy): Eukaryota > Fungi > Ascomycota > Sordariomycetes > Xylariales > Hypoxylaceae > Daldinia > Daldinia caldariorum. Next base: position 219,976 of record NW_025953045.1, on the reverse strand, counting down.
TTTTGGACTTTTTTATATATTTTTATATAAAAGTTTTAATTATTTATTTATTTTATATACCCTTTTCGTATCCGTTAAGATAATTTTATAAAAAGTTAAATAAAATTTAATAATGTTTATTAATAAAAATAATTATAAGAAAATAAATTTAATATTATAATAATATTTTTGGTTTTATTTTTATAATTATTATTAACATAAATTAATGTTTTTTATTTTTAAACAATCTTTTCATAATATTTAATTAATATTTAGGTTATAATGGAATAAAACTTTTTAATTAATTATAATATAAGCAAAATAATTTTTATAAAGTTTTTAAGAATGGCTTTAATAATGTAATATTAATTAAAAATATTAATATATTATTAATTAAGCACATTATTTATTTATTAGCAATATTTACAAATTTAAAATGTCAGGAAGATAAGCAAGATAAGAGTGTAGATAGAGAAACTTTATTTTAGTCTAAAAGAGAATTATTCAATCTGAAAATTAAGGTTTAATATAAAAAGATTTATATTTTGATATTATTAAGATTTAATAACTATTATTTATAAATTTAATTGCTTAATATTATTTATCACTTTAATAATAAATTTAAATTAATTAATAATTAAAAATAAATGTTTTTTAAAACAAATTATAAGTAATTAATTTAATATTAATATAAAAATCTTTAATTAAAAATATATAACATTTTTAAAAGATATAAAATTATAATTATATTTTAAAGTATATATAAAGTTAATATAGATTATTAAATATTAAAAATAAGGTTTATTATATATATTATTTAATTTTTTTAATAAACAGTAATTATAATTATTATTTATAATTAATATATATTAATAAAGTAATTTGTGTAAAAGTACCCGGGTTAAAGATTAACCTGGATAATATGTTATAAAAAATAATATTTTTAAATATGATATATGGAGTTAAATTCTCCATATATGGTTAAAAATACTTATTTTAAAAACTTTCTGAAGCTATTTTATATTAAAATAATAATAAATCCTAATAGTTATTTAATTTATAAATAAAAGCTTATAACTAAAATCCCTAATAATAATTTAAAGTTATAAATATTTATATAATTAATTTGTTAAATTTTTTGAAACCATAAATTAAATATTTAAATATCTTATTTATAATGTTAAATCTAACATTTAACCTTTAATTATTTACTTTCTTAATAAAGATAAATTAATATATAATATAAATAAAAATATAAAATTATTAATATAAGTAATTAAATAAAATTATTCAATATTAATTATATAATTTAATTATAATAACAATTATTAACATGGGCAACATATTTTATATTAAAATTCTTTTAATAATTTCCAATAATTTCTGGGGAAAAAATAAGTTAAATATATATATAAAGTAAAAAGAAAAATTAACTATATTTATTTTATTTATTTAAAAACTAAGCAGAGAATTTACCTGTAAATTAATTAAACTTATTTACTTATAAAAATATTTAATATAATATTTTCTAATAAATTTACAAAATATAAAACCTATGAAAAAATAAAAAATATTAAAAATATTTTTTCGAAAAAATAAATATATTTATTTCTAATAAGCAACTAAAAAGCATATTCACTCACGTTATTAATAATAATAATTATTAATTACTTTTAAATATATAAATTAAAGTTAAAAAATAATTTTATAATAATTTATTAAACGTAATTATAAGTTATTTTAATTTATTAATCCTTATTAAAATAATTCATTTTAGTTATAGATTTTATTTAAGTAAATAAGTTATTATAAAAAGTTAAGATTAGTTAAAAATTGCTTTTTTTAATCCTATTCATAATTAAAAAAAAAATAACTTTATAAAACCAAATATTACTTAAACTTAATAAATATTAATATTTAATATTTAAAATAATTATAAAAGTAATATAAAATAATTTTTATATTATATATCTTTACCTTTAAAACCTTATTAAAACTAAAAAAAAAAACCTTTTTATACTTAATACATTGCCATTCTTATCGTTAAAAAAGTAAAATAATTTGATATATAACTGTATTAGGAATAATAACTTTTTTATTACTTAAAAAATAATTCATTTATAATTTAACATTTTAATTAATTTTAATATTAATTTATTTTATTTTATTTTATTTAATAAAAATTAATAGTTATTAAACTTTTCCAATAAACATTATTAAGTATTTAAAATAAAATAATTATATAACATAAATATATCTTTAAAACTATTTATAAAATATTATATAATATAAAAGAAAATGATTTATTATTTAATAATATCCTTATTTTTTTAAAAACGGATTTTATGTAAATTTTACGTATCATTTAAAAAGGATTGCACTTGCAGATTATTAATACTTATTTACAAAATTTATTTATATAAATTTAATTTTAATAATTAATTTTTACCATAAATATAAGAATTGCGCAAATAAATACAAATAATATTAAATTTGCCAAATAGCATCATAAAATCTTTTATAATTTTAGGCAGGATAAAATAACACTATTACTTAACCTAATAAAAATATTAAAAGTAATTAACAGTTATATAATTATATTTATTTTTAAACATTATTAAATATAATTAATTAAATTTTTATAACCTTTTTTATTTAATATATTTTATTTATACATAACATTATAATTAATGTAATTAATAATAATTTATTTTAAAAGATTTTTATAAAAATTTAAATATATTAATTCATTAATAATTATATTATAATAAGTAAGAAAAGTTTTTACTAACTATTAATAAAAATAATATAATCCTTATAGCTAATAAGAATGCCCTTTATTAAATTATAATTCAAAATTAATATTTTAATTATATTATTACATAATTTAAATCTTAATAAAAATCTTTATAATAATATTTAATTAATAATTATTTAACTTAAAAAATACAATATTAAAATATAAATAATTAAAAAAGAGTTTAATAGAAAAATTCATATAATTTTTTAAATATAATATATTTTAAAATAAATAATATATATTTGAATAAATAGTAATTATTTATTATATAAGAAAATGTTACGTATCAATAGCTAAGGAGATCACGTTTAAGCCTGGGAGCGGGGTTTTAATATCCCTCGGGGCGGATAAACCTCGAAATGATCTGATGGAAGGTAGTGATTTTGGTAGATTTATGAAATTATATTAAATCATATAGAAATATTATAAACAATGATAATAAGAAATAAGAAAAGTATTTTATATAATTATTAAATATTTTTTATATATTTAATTATTTAGTTTAAGTTTATTAATTATTAATTTAAATCTTATATTTAATTTATATAAGGGGAAAGATTTTAAATTTTGTTCATAAATATTTTAATATTTATTTTAATATTTAATTTATATTATTATTATTTATTTAAAAAATAAGACTTATTAATATTATATTTTAACGAATTTAAATGTAAATTCGTTATATTTTAATATATTTAATTAATATTATTATTAATTAAATATGGTAAAAGTATTAATCCTAATAATATTTTCTTACTTTTTTAAATAATTTTTTCAAAGCTTAATTTTTAAAAGGAATTAATTAAGTAAAATATAATATTAATAAATAAAATGGTTTTAATTAAAATCAGGTTTTAAGTAGGATTATTTTAAATTAAGTTATTTAAAAAAGAAATTAGGGAAATTATTAAAGTAGGAAAAAAAAGGGGTTAAAAAGATAATAATAATAATGAAGATAATGAAGTTTAGATTTAATAAGGATTAATTAAAGTTTCGTAAGTTTATTAAAATTTTAAACATAAAGTTATCATTTTACGAAATAAATTAATTAGATTTTAATAAAATAAAAATAATAATAGAAAATAATTTAATCCATAATTAATATAATAAGATATTATTATTCCATTATTAATTAATAAAGGATTTAAATTTTTTTTATTAAAGTACAATAGTATTATTAAATTTAGGTATTTAGTAGCAGTGGTTTAACTTTTAAACAATATGTAGTTTAATTATTTTTATAAGGGATTAACAATGTAAATAAAAGATAAAATTTTAAAAAAGAGGAGGTTTAAATATATTAATAATTATATTTAATAAGTTATTATTTACGATAAAAGGTTATATAAAAGGTTTTAAGAGAAGAAAATTAGAAGTGTATTTTTTACTTAAATATGTAAGGAGCTTAAAAAGATAAATTTTAATGTTGTTAAAATGGATAAATTAAAAAAAACATATATTTAAAATTAAATATTATAATTATAATAAAAAGGGATATATGATAAAGGTTTATAAAATATTTAAATATTAATTAAAGGTTTTTAAAGGAAATAAAAGTAAAATCAAAATGGTAAAAGTAATTATTTTAAGAATATTTATTATTTAATAAAATAAAAAGGAATATATTAACTTAATTTATTATTATTAAAATGAAAAGATTAAAGAATATTATAATTAGAATTATTTATAATATATTAATAATAAAAAATATGTTTAATTTAAAGGATTTTATATTTTAAAATAATAGGTATTATAAGTAAATTATAAATAAAAATGAATAAGGAATAAAAATTATTTTTAAAATATATTTAATTATATTAAAAATTAATATGATGATGATGATGATGATGATGATGTATTTTACGTCCGGGTAAGCCGGTCACTACCTATGTATCTACCATACAATTAGGGCTATTAGGTCTTGACTCTACGTAAGAGTATGGGACGGCGGGAGTGAGGCTCGCGAAGAGCCCGTACCTGCGTGTTGATTAAATACAAAGGAGATCCTCCTGCGCAGTATCCTGCTGTCTACCGTCCGTGGTGTGTGCTAATCCTCCGTGTCTCAACGAGACACCTTACTGGTCCTGTTCCTCCATTAGGGCCTTGGGGTTTTCAAGTTGCTACATCGTTTATATTACTGTTATTATCCGTATCGTACGGGTGAGTCTTATCGAGGAAGGAAGCGAATTCGCGGTGGCCTTTATGGCCAAATAATGTGTGTGTCTCTTTGCCAGGTTGCATCTGAAGGTTAGGTATTGCCCACTAAGTGCGTGGGCAGGCAAGAAAATGGCCTGGGTCTCGTTCATCTCCACACCGGCACACCCTCCAGGTGTCATGCCCGAAGCGCCGGTGTTAAAAATTAATATAATCCTTAAGTAAATAAAAAATAATTTTAAAATATAATAAAAAAGTTTATATAAAAAAATTTAAATAATTTAAAAATTTAATTAATATTTATATAAATAAAAGAAGAAAATAATATTTAAAGTGAAAAGTATAAATTAAAATATAAATAAATATTTAAGAAAAAAAAGAAAAAAAAGCTTAATTATAAAAAAGAATTTTATAAAAGAAAATATAAGTATTTTAAGTTTTATTTATATTTTATAAAAAGTGATTTAAGAAAGATTATTAAATTAAAAAAGATAAATATTTATGTTTAAATTATGGGAATTGAATTATATGTTAATGATTTACGTCCTTAATAATATTTAAAAAGTTTAATATTTTAAATATGAGGATATATTATGCATATTGTGTTCATATAATTTTTATTTAATATATTTATTATATAAAGTTAATATAAGTTTTTAACTAAGGTTATTAAAGGATAATTATTTATATACTTATGAAAAAATATAAGGAAAATAAGAATTAAATTTTAATATTCTTTACTAAAAGAAATAAGGATAGATAAATTTATTATAAAAGTTATTTTACTTATAAGTAACCAACCTAAAATATATATATTTCATAGATAAATATAGGGTAAATGTAAAGAATATTAATTCAAAGTACACATAATCTATAAATTAATAATATTATAAAAATATATTTAAACATATAAAATAATAAAATAAATTAATAACATATAATAAAAAGCAATTAAATTATAAAATATAAAACAAAAATTAAACGAAAAAGTAAAAAATTTTATAAAGAAAATAAATAAAATTATAATTAAATTAAGTTTAAAAAAATAAAATAATATATTATTAAATTAAGGATTAATACGAATATTTTTAAATGTAGTATTACTAAATAATGATTATTTTTATATTATAGTAAAATAGAAAAATCATAAGTTTAAAACACTTATTAATTTAAAATATTTTATAAACATTATTAAATCTAACAAATATAACATTTAAGATTAAAAAAAATAATTATATTTAATGTAAAATATTAATAAGAAATCATTTGGATATAATAAAAAAAATTAAATAAAGAATTATAAATTTTCTAATATTAATTTAATAAAAACCTTAAAAAATCTTATTTAATATTATAATAATGAATTATAATATAATCTTAAAAAAACAATGGTTAAAAGTTAATAACTTAGCAATTAATAAAACCATTTAATAATTATCCAACAAGCTATAATAGCAGGATTACCCACTTAAAAATTAAAAAAAAAGATAATTTAAATGAATTTAATATATTTATAACCTTTAAAAAAACCTATTAAATTATATCTTTATATAAGTTATAATTAACAAAATTAATTAAAGAAATAAAATAATAAAACATAATTAAAGGAAAAATTAAGGTAATATATAATAAATTTGTTAACGTATTAAAAAGAATTAAATATTAATATAAGAATCTTAAATTATAAACCTTATAATTATAAAATTTAATAAAATATACTTACTAAATATAGATAAATAAAAGGTATTAATTAAAATCATTAAATAAAAATTTAAAAAAAATATATACAAAAATTGAATTCACTTATAGAAAATCCAATTTTTTTAATACTCAAGAAAAACAAAGATAGAATGCTAAGATTAAATTAAAATAAAAACATAATATATCAAAATATATATAATTATTAGTATTTTAATTTTATTATAAAATAAAATAATTACCTTTTATTTAACATTAATAACCTAATGGAAATAATAAAAAAGGCTTTTTACCTTATTTATATAATTAAAGGAAATAAATGGAAAGTAATAATACAAACCGCCTTTAATCGTTATAAATGGTTAGTTATACTATTTCGTTTAATAAATGTATTAGCTATATTTTAAAGAATAATTAAAATTATATTACAGAAATTTTTAAGAAAAATAATTTTTATTAATTTTTATTAATATTTTTAATTAATATGAAAAATACATAAATAAAGTATTAAAAACTTTGAAATAAATTAACTTACTAATAAACCTAAAAAAAGGTAAGTTTTATAATAGAAATTATATATGGAAAAAAAAAGAGGTTTTTAATGGATTAATAAAGTAGATCACATTTTTTAAAAAAAATATAAAAAGTAATTACAAATAATTTAAGTATAAAATTATTAAAATTAGAATAACTTAAACGGATTCATATAGACAAATCTAATATTAATATAGGTGCTATTCTAGAATAACTTAAAGAAAATAGAATATAACATTTAATAACATATTTTAATAATTTTAATTTTAAAATAATTTATATTATAAAATAAATATATATAAATAAATACATTAAATAAACCTATAAACATTAACACCAAAAATATATTAAAAAAAGTTATATTTATATTAAATAAATAAAGCGTACTTATTTTTTTTATATTATATATTATATAAAAACATAGCACATAAATTTTATACATTAAAATAATAATACTTAAAAAAACTTTTAATTAAGATTTAAATAAATAAAAATATAATTATTTATTAAAAGAAAAGATATATACTTAAAAGATCTTTAAAATTATAAAAAAAATTATATAAGATTACAATTTCCTAGAATTATGAAAGGTAATTAAAAAAGTAATTAATAATTATAATATATATAATAAAATTAAAGTAATTAAATATAAGTTATATGAGCTTATTTAACTTATAAAAATATTAAATAGTGTATAAAAAACCATTATTTAAGACTTTATTATAAAATTACTTAATTTAAAAAAACTTATAATTAATATATTTTATAATAGCATATAAGTAATAATTAATAAATTAATGAAATATAGATATTTCAAATTTTATAAAAATACAATACTATAAAAAATCTAATATATAATTTTGTAAAAAAATATAATTAATAAATATAAAGTATTAAAATATATTATTTTAAATAAAGATAAATTCTTTATATCTAAATTTTAAATTAGTTTAATAATGACAATGGGTATTAAGCAAAAGTTATCCATTATATACCATTTATAATTAAATGGACAAATAAAATAATTAAATTAAATGTTGAAATACTACTTTTGTACATATATAATAAAATATAAAATAATTAAATAAAATTATTAGCACAAGTAAAAATAATATATAATAGTTCCACTAATGAAGATATAAAGATATCCCTTTTTAAAATTAATATTAATTATAATTTTATAATAATAGAGTTAATTAATATAAAAGATATGCTTACGATTAAGGTAAAAACTATGGTAAAATAAGTTATCATTACTTAAAAATATTTACCTAATAAATTAAAATTCCTATAAAGAAAAATAAAATAAAATAATAAATACAAAATTAAAGGATTAATCTTTAAGAAAAGAAATAAGATTTACCTACTATAATAAAATATTAAAACTAAAAGATTAAATAAAAAATTACATATTAAAAAATATATATAAGAATTAATTAAGTACCTTAAGAATATTTAAAAATTTATTAAAAGTTTTTATTAAAAAAACCTTAACCATCCATAAGTAAAAAAAGATTTAAATTTAAATTAAAGCTATTTTAAAAAAAGGTAACCTCGGTAGAATTATTCCTATTGGGAACGTTAAAAGGCGCAATTACGTTAGATAGGCTAAAAACCTTTTGATCCTAGCCTTTTTTTTTAAATAAAGTAATTTTTTTTACGTTAAAGAATATAAAGGGTTTTTCTTTTATATTATTTTCTTATTAATAAATTTTACGAAGATAAATAATATATTTTAAAATATCTTTTTAATACTTAGAGATTTCATTTTCTACCTAATAACATTTATTTTTAAAAAACTTAATTTTTTATTTTAAGTTACTTAGATAATTTATTTTGAATATATTATAATTGAAAAAGTAATAACTCTTTTTTATATAAATATTATTATGAAAAGAAAATTTTAAAAGAATATAAGGATTTTTTAAAGTATTTATAATTAGAATAGAAAATAAATAAAATATTAATTAATTTAATATAAAAAGTTTAAAATTCTTTATTTTTTTATTAATTAATATAATTTTTATATTTTATAACAGTTTTTAATATATAATTTAACATTTTAAAAAATTAATTTATAGCGTAATAATATTAACAAAAAAAAGGAAAAAACTCATTAATAAAAGATCTTTAAGACAAAAAACCATAAAAAAAGAAAGTAATATTATAAATTAATAGCTAAAGAAATTATATTTAAGCCTAGGAGCAAGGTCTTAATATCCTTTAAAGCAGATAAACTTTAAAATAATTTAATAACAGATAATAATTTTATTGATTTTATAAGATTATATTAAATTATATAAAAATATTATAAACGATAATAATAAGAAATAAGAAAAACATTTCATATATTTAATTATTTATTTTAAACTTGTTTATTATTAATTTAAATCTTATATTTAATTCATATAAAGGAAAAGATTTTAAACTTTTTTTAATATTTAACTCATATTATTATTATTTATTTCAAAATTAAAACTTATTAATATTATATTTTAACGGACTTAAATATAAATTTATTATAAAGAAATAATAAAATACTATTATTACTAATTAATTTAAATTAAAACAGTATTAATTTATTTCTTATTATAATAATAAAAATATTATTTATTTTATTATATTTAATTAAAATTATAATATATTAATTTACTTTCAATAATAATTTATGAAAATTAATAATCAAAAATATTATTATTTTTTATATAATATAAATATACTATATTTAATAAAAAAATAAGTTTGATTATAAACTTATAAATAATTAAAAATAATAAATATTTATAATTAATATAAATAAATAAATAAAAGGAAATAAAATTACTTTTATATTTATTAATGGAAGTAACATTTAATTTTAAATCATAAATATATTTTTTTTAGTTTTTATAAAAAACCCAAAGAAATAAATATTATTTAATATTAAATTATTAATATTATTGATATTTAAAAAATATAATTAAAAGTAAAAATAATCAAATATATATTAAGATTATTTATTATATTAATAATAATATTATTAATATATATTTTTCAAATTTAATCAAAATATTAAATTATATAAAACCAATAATTAATGTCACTTTTAAAATTAAAAAATATTTTTTCGGGTATAATATTAAATTTAAAAATTAAATTATACTAAAGGGAGAAATATGGTTTATTATAAAGGTTTTAATTAAAAGTAAATATAAAATCCTAATTAAAACCACTAATTGCTAATTATAAACTTTTTAAAATATAAATATCCTTATTTTTATTTTCATTTGTAATACAATATATAGAAAACGTCATAAGCGCTGCAAAAGTCCTTACCTTATTAATAGCAGGTTTATGCCTTAAGATTTAAATAAAATAAATAATACAAATTATTATAAAATATTAATTAAAATTTAAAAGGACTTAAATTTAATAATAACTATAAGATTATGCTTAAACATATAATGTATAATATAAGATTCACAGTTCTTATAAATTTTAAAAAAGTTTTACTTAAAATAAATTAACTACGATTATAATTAAATATAAAATATTAATATAAATAAATTTATTAAAATACAATTTATATAAATATAATTTTAATTTTATTATATAATAAATACGCATTAAAAAATAAAATTTAAATAAATTAAAAAAGATTTAATTATATTATAAAAATATAAAAAAATACTTTAAAAAAACTAATTCTAAACAAAATTTATAATAAAGATAAATAATTATATAAATTCATATTTTATTAATAATATAACAGAATAATATAATATTAACATATTATATAAAATATTAAAGCTTAAATAGAATTATGTATAAATATTTAAAACTAATTAAAAGTAAAAACCAGATAAACCGCAAAACAACTCATTTTAAAAAACTAATAATATATAAAAAATTATAAGTTTAATTTATTTAATTTATTAAATTCTTTTTTAATTTTCTTTACTATTTTATTTTTTTATTATAATTAATAACATAATTATTATATATATTATCCTTAAGTATTTTTTATAACTTTACGTAAATGTTTTTAATTAAAATTAAGGTTAAATTAAAGTTAAATGCATAAGTAGTAAAAGGAAAAATAATAATAATAATAATAAAATTTAATTTACTTTATTTTAACCATTTATTATTGTTTATATATAGTTTATTTACATTTTATATTTTTATAATGGATTTTAACTTTATTAAATTTAATAAGTTTAATAAAATAATACTTCAAAATTATTTTCATTAATTTAAATATGTGTTTTATATTTAAAATAATATTATTATTATAATTAAGCATTTAGTTAATAATTTTACTAACATCAAATTTATATATTAATTTAATATAATGTTTAATATTTTTAATTATTATACTTTTGTTTTTACTTATTATATGTAATTATAATAATAATATTTTTAAGTGGTTTATTTACACTTATATTATAATTATATTAATTAATTTATAATATTTAAACTTTATTTATTTTTTAATAATTATAATTATAAATATTAAATTATTATTAAATATATATTTCGTTATAAAATATTTACATTAATTATTCATAATTTTATGCTTAATATATTTAAGGAATTTATTAAAATATAGCTTTCTTTGCTTAAAAAAATAAAAAGAATATTAAGGATAATTATATAATTTATTAATAAAAATAAAGGTAATTAAAATAATATTTTTAATGATAAGGTTTTAATTTATTATTAAGCTTTTTATAATTTTTATTTTATTATTAAAATTAATATTGTATTTAAAAAAAAGTAATAATAATATTAATAAATTAATTAATTAAGTATCATTTATAAGTGATAAATAGTTTATTAGTTTAATGTTTTTAGTTTAAAGTAATAGTTAAATTATAATAATTTTATATATATTTAAGCTTATTTATATTTAATAATAACTTTTTTTATTTATAATTTATATATTTTCCTTTTTTATTAAATTTAATACAATATTATATATAGGTAATAATTTTAATTTAAAAAATTACTTTATTATAATTGTTTTATAAGTGGAACATTTTTAAAGTAAGTTTTAATTGTAAAGATATTATATATATATTTCTTTCTTATATTTTTATTTATTTGTTTAGTATAATTTCACTTAATAATAATTTTTCATTTTATTTTACTTTTTATTTCTTTTTTAATTTTATATTTTATATATTATAATATTATATAATAATAATTATAAAAATCTTTTTATGTCTTTTCCTTTTTTTTTTATAATTAAAATCTTTTTATTATTTAAAATATTTAAAACTATTCTATAATGCGTTTATTTGTTATTATATTAGCTTTTCAATTTTATTATTTTCTTATTAAAATATAAATTTAAAAGACAATATTCTATTTCATTTTTTAAGTATTTTACGGGCATGGCTTTATGCGTTTTAATAATTTCTTATAAGTAAATTAATAATTTTTTTAAGAAAGGATATGTTAAGTTATTACCTTATATGTTAGTGTATTTTAAATTATTTTTGTGTAAATTTCCTTTATTTTAAGTGTATTATACTTTTAGGTTAATGTTACAAGTTTAAAGAAAGCGTATTATTATTATTTTATTTTGGTTTTAATGACTTTTAAGTGCTTTTTTTACTTTAGTTTTTTATTAAGTTATACCTTTAAGTACTATGTATTTTTTATTAGTTTTATAATTATATTATTTAGTTTTATTTTTATTATATTTAATGCATGTACTTTTATGAAATATATCATTTTTATATAAGGTGAAAGTTATTTTATATTAAATTATTTATATTTTATATTTAAAATATGTTTACTTTAATTTTGTACAGTTTTGAATTAAATTTGGTTTAATTATTATTAGGTTAGTATTATTGTTAGACCTTAATTTTCAGATTGAATAATTGTTAATTAAAAAAGAGAATGTAACAGATCCGAAGGATCTGTTAATTCTCTTTTAGACTAAAATAAAGTTTCTCTATCTACATTCTTATCTTTCTTATCTTCCTGACAATTATTAATAAATTCGATTATAAAAATATTCTTTTTTTAAATTTTTATATAAAGTTAAAATATAAAAAATGAAAAGTATTAGTAATAATAGCGATTTTTATAGGATACTTGCATTTAACTTTATCTTTTAATTTATTTTATTATTAAAATTTTCTTAATTTTTTTTATAAAGTTTTAAACTTATTTTATAATTTAAATTAAAAATCCTTTTTATTTAAATGGATGTAATAAGTGTTTTAACATAATGTAATTAAATGTTTTTATAATATTAAATTATAATAAAAAAACTTTAATATTTTTTATGTTATATAAAGTATTTGTATTATTACTTTAATTAATTTATGTTTATAATTTTTTATTTACTTATTAAGTAAAAGATATTACGTTTTTATTATATTTATAATCCGTATTATTATTATTTATTTATTAACTTTATTTAGTATATAATATAATATGATTAAATAGTATATATTTAAAAGTATTTTTAATGGATTTTTTAAAGTTAAGAAATACATTAATAATTGCTTATTGGAATTAAATAAAATAATAATTATATTTAAAATTATTTTTCGTTAATAAGGTTATAATTTAAAATAAATGTTTATTATATTTAAAAAAAGACTTTATTAATAAATTATTTTTTCTTAATGTTTTTTTAATTTTTTTATTATTTAAAATATGTTTTATATTATTTTTTTAATTTATATAATTTTTTAATTTAATTTGTTTTTATATTCTTATATTAAAGTTAATATTTGATTAATTTAATTTTAAGTTTAAAAAATTTTCTTTTAAAGGATCTTTGCTTTTTAAATGTGGTTTTTAATTTAAAGTTATTTTATATTATTATTTTCAAAAGTAGGTAAATTGTAATTTTTCTAGTTTTTATAATAATTTAATATTTGCAAATGTTTTAATTAAAATAATATATTATTTATTTTTTTAATTTTATTAATACTGTTTTTATATGTTTAAATTGCGTTTTTATAATATTTTTATTTATGTAAAATTTTATTTATTTTTACTTCCTTTTAAACTTTATAATTATATTTTTTTAAATATTCTTTTAATTTATTAATTAATTATCTATGGTAAAAAAGCTTTTTTTATAGCTAGTAAAAGCCCCTTTAACGTTTTATAAACTTTAATAAGTTCCTCAGGTTGTTAACACTTTTATTAGACTTATTTTATAAAAAATGGTGCATGTTAAAATCCTTTATTATTATATATTTATTACGCTTACATTTTTTATTTATTCTTCAAAAAGGATTATATTATATTTTTTTAAAGGTTTAATATAAATGTTTTATATTAATATTATTTCAGTTTTAATTTAAAAATAATATATTACGTAATTTATTATTTTAATTAATATATAACATAAACCACAAATTAAGAATTCATATAAGTTAATAGTTTATATATACATTTAAAATAATATATATATTTTAATAATATATTATAATAAAAAAGCAATTAAATTAAACCTTACGCTTTGCACTTTTTAATAAAATTAGTCTTTTAATATTAAACGCGTTATAAAATTGTATAATATCCTTGTTAATACATTACGCAATTACGTTAATAGGTACTAATAATATAAATTTATAATACCATTACATAAAAAATTAATTTTTTTAAAAAAGGATATTATTATTAAACATATTATTAAATTAAATATATGAACATTTTTTACACAGGTCCTTTATATTAAAAAAATGGTTAATATTTTATTATAAAAACATAATAACAAATATATGAAAATTAACTAAATTATAAACTTTATTAAATAATAATATAAATTAAATTTTTAATTTAACCACCATATAAATTATTAACAAAATTTTTATAAAAATTTTATAATATATTAAATAATTGAATTATTAAACCTTTTAAAAACAATTAAATAATAAATAAAATTATTTTAAAATAATTAAAGCATTTTAATAAATATATTAAAAATTATATAATAAACTATAAAAAATTACTAATTTTTAAATAGTTATAAATTATATCTTTATAAAATTCTAAAAATACTATTGTAATAATAATATCATATGCTTTTATATATTTACTTATTTTTTTATATAAGTTTTAACCATTAAACATAACCATTTTTGCATTTTTAAAACTCGCATATTTATTATTTATGACAGAATTAATATATTATAACTTTACATACATCGTAAAAAAAAAACTCTGTCCTAATATTTTATAAAATGTTGTAGATTTTATGTATAAAAATATATATATATAAACTTTAAAGCAATTAAATTATATTTTTTAAATAATAATAAAGTAATTTTAAAATTTAATATAATTAAAATTAATTATATATTATTGTTAAACCTTTAATTATTTAAGTTCTTTAAAATATTAGAAATACTATATAATATTAATAAAATTATTTTATAAAATTTTTACACACGTAATAAGATTTATAATACTTATTTTTACTTATTAATGAATATTTGCAATATTTTAAATAAAGTTTTAAAAATTATATATTATTTATTACACAAAATCATTTTAGTAAAAAAAAAGCTAATAATGTTTAAAAAAAAGATAAAGACAATTAAATAATAATTAAAAATAATCCTTTAAATAAACATTATTAGGTGCTTTAACACTGTAGCATTTGCAGGAATATAAACCATAATTTAAAAATATGCTAGGTTAAGGTAAAGATTTTTAATAATGAGAATTAATTATATAATTAATTAATTTAATATATTATAATTAAATTATAATAATGATAATTAAGAAAGTATAAAATCGTGGACCGTTAACCCGTGTAAATTATTAACTTATAGTTTACGTTATATATATATATATTTTATTTCTTTTATAAATTTATAATAAGTATTTTAAATTATATATAATTTATTATAATTTTAATATTTTATAATTATTATATAACTTTTTTCTTTACGTTTATAATAAACTTAATTACTATAAAATTTTATTATATATTTAAATTTATAATAATTAAAATATTATTTTATTTTAATATTTTTAAATAATCCTTAAAATTTAACATATATATTTTCTAATTTATTTACTTTTAAACTTTCATATAAATTATGAAAATTTTATTTACAGTTATTATATATTTTCAAAATAGTTTTTTAATTTAATTTTAATTACTATTTCCATCAATTATAATACGTTTATAAAATATAACCATTATAATTTTATTATAATTTTATTATACTATTATTACTTTAAATCTTCTTAAAATTTAATTAATTACCTTTCTTATTTCTTTTATTATTCTTTTTACTATATTTAATTTTATTAATATACTTTTAATTATAACTTTATAAAATTTTTATTTTAAAATTATTATAATATTATTTCAAATTTAAAATCTTATAATAATTATATTTACTTAACTTTAATATTCTTATTTTAAAAGAAAAGAATTACTATTATTAAATATTATTAAAACGTTTTATTTTATTAATTTTATTTTTTCTTTTACATTTTTAATTTCCTTTTTTGTTTCCTTTTTTTATTTCTTTTTTTATTTCTTTTTTTATTTCTTTTTTTATTTCTTTTTTTATTTCTTTTTTTATTTCTTTTTTTATTTCTTTCTATATTTTAATAAAAATAATTAATTTAATATATTATTATTTTAATTAGCTTTTAATTCTCGTTAAAATTTATTTTATTATTTTATTAATTTATTAAATAAAATTTTAATTCTTTTATTATACATTTCATTATTTTAATTTTATTATTCTTTAATTATATTTCATTACCGTCCAAAAGCTTTAAAATAATAATATTTATTTTATTACTATACTAAAATTATAGCACTATTACATATATACTATAAAACCTTTATAACTTTCTTACAATTTTAATTTAATATATTTTAATAATTTTTATAAATTTCCATATTTTATAATATAAAAGAATTAATCTGCTTTTAAATAAAATAAATAAAAAATCATTTTAAAAATATTAATATAATATTTAAAATAAATTATATTTTATGTTAAAAGTGTTTTTAATAATTTTTAATAATTATAAAAAAGAATTAAATATATATATGTAAAAGATTTTATATATAAATATTATTTATAATAATTTTAAAAATTATAAATTAATTAAACTTATTTATTTATAAAAGTATTTAATATAATATTTTTTAATAAATTTATACAATATAATATTTTTTAATAAATTTATAAAATATAAAGTTTATTAAAAAATGAAAAATATGAAAAATTATTTAAAAATTGTATTTATTTATATTATTATTAATAATTATTATTAAAGATTTTTAAAAATATAAATTAAATTTAAAAAACTAAATTCATAATAATTTATTAAAAATAATTTTATAAAAGAAAATGTTATTTAAATATAATAAATATTAATATTTCATATTTAAAAAAAATTTATAAAAATAATAACTTTTTATTATTTAAAAGAAAAAATATTTATTTATAATTTAATATTTTAATTAATTTTATTTTAATTTTATTTTATTTTCTTTTATTTTATTTGATAAAAATTATCAAATATTTAAAAGAAAATAATTATATAATATAAATATATTTTTAAAATTATTTATAAAATATTATATAATATAAAAAACAATTTAATATTTAATAATATTTTTATTATCTTTATAAGAATTTTATATAAATTTTATTTATTATTATTTGAAAGAAACTATATTTATAAATTGTTAATATTTATTTATAAAATTATTTTTTTAATATTATTAATATTAATTTTATATAATAATATTTAAAATTAAAAATATTTAAAATTTTAAAATATTAAAAATTAATAAAAATCTTTTATTATTAATATTTAAAATAAAGAATATATATTTAAATAAATATAAATCATGTAAATTAATAATAATTAATATAATTAAAAAAAATATAAATAAATATTATTATATAAATATATTATTTAAAATAAATCTTAATATTAAAAAAAAAAAAAGAAAATAATATAAATAATTTATAATATTTACTAATTAATTTCGTAAAAGAAATTATTAAAAATTCTAAATATTATTATTTAAAAAATAGACTAAAATATTAATAACCTTTTAAAATTAATAAATGTATATGATATTTTTTTTCTATTTTATTTATTTAATTAAATATATTAATTAATTCTTTAATACATTATTTAATGGTTTCAATTTTATAAATTAATAATAAAAATATTATTTATTTTATTATATTGAACTAAAGTTATAATAAATAAATTTATTTTTAATAACAATTAGTAAAAATTTAATAAAAAAATATATTAGGTTAATATAAACATTTATTACTATTATTATTATAATAATAAAAAGTATAAGCTTTATTAAAATAATTAAGAATAATAATATAATAATAAAAAGTAATATTAATTAATTAAGCTTTAGCTTTAGAACGTGTTAAAGAATGACTTACTGAGGCCAGCTTTATTAAAATGTAAGTGGCTTTATTTTTTTTTACTTTCTTTTTTAAAAAAGAAAAAAGGCATAAATGTATATAAAATTTAATTATCTTTTTTTTAATAAATTTAGTTTCTTACTTAAACAGTTCCTTGATTAAATTATAATAAATAAGTTAAGGCTTTATTATTTATTAAAGTAGTAAAAACATTATATAATATTTAGTTACTTAATTAATATTAAAGTTTTTAATGCCGAGGTATAAATAACGCAGATTATAATTGATATAATTTATTTTTATAATTTATAAAAATATATTTTTGCTTTAAAAATATGGCGGTTTTATAAAGCTTTTTAAATTATTTATTTAATAATTTTTAATATAAGTTTTGTTTTACAAAACTTTATTTCGAATTAGATTATAAAAGATAAACTTTTAATAGTTTTTAAGTTAGGAGGGTATAAAAAGGAACGAAGCTGCAGATATAATAGTTAAAAAAAGTATTAACTTTTAAATAAAAAAAACCTCTTTAATCTTTATTTATATTTATTAATTTAACTGTTTCTAATAATAAAATGCCTTTATTATATAATAAATAAATAATAAACTCCCTTTATATATTTAATAAAAGCTATTAGTAATTTGTTTCCGAAGGAATTTATTTTTTATTAACTTACGCTTTATTGCTTTTTAACGGAACGATCTAATTACGGCAATTTCATAACGTATTACCAGCGCTTCGGGCATAATATTCGGAGCTTATATTAATACGGTAACAATTAAAACTTAAGTTATTTCCTTATTTACTTATATATATAGTAAATAGTATTTAATTTCTGGATACAATTTAATAAAAAGGCATATATATTATTTAGTTATAATAAGTATTGTAAATTTATTTCTTTTTTCGAAAAAACTTACTTATATAGCATTTTATTAGATAATAATAATAAAATAATTAATATAATAAATTAAAAACCTTTAAAGCTTAACAAAGGGTTAAGATTAATAAAGTACTTTATTAAAACACAAAGGACAAAATATTAAAATAATAAATAACGAAATACTATATTAATAAATCTTTTTTATATTTAATTAAATACGTAGGTACGGGCTTCACTCCCGCCGTCCTGTACTTTTATATAAAGTTAAAACTTAATAGCCGCTTAGCTGTACGGTAAATATATAAGTAATAACTAGCTTATTTGGACATAAAATACATTATTATTATTATTATTATTATTATTATTATTATATTATAATAAAAAAAGAAGATTTTCTAAATTTAATTTTTAATAAATTTTCTTTATTTAATAAAAATGTATTCATAAATATAACCTTTTTATTAATAACTTTTATAATATTATTTAAATATAAAATTATATAAACTTTAAAAGTACTTATATTAATAAATAAAATATTATTATATTTAATAAACTTATTATATTTTAAAAATCATTTACGTAAATTATGAATAAAATAAGCAATAATATAGAAAAAATAGAAATAAATCTAATTAATTAACCTTATATTTAATATTATTAATAACTTATATATTAAATTAAATGATATATTATTTATAAAGAATAATAATAATAATATTAATAAATTTATTTAAATTATTATTTATTTTTAATATTTTTTATTAATTTATCTGTTAATATATTATTATACATTTTATTTTTTATTATTTTTAAATTCATATGTATTTTAAAAATAAATAATAAGTTAAATAAATTTATTAATTTAAAAATCAAAAATAAAATGTATAATAATATATTAATAAATTGATTTATAAAAATTATATTTTAAAGTAAGTTTAAAAATTATATTTTAAAAAGCTTATAAATTACTTAAAAAATAAATAAATAATTACGTTAATATTAATAATATAATTTATATTTAAATATAATATCTTTTATATGTGTAAATTTAATATAATTTTTAAATTAAAAAAGGTTTAAAAATAAGATAATTAATAATATAATTAAAATATTAAGATAATAATAAATTAATATAAAAGATTATCCTAAATTATTTATTGGGTAAAAATCTTACTTTATGCGTTTAATTAATTAAATTATTAATAATTTTTTATATTAATTTATTATTATCTTAATATTTTATATTCATTATATAATATTTTTAAATAGTTTTTATTATTTAATATATTTATTTTATAATTTATTTATTTTTATTACATATTTGTTAAATATTTTTATAATTTAATTTTAATGGTTATTTTTATAAATTATAATATTATTATAAAATATAATTAATATAATTTTATTATTTTAATTACTTTTATTATTATTATTATTATTTATAAATTAAAATATTATTATTATTTTTTTAATTAAAAATAATTTTATAATATATTAATATTAAGTTTTTTAAAAAGTAATAATTTATTTATTATATTTTAACAAGCTTATTATTATCATTATAATAAAGTTAATTATTATTAATAAATTTAAAGTTATATAATTTTTTTATTAATATATATTATTATAATTTAATTATATTAAATATTATTATAATTTAATTATATTAAATATTATTATAATTTTTTTTAACTTACTTATAAACTAAGTTTTTTTTATATATATAAACGTTACTTTATAACTTTATTATAAAGTTTTTAATATTTTAATTCGTTAAAATGTTATCATTATTAATAACTTTTTTTAATTTCGTAATATAAATTAAAATAAATGATTTCTTTAAATTATAATATATAAAACTTTTAACTTAACTTTTTGTATATACTTTTATTTTATTTTTATTTTATTTTTGGTTCTTATTATTATTAAAAACTTATATTTTTAAAAAATATTTAAAATAAAAAAAATAATAACAATAACGTTTAATTTATTTTTATTTTTAGTTTATATATATTATACAAAGTTTTTAAATCACATTACTTATTATCAATATGTTTTTAAAAGCATTTAATTTATTTATTATAATAATTATAATATTAAAAAGATTAATTATATTTAATTTAAAATATAAATAAAAAAATCATTTTATTAATTTTATTATAAAAATATATTAAATAATATTAATTTTGAAATATTATAATTATATCTATAAAGATAATAATAAAAATTAAATTGAAAAAAGATTTAAAAAATATATAATAAAAATAAATAAGATTTTTATAATTTTTATAAAAAAGTTAAAAGTAAATAAATTATAAAAAATATATATTGAATTAAAAAATTGATTTTAAAATATTTAAAAAAAATTAAAATATAAAAAATATAAAAAATATAAAAAATATAAAAAAATATAATATTAATTTCTTATATTAATTTTTTAAATATAATAAAATATTATATAATAATAATCTTTTATAAAAAAGTAAATTATATATATATAAATTATTTATTAAAAATATTAAAATAAAATAATAATTTAAATATTATAAAGTAAATATAAAGTAAATTACATAGTAAATATAAAATGTTAAAATTATAATAAATTATATATAAAAAAAAGAGAATAAAGAAATCTACATATATTAATTAAAATAATTTAATAAATAAAATAATTTTAAGTTTTTTCAAATATAAATAAGTTAATAATAAATAAATTTAAATTTATTATTTTATCAAAAGTTGTTAAAAGAAATAATTAAATTATTAATTATAAAATATTCAAGTTTAAATCATTTAATAAAAAATGATTTTAAAAAATAATTTAAATTTTCTTTTTTAAAAATATGATATTTATTAAAATTAATGGTTGCGTGACACAAGTACGTACCCCGTTGCGGTACGTATTTAATGGAAGAAAGTACTTATATATTTTAAATTATATAAAGACAATAATTTTTTTCTTTCATTAATTTGCTTTTTTTCTTTAAACATTAATAATATACTAATTTTATTCTATTATTAATTATTTTCATTATTATTTCCTTTTTAATTATATATATACTTATTAACATTAATTAAAAAAGTTATTATTATAATAATTTAAAAAACCTTATTCCCTTTTTAGCCCTTACATTTAATAATATCTTAATTAAAAAACTTAATATAAGCACAAATTTGTCTTATAATAATTAACTTAATTAAAATAAAAAATATAAATAAATTATAAACCTTAATAAAATATATTCTTAATTAAATAACATTTATTTAACATTTTAATTATATAATTGTAAAATAAACATTAATTAATTTTTAAATAATTACTTTTAAGTAAAAAATAATTTAAATATTATTAATATAAATATATTATATACTCGAATACCCGAAGAAATAATAAATAAATATTAAAATTAATTCCGAAAATTTACAATAATAAATTTTATAAATATATTAAAACTATTACATGCTTTAAATTCCGTTAATATAATAAAACATTTATATAAAATAATATAATATTAATTACGTAAAAATTTTAATTAACTTTATGTTATTACGTAATTTATTAATGTAAAATTCGGATAAATTAAAAGTAATTAAATAAAAATAATTTAATGTATTAACGTAAAAAATATTAATATATAATATTATATAGGACCCGATTTACTTAGATATATAGGCGTTTATACACATTTATATTATATTATAATAATAATTAATAGTTTATAACTTTTAAGTGTTAATATATATAAGATAATATCCGATATAATTCATTACCTTAGTTAAACACCCCCTTTTTTACTTGTAATATGCGTTACTAACTCTGTAAGGGGTAACGTAACCCCCTTTGCCCTTAATAACCCGTTATTAATATTCTATATTTTACCAACTGTTTAATTATAAAAACTTATAACTTAACTTTTTCATTAAACATTTAATCTTTTTTTTACCCTTTCCTTCCCCTCCCCTTTAATAAAATAATTAATTAAATTTTTAAATATTAATTACCTTATTTCCCTTCCCTTTTTTTTCTTAAAAGATTATTATATTTCTTTAATTTACCTTTAATAACATTTATTTTAATAATTTAACGTATATAATTTAATAAAGGTATAATTAAAAATATAATTTTATATATAATAATAATTTAATATAAAGAATATAATTTAACCCGCCGGTTTTAAAAAATGTCTTTAAACCTTTTAAATTACCACTAAGTAGTTCATATATAATATTAGCAGTCCTATAAAACGTTAAATAAGAAAAAGGAAATTAACTTACTAAAAACTTCGTTTTTTCTTTTTAAATAACTTTATTATTTATATAAATAAATAGTTAATAAATATAAGTACTTATATTTATTAATGATTAATAAAGTAATATTTATTATAATGTTTTTTTAATATAAATTTTTAACGAAATATATTTATTAATTATTATTAATTACTTTAAAAAAACTTAGAACAATAAAAATAATTATATAAAAAATTTATATAATATATTTAAAAATAAGTTCTATTTTTTTTTAATATTTACTATATAATTAAAATATAATAAATTTAATTTTATATAATATTTTTTACTATATTTATAAAAAAAGCAACTATTTATTTTCTTTATAATATATTTTAATTTTAATACTTTACGAATATATATTTAATTATAAAGCAATATTTTAATATTAAATAAAATAAGGTTTAATATTATGATAATTAAATTTTTATTACTTTCTTTAATATTAAAGTAAAAAAGTAAAGTAAAAAAAAGATTAATATAAAGGTATTTTAAATTTTATTTAATAAACTTTTATTATGTTAAAAAATATTAAGCCCGAACTTTAAAAGAAAGTAGTAACTTGTTGTAGTAATATATTAAGTTTATTAAGCTATACCTTAATTGCAATATACTTTTTTAAGTCATTAATATAGTTTAAAAATTTAATAAATAAGCTTTATATCTTTATTAGGACTTATAAAATAATAAAAAAAGCAAAATAATTTATAATAAATAAAAGCAGTAATAATAATAATAATAATTATATTTCTTATATTAATTAAAAATATTATTATAATAATAAAAATAATAAATATAATATAAAATAATTTGTTAAAATTTAGAAATGTTAATATTAAATATATAAAAAGGATACATATTAATTTATTAAATATTTAAAAAATAACTGAAAAAAGGTTAAAGAAAAATGGAAGGTTAAATAAGGTTTTTTAAAGAAAAATTATATAACATTTTTAATAAATTATAAAAAACTTAAGGATTTGGACTTGGAATTTAAATACGAAAAAGGTAAAATAATTATTATTTATTTATTTAATTAAGTCTTTTATTATTATATTACCGCTTTTTTTTAATTAAATAATATTAAATTGGATATTAGTTTTATTTTAAATTAATATATAAAGAATATTTTTAAGGGATTATATTAAATATAAAAGTTATTTATATATTTATAATTAAAAAAGGCTAATATTTAATTTTTATTAAAAATATTTAAATAAATAACTTAAAATAAATAATATTTATATTAATAAAATTAATATTTAATTTAATAATAAATTGTTAATAAAATTATTAAAAAAATTATAACAAATCCATTTTTTAGTAAAATAGATTTTTATATTATAAAATTAGATATTTTTTTTATTTAAAAATATAAATTAATTAAGGATATCTTTTAATAATATTATTAATTAATTAATATTTAAAGATAATGTAATAATTAATATCGAAAAAAAGTAAGGCCATTTATGGTTTTAACTTAAAAACGTTACTTATTTTATTAAAATAAAATTATAATGTTTATATATGTGCTTTAATTATTTATTAATTAATAAATTATATAACCTTTTAAATAAAGCTAATTATAATATTAATATAAATAATTTTAAAAAAATTAATAAATTTTATTATTATTATTAAATTAAAAGCAAAATCCTTTAGGAATTTAAATTTATTTTAAAGGATTTAAATATAAAATTTAACTATAAAATAATTATTAATATTATATATTTAAATAAGAAATTTATTTTATACATAATTAATACAGTTATAAGTTTTTAAGTAATATAATTTATAAAAAATAATTTTATTAAAAAAGTATTAAATTAATATTTATTTTAATCTACCTAATATTATCTCTTATAATGTGGGAATAAACTTCAATAACCCTAAGTTCTAAAATAAAGCATAAATAGTAAAAGTTATTTATTATTAAGTAATAATAAAGGCTCATTAATTTATTAAAAAGATAAAGGGATATTATAATTATATTTATAAAGTATATAAAATTATTACCAATAGATTTAAGGGCTTTAATTTAAAGATATTACGTTTTTAAATGGTTATTAAAGTAATTAATAATATTATTAATTTAAATAATTTTATATTGATTTTTTTAATTTTTAATACTTACTTAAAAATTAATATGGATTTATTATTTATTATTATATAAATTTAAAAAATATAAGTAATTTAAAAGGTAATAACGAAAATTATAAAAATTAAATTATAAAACTTTATTTATAATACCTTAAATACCTGTAATAACTTTAACATTAAAGTAACTCTCTTTATGTTTTTCCTTATTAATAACAAAATATTTATTTATAAAGAAAAAGATAGTTAAAAAGGATTTTATAAAATTATTACAGTTACTAATAAGGACATTATTGTTATTTTAAATGCACCGGGCGGAACATCTACTTTTTAAAGCTTACACGTTAAACTTTATATTTAATTTATAAAGAACTTAATTTTATTAGAAAAAATAGAAATTAAATTACTTAAATTTATATTTAATTTATATAATTATTAAATTATTTTGGAAAAGGATTTTATGTACATTAATAACTTATTACAAATTATTACTTTATATGTTAATATTAAAAAATAGGATAACTTTAATTTAGTACTTTAATTTTAAGCGGATAAAAAAAAATTACATTAGGAAAACTGTATAAGGCATTAAATATAAAAAAATTAAACGCGTTATTCGAAAAAGGTATTTTGCAACTTAAAATATATAATATAATAATATATTAAGGAATAATAATATTTAAGTTATAAATAATTTGTGAGATTAGCGGTAAAAATACTTCCGTACTTTATAAAAAGTTACATTTAATAATTTAAAAATATAACGATTTTAATAAAAAGTTTATTATAATATATATACTTACTATTTAAAAAACTAATTAATAATTAATATTAGTTTTAATTTTTATACTTTACCGCTAAAAAATGAAAATTATAATAAAAAATATTATTATAATTTATATTTAATTTAAAACGTTTATATAAAAAATAATTTTCGTACGCTTATTAATTAAATTAAAAAATAAATATTTTAAGGGAACATTATTATATATTATTAAATATTTATTTTTTTAAAATTTATTTATATTATTATTAACGAAAATTATATATAAAATTATTAATATTTAATTTTTATTTATTAATAACGAATTTAAATTTATTTAAATTATTAACTTTTAAACGGATAATATTTTAAATATAAATATAATAGAATTTTTTACTACTAAAAATAAGATATTTATTAAGGTTAAAATTAAAATACATTTTTAAAGGATATTAAATAACAAAAGTAAAGATTTTAACGGCTTATATATTATTATTTACAATAAAAAGTATGGAATTATTATTACTTAAAAAAGTTAAGTTAAAAAATTAACATTATTAAATATGAAATTTCCGGATATAATTAAACGGTTTATAAAATAAAAGGTTTAAAAAGCGCGAAACTGCTTTCAATTATTTAATAGTAATTTAATATTTAAAATCCAGTTTTAAAGAAATTAAGGCCTTTAATGTTAAAATTAAGTAGTAAATAAATAATTAAATATGCAAATTTAATTATATTAATTTAAATTTTTAAGGTTTATGGTTATATATATTTATTAACAGATTATTCACAAATAATAAGGATTTTAATTTTTAAATTAACTTCAAATTATTAAAAATATTATTTATTAATTATTTATTAAATATAAATACATTATTTATAATATATTTATTAATAAAATTTATAGAATGGTTTAAAGTGCAGTACGTATTTGATAAAAAAATAAAGAATATTAAATAAAAATAACTTATTAATAGGTTTTTTTATTTAAATATAATAAATATTTTTTAATTATAATTTTATTAATAAAAAATAATTTTAAGTATAATAATTATTTTATTTAATTTTAATAAATAATTATTAATATATTATTTAAAATTGGAAAATCCATAAAAGAAAATATTATTTAATATATATTATTTAATAATACTTTTTTATATAATAAGGAAAACAATTAAATAATTAGTAATAATTTAAATTATAAATATAATTAAACATTATATAAAATTAAAATAGGTATAATTTAAATTTAAAATATAAATAGTTTAATATAAAAGTAATTTAAAATGTAATAACATATAAGGTAATAATTTAATATAATTTCTTTTTTTAAAAAGCAAAATAATTAAAAGTTTTAAAAGTTTTAAAAAAATATAATTAACTTATTTATAAAAAATTATTAAAGTATATAAAATTATATTTATAAAATAAAATACTCTTTTTTAAACTTATATTTTGATAAAAAAATACAATTTAAAAACCAATATAATAATAAATAAAATTTAATGAAGAAAATAAATAAATATATTATAAAATAATTTTAAATGTTTTAAATAATAATAAAAAATTTTATAATAAAAAGAAAAGAAACATTAAAAGCTTTTTTATAATAATCATTATATAATATTATAATATATAAAATATAAAAAAAAACTTTAAGCGAAATTATATTATATAAATAGGTAAAAATATAAAAATAAAAATATATATAAAACGTTTTTATAATTAAAGTTTTTTTAAAAAAATAAAAAAAATATAAGACCTTAGTCTTTTTTTAAATATATATAAAATATTTTAATTTAAAAATATTTTTTAAAAATTTACTTTAAGTGTAATACTTTCTTATTATTAATATAAAGCATTATATTATATTATAATAAAATATTTTAAATATAATAAAAGTATTTGGTTTATAAAACGATTATAAAAAAGTAATAGAAAAAAGAAGAATAAAATTATTATTTATGTATAATATTATATTAAATTTAATAAAAAAATGAATATAAATTATAATTAAAAAAAAGGAAAAAAAACTATTATTAAATAGAAATAAATTTAAATATGTATAAAATTATTATTATTATTATTTTTATTATTATTATTATTTTTATTATTATTATTATTATTATTATTATTTTTATTATTATTATTATTTTTATTATTATTATTATTTTTATTTTTATTATTTTTATTAATAAAATAAAAGTTAAAAAAAATTTGATAATAAACTAAAATTATATTATTAAAAATATTATCTTAATAATATTTATTTTTATTAATAAATTACATAATTATTTTTAATATTTCTTTGCATTTTTTCTTAAATAAAAAAATTATATGTTTATAAAAACTTTAAATATATTAAAGGTACAACTATAAATAATTAATTTAAATATTCTATAATAAAATATATTGATAATTTTAAAAAATATATAAATAATTTCAAAAGATTATTATTATAATTATATATAATAAATAAAAATAAAAATATAATAATTAAAAATATTAAATATTATATTAAATTAATATATAAATTTAACATTAATAAAACCATTAATTAAATTATTAATTAAATATTAAATAATAATAATATTACTAACATTAAAAATTAACTTAATATAACTAAACTTTACTTAACTTTTTTTCGAATTAACTTTAATAAAAACGAACATAAAATCCTAACAATTTATTAATATTTTAAAAAAAATATATTTATATAATTTTAACTTATCTTAAACAATCATTTAAATATAACCTAAAAAAATAGAAAAATTTAAATACATTTTTAACAAATACAAAAACTTTAAAAATAAAATACAATTAATATTTAACAATTTACTTAAAAAATGCTTATAAGGCCATTTAAAACCTTAAATAAACCAAAAAAGCCTCAGAATATACCATTAAATTCAAACGCTTAACAACAATAGCTCAACTTCCGGAAAACGCCCAGTTCAACTACTTTTATAAAAGATTAATAATATAAGTAAAAAACAAGATCTTAAAAGAAAAAAGGCCCAAACACATTAAAAAATATATTAAACGAGCCATTATCTATAACAAAAAATCATATAAAAAGTTCTAAAAGAAAAGAATTAAAAAAACCACTTACACTTATACCAAAAAAGAACCTAAAAAAACAAGCCTTAATACCGTTAAAATAAAAAAACCTAAAAAAAATATAACCAAAGTTAAATATTATAACTATAATAAAATAGACCATATATTTAAAAACTACAAAGCATGTTAAAAATAACTTAAGGTATTAAAAAAATAATTTAAACTTAAGGTTATAAAAACAATATTATTAAAAACATTTAATATCCAATTTGCTTAAAATATCGAAAATTATATTATTTTAAAGCACTACTACTAATAACTTAACCTAATTAAATATAATTATTAGGATTATCCATAATACTTTAATAATAATAAAAAAAATAAAGGCTTAAGTTTATAAGTTAATAACATTTATTATTTATAAATATAAAAAAGATATTAATAAAAAATGCTTATAAAATATTTTAAACTGTATTAAAAATTAATATAACTATTAACCTAATAAATAAATTCCAAAAAAAATTATTAAAAACGTTTTATATAAAAAATTTTAAATACTATTAATATAAACATATTATAAAAAGGATTTAGAAAAAAGATAATCCCTTAAAAGTTAAATTCATTAAATTTTAAAATTAATAAAAAAATAAAATATAATAATATCCTAAATTATTAATAAATAGTTTTTTTTATAAATTTAATAATATATAATTATAAATAATAAATAATAAAAGATATAATTTTTAGTTATTTAATTTTAATTAAAGATTTTTTAAAAAAAGTAATATTATTTATATATAATAAAGGATTATTAAACAAAAAAAAGGATTAAAAGTTTTATATATTCTTAATAAATACTTGAACAACCCTAATTCCCCCAGTTTTAAGCCTAATTTAATTATAAAAACTAAAAATATAATAATTTTTAACCATTAAAGGTACATGCAAATAAAAAGTTACAAATATAAGGTCAAAATCTATAAGGGTTATTATTAATAATTACTTCCGAAAAAAAGGAAAAAATGTATTAACAATTAAAGCTAACTTAAGGACTGCTAACGCAGATATCCGCGGAATAGTGTACTTTTTACGGGAAGTTACTAAAAAATGGTTATTAGATAAAAAAAGATAAATTCCTATTTTTAAAACTAGAAAACCTAATTTAAAACCTAAAATACATACATATAACCTTTAACAAAATCTAAAATATAAATAATATAATAAAATATCTTAGATTTTTTGTTTTAATAATTATTATTATATATATAATCTAATTAAAAAAATATATAAGCTTTTAACTTAAATTAGTAAAAGGATATTTATTAATGTATAAATATAAAAATATTAATAAAATTAAAATCGAATTTAAACCTACTCCTTTAGGAAATATTTGGATAAATAATATGATTATTAGTATTATATTCCCTATTAATAATAAATTTAAAGAATATATTTATTAAGGAAAAATATAAGAAAATTGTAATTAATATTAATATTAAATATATATAATTTATAAATTTATTATCTTAAAAAATATATATAAAAAAATATAACAATATAAAGGTACTTAATAAAATATTATTAAAATTTATTAAAAAATAATAAAGTTAATTTAAGGATAAAAGTTTAATAAAGAAAAATACCTTAAAGAATTTTAATATAAGTTAAATAATTAATAATTATTTATACATTATAATTAAATAAAATAATTAAAGATTTTAAGCATTTATTGATTGTAAATATTTAATAAATAATTAATTAAATATAATAAAAAGTAAATTAAATAAGAAATTATAAATCTCCTAATCCAGATTTAATAAAAAGAATAATTAATTTCTTTTAATATTATTAACACTTAATACGATATAATTGTAAGGAAATTTTAATTAAAAGCTAGTAACCCGAAAATAAACTGGCAAAAGAATATAATTAAGTAATTATCTTTAGAATTAAGTACAAAAGGTTATAAATCTAAGCATTAGAAAAAGGCCGACTTAAATAAATTTAGTACAATAGTAAACAGGCACGTATTTACGGCATTCGAAAAAGCTTATAAGATAATACCTTTATATATATTATAATTTACAAAATTAATTAAATAAATAAAATAATAAGAAATAATAAAAAGAAAGATTAAAGTAATATATAATAAATTTATTAACATATTTAAAAAATATTAAAAGAAATATTTAAAATTATTTACTAGAAAACTAAATATAAATATAAAAATCCTAAATTATAAACCTTACAATTATAAAATAGAATTAAAAAAAATAATTACTTAAATTAAATAAGGTATATTTATTAAATATAAACAAATAAAAGGTATTAATTAAAATTATTAAATAAAAACTTAAGAAAAAATATATATAAAAATCAGATTTATTAATAAAAAGTTTAATCTTTTTAATACTTAAGAAAAATAAAAATAAAATATTAAGATTTAATGAAAATAAAAATATAATATATTAAAATATATATAATTATTAACATTTTAATTTTATTATTAAATAAAATAATTACCTCTTATTTAATATTAATAACTTAATAAAAATAATAAGGAACGTAAAATGGTTTATAATATTAGATTTTAAAAAAAAGTTTTTTATTTAATTTAGATAATTAAAAGAAATAAATGGAAAATAGTAATATAAACCCCTTTCGATTATTATAAATGTTTGATTATATTATTCAAATTTACAAATACGTTAATAACTTTTTAGGGAATAATTGAAATTATATTACGGAAATTTTTAAGAAAAATAGTTTTTATTTATTTAAATAATATTTTAATTTTCTTTAAAACTTTTAATTAATATGAAAAATATATGAATAAAGTGTTAAAAGCTTTAGATAAGGTTAACTTATTAATAAATTTAAAGAAAAGTAAATTTTATATATAAAAAATTAATTATTTAAAATATAAAATTTAAAAATAATAATAATATAAAATTAGCTAATACTAAATAATAATATTATTATATAATAATTTCACGGTTTTACCAATTATAGTAAACGGTTAATTAAGGATTTTAGTAAAATTATAAATTTTATTATAACTATTATATAAAAAAAGGAAAAAGCTTTTTAATAGATTTAAAAAACGGACCAAGCTTTTAAGGAAATATAAAAAGCTATTATAAGCGATTTAATAATAAGATTATTTAAGGTTACCTAATTTAAATAAATTTATATAAACGGATTTAACGTAATTATAAGCGTAATCTTAAAATAATTTAAAGATAATAAAATATGGCACTTAATGGTATATTTATTTAAAACCTTTAAAAAAGTTTAAATAAAATATTAAATTTATAATAAAAAATTATTTATTATTATAATAATATTTAAAAAATAAAGATATTAGTTTAATAGAATTAAGGAATTTATTATAATCTTCTTCAACCATAATAATTATTAAACGTTAATAATTACTTGAAAATTGAGATTTACAGTTTAAAAATAAGTAAAATATTTTAATAACTTTAATTTTAAAATAATTTATGTTATAAAAAAAGTAAATATATAAATAAATATATTTAATAAACTTAACGGGGTTAATATAAAAAATATAATAAAGGAAAAAGTAGTATTTGTATTAAATAAATAAAGAATATTTATCTTTTTAATATTATATTTTATAGAAAAAGATAATATATAAATAACGCGTATTAAGGTAGTAAATTAAAATTAGAAAAGGTATAGTTATTTATTTAAGGAAAGTATATATATTTAAAGCCTTATAATACGAATTTGTTAAAAAATACCATAAGCACTTGCTACATAAATATTAAGTAATTTTTTAAATTATATAATAAATTATATAAAATTATAACTTCTTTAATTTATTAAAAGTAGTTAAAAAAGTAATAAACGATTATAATATATATAATAAGATAAAGGTAATTAAATATAAATCATATAAGCTTACGTAACTTACGGAAATTCCAAATAAAGCTTAAAAAACCATAGCATAAAATTTTATTATTAAATTACTATTATTAAAAAAACTTATAATTAATATATTATATAATAATATATAAGTAATAATTAATAAGTTAATTAAATACGGATATTTTATATTATATAAAAAATTTAATATAATAAAAAACCTAATATATGCCTTTTTTAAATATATAATTAATAAATATAAATTATTAAAATGTATTATTTTAAATAGGGATAAGTTATTTATATTAAAATTTTGGATTAATTTAACGAAAAGAATAAATATTAAATAAAAGTTATTTATAATATATTACTTACAATTAAATAAATAAATAAAACGATTAAATTAAATGTTAAAATAGTATTTTCGCATATACGTTAATAAAATATAAAATAATTAAATAAAGTTATTATTATAAGTAAAAATTATATATAATAATTTTATAAATAAAAGTATAAAAATATCCTTATTTAAAATAAATATTAAATATAATTTTACAATTATAGAATTAATTAATATAAAAGAAATATTTATACTTAAGGTAAAAACCATAGCGGAATAAGTTATTATTATATAAAAGTACTTAGCAAATAAACTTAAGTTCTTATAAAAAAGAATTGTTACGAACCAACAGCACGGGAACCATACCTTGTGAGGAAACGGGGTTCTTGAAACGTACGATCTCGCGGTTATACCTCGGACAACCTAATGGAGGGTAGTGATCTTGTTGATCTCGTCAAGATCAACCAGATCACCAAGATCACCAAGATCACGATAACCTCAGAGAACGAAGGATAGGGGAGGTCCACGAAGTATTTAAGACCATCATGTATCTAGACACTCATTCACATTTCCTTAGCTATCAATCTAAGTCTTATATCTAACCCATATAAGGGGAAGGACTCCAAGCCTTCCTGACGAACACTTTCAACGTTTCATTGACACTTGACCCGTATCGCTACTGTTTACCTAAAATCAAGACCTCTGTTACTACACTCTAACGGACCTGAGTGTAGGTTCGTCACAAGAATAAAGAAATATAATAATTAATATAAAATTAAAGGATTAATCTTTAAGAAGGAAGATAAAGTTTATTTATTATGATAAAATATTAAAAGTAAAAGATTAAGTAAAAAATTAAATTACAAAAAATTTAGACCTTTTAAAATCGAAAAAATTATTTTAAAAACTAATTACAAATTATTATTACCACTAAAAACGAAATTACACCCAGTTTTTTACATTTCTTTATTAAAATTAGCCCTAAAAGATATATTAATATAAATTATTTTAAACGTTAAAACCAATTAAAAATATAAAGTTAAAAAGAATATTAGATTTTAAGTTATTTAGAAATTAAATTAAATACTTAATAAAATAAAAGGACTATTTATTAAAAGAAAATATATAAGAATTAATTAAGTACTTTAAAAACGCTTAAAAGCTTATTAAAAACTTTTATTAAAAAAACCTTAACCGTTTACAAAAAAGGAAAAGTTTAAATTCGAATTAAACTATCTTAAAAAAGGCGACTTTAATGTAATTGCTAAAAAGCATTACTAAGTTAAACGGGCTTAGAATGTCCTCACTTTAACCCTTTTTATATTCTAAATAATTTAAATTTTTTTATATTACAAGATATAAAAAGCCTTATCCTTAATTATATCTTTTTAATATTTTAAATAATATAAAAAACTTAAATACTTATTAATTTTTTCCTAAAAAATAATATTTTTTTTTAATATTTTCGAAATTTCTTATTTAACTTAACTAATTTATCTTCCGCCTTATTACGTTCCTCCTTTAAATAAAGAAATTCAAAAATAAAATAATTAATAAAATTTATCTTTATTACGTTATAACTAGTACAATTTATTTATTAAATATAATAATTATAAAATAAAAAACTAACCACGAAAAAAATATAATATCTCCCTAAAATAATTACAATTTGAATAAAGTATTTTAAAAAAACCAAAAGTCTTAATATAAATAGTACAAACTTTAAAAATTTAATATTAATTTAAATAACGAACTTTAATAAATAATTTGGAAATACATTCTAATATTATTAAATTAAATTAGTTCAATAAAATAAGAAGATAAAACAAAGGAACTTATTAAATTAAAAATCTTTAAAGATAAAGAATATAGGAAAAAAAAGATAATATTACGAATTAATATTTATTAAAAACATATCAACGGAAGCAAGGTCTTTAAAATAACAGATAAACGTTAATAATAATTATAATCTCGTACAATTTAATTAATTTAATTAAATTAACCATATTACAATACCTTTAAAAAAATAAAGGGGATAATTAAAATTATAAAAGTTAATATATATTTAATCATTCATTTACATTTTCTTAACTATTAATTTAAATTTTATATTTAACTTATATAAAAAAAAACTTTAAACCTTTTTAACAAATACTTATAACATTTTATTAATACTTAATCCGTATCGCTACTATTTACCTAAAATTAAAACCCTAGTTACTACATTCTAACAGACTTAAGTGTAAGTTCGTCACAGTTTTATAAAATGTTTTAAATTTTATTTATAGAAAAATATATATATATAAATTTTAAAATAATTAAATTATATTTTTTAAATAATAATAAAATAATTTTAAAATTTAATATAATTAAAGTTAATTATATATTATTATTAAACTTTTAATTATTTAATTTATTTTAAATATTTTAAATATTTTAAATAAAATTATAAAAATTATATATTTTTTAAATGTTATAAAATTAAAAATAAACGATTATAAAAAAAAACTTTTTATTATTAAAAATGGAAAAGTTTCACGGCTTTAAAAAAAAGTAATAATATTAAAAATAGTTTTTAAATAAATCTTATTAAATGTTTTAACGTTATAATATTTACGGGAATATAAATTATAATTTAAAAATATATTAAATTAAAATAATTTTAATTAAAAAAATATAAAATTATAAATTATTAACTCGTGTAAATTATTAACTTATAATTTACGTTAATATATTAATTAATTAAAAATATTTTTAAATAATTATTTTTATTTAAAAAAATTAAATTTATTTATTTTTTATATTTTTATTAATTATTACAAATTAATAACCTAATAAAGTTATATTAAATATAGAAGCGAGGTGTTAATTAACAATAATTTAAATGAATTTTAATTAATTAAATCTTATAAATCTTATGGATTTTAAGGATTTTATTAAAATTTATAAGATTTTAAAAATTAATAAAATTAATAAAATTTAAAAACGAAATAATATATGAATAAAAAACGTACGACTATATTTAAACTATTATATATTTAATTATTTATTTACATTTTTTTAAATATTAATTTAAATTTTATATTTAATTTATATAAACGGAAAATTTTTAAGGTTTTTTAATAAATATTTTAACATTTTATTAATATTTAACTTATATTATTATTATTTACTTAAAAATTAAAACCCTAGTTATTACATTTTAACGAATTTAAATATAAGTTTATTACATTAATAAATAATAAATAATAATATTTATTAATAAATTTTAATTAAATATAATATATTATAAAATTTAAAATATTTATTTTATTTTATTAATAGTTAAATATATTAAATAAAAATAAAAATAAATAAATTTTATTTATTATAAATTAATAATAATAACTTTTTAAAAACTTAAAATAATTAATAAAACTTTCACAAAGTTATAAAAAAATTTAAATTAATTAAATTTAAAATATTTTTAAAAGCCCAACGTGGGACTCGAACCCACAACCTTTGAGTATCATTTTAGAAGCTCAATGCTCTACCATTGAGCCAGCTGGGCTTTTTTTCAGCGAAGTTGCTACAATTATGCCTAATAGCTATGCCTTTATCTGTTGCAACAAGTGTATATTCCGAAGTTGCTTTCCCCTAATCTAACAAGCAAGCAATTTGGACAATTCCTTTCGAAGTATTTTAAGTTCGATGGAACTATTGTTTTGAATTGCCTTTCAATTGTTAAAAGCATGACCTTCGAATATGTGGAAATATTTGTAGCCATAAAAGAAAGGTCGTAGTTCCAGACTGAATCCATGGGGATGTTGATTAAGTGTATTTTCTGTTCATGAAGTTATGAGTAGTAGGTGTTGAATCTATGAGGGTAAGGAGCTGTTGGTATGCTTAGCTTGATGTGGATTATAACCCGGGATCAGTACTCGCCGTATGTTTATCTTTTCCATACTAGACCCCGTATTTCGCGGCAGCAAGGCTTAATGCCTCCCATTGCACAGAAATCCGGGTCGTGCATTATGGTGTAGCACTGAGTAAGCGGCTATAGAACCTCGTATTGGAGTATGCTGTGGTGAGTTAACCGTGTTGACGACCTGTGAGCTTTCCACCTAGTGGTTTACCTTACCTATCTTGCTACCTCTACGAATCAAGACACCACCATTTCCATACGCCTGCCCAGACCCGTGACCTATAGTAGGTTAGGTAGGCAAATAGCCGGTTACACTCTGGGTCGTCTCACTAGAACCCTGCAATTACGAAAATTTTGCCCATCTACCGCCCATCCTGCATTCGAGTTTTCACAGAGTGCCTTAATATCACACGCGTACCATGCAGATTCTATCGGCTGGGAAGCAACTGAATTAGATACCTAATATAGATCGGGGTAGGGAAATATCTAGTCAATTATTTCCCGTAACAATAAAGACCCTGACAAGTATTATAGGGACGATGAATGGAAACCTCACTCAGCTATCAATATAGTTTTACTTTGATTTAACACTAATTCCACCGGCATATTTTATCGTCGCTGAGGCATTTCTTCATGAATTACTTGCCATGAATGGTATCGGAAAGGACTGTGGGTAGAAAGTCGTCAAGCCTGGACTGGACAACTTTCCACATACCTGACAATTCCGTTTCGGGCTGGTTTCCAGGACGTGAGGGAACGAAAGTGGCCGTCAAGAAATGCACTCAGACACTTCTCCTCATCAGCTCCAATATCCCAGTGGAAATTTCCCTTGTGGATGGCTTGGGCGGTTCAAGTTTCAAGTGTGCTCATTCCGAAATATCTTTAGATGTAGGTTGTCTATGTGAAAGCGTTTATTGTGTAACCTATATGTGATGTGAGACTGCGAAAATAATCATAATGTTAGGCTGGTGCTGTATAGAAAATCAGAAATGTGTTGTCTCCGAGGGTTGATAAAGGTCCTTGAACACACATCTGTCCTGTCTTGCTCAGCAAATATGGCGCTGTGATCAACGCTCCGGTGAAATCTTTTCGGCTGCAGAGAGGGGTGGGGAGTGGGTTCTGTAAACATGACCGGCATCGTGACCTTCGCGCCGGCGGCGGCATGAGGCCCAATCTAATTGTAGTCGTGTGAGTTAATGGCTACGATATACGTGCATTGGATGGAAATGTGCAGTATTGAGGAAGAACTAGTCCCAGCTTATATTTGTCGGACCAATCCCTTGATTGCACGCGCAGATGGAGAACTGTAGACCGGTTTCCTATTCAATCTACCTTATATATTAGGTAGTCATTCTAAAGCTATACGTGGCTCATGGAACATATGTTACTAGGCAGAGAGCATCGAGGCCTAGAGACGGGCTGTGATTTCGTGAAGGCCGGTATCTGTACATACCGCTCATCGAGATGTGATGCTTCCTTTACATTCAACACTGGAAGGAGCACAACGAACGATACTGGTTCCATAGACCCCTATGTTGATATGTACAAGTTTATATTGCTTCGTGATTGATTATCGTAGCATTATATGACAGAAGATGGGTTTACTATATACGAAATTATGCAGTCACTGGGTGAAGAACTTCTTAAATTGAACCCTGTGAGCTAGCCAGCTGATGCTACTGTGTCGTAAGGTGGTGAATGGGCAGAAAGTATCTCAACATCCACTAGTTGGTTAACGATCTTGGTTATAGGTTGCAAATAACGCCATATCTGAAGGGTAGTGAGGTGCGGCTGGTTCGCTCAGCATTTATGGCGATAACCATACCAGTTCTACCACTTAGGATTGTTTTGTGCCTGGTCGATTATACAGCAGCCTTTATTAACAGGGGCAGACTCCAAGCTGTAAGCTGGACAACATAGATAATGCGTATTGCTTATACCCTTCCTATGCCCCTAGACTTAAGATAGGTAGACGTAACTTAGAGTATCAATACCATACCCAGTTGGCTCTTCGCGCTCAGTATTCACGACGGTCACATCGTGGGAGTAATCATGAGGCGTTGGTCATGTAATATATATGGCGACGATGTAATCATTTTCTGTCTACGGACTCCGGCACAGGTTCGTTTAAACAGCAGCGCTAGCTAGATATTTACCCATGGTGACCTTGAACTAGATTATCTACTCGTTATATTGCACTTCCCAACATATTAACTACTTTTATTTTGATCGAATAATATGCCAAGTCGATTTTACATTCTCCGACGAAAGCCATGACATTAGGATGTCCAACAACAGATCTACTTATTCGTGAGGTTATTGAAGCGTTCGCTTGGATTATTATAAGCTTTGTCCGTGATGATACTGCAAGAGACAAATGACTTTGAGGTCTGCCTCCTAGGATTTGGTGGGATTTAGACAAGGTTGGAACGAATTCCTAATGTAAGTAACATGAACTGCTCCGACACTTAGTACGAGTGATTTAGCTACCTATATGCACTTACTGGTAGGCAGATTTAGGTCAAACATGTCTCTTTTATGTACATCAAAACCCTGGGCTATTCGGGCTACCTTTTGAGGGTACGTCTTGTCCTATTGTTGGGAGGAGTACGCAGCGCATATTATGAGAGTTTTCCAGAGCACCAGTTGATGTTACTGGCTGTGCTTCTAGTAAAATCCCTTTCGTTTGATATTAAAAAGACAAATTTTCTTCTAATCCTTGTCTAAGCGTACAGCGGGACTGCTCTGTACAAACCTCAGGTCTACTTTGTGACCAAGTAGCTCGCGGATATTTGAGATTCCATATTTGATCATTGTAGGTCGTTCTAAGGAGAGACCCCACCCGTACACGCGTGTATCAGGGCTGCAATAAGAGTCAGAGTTATCCCATAAATAAAAATAGAAACTGAGGATGACAATGGGAAAAAAAACATCGGGGTATAATACGCACGGGAATCCCATGGCCTCTAGCATTTCAGGGCGGAACATTCCGCTGTTTCCTATTTCGATAAGCTTGCCGAGACCCTTGTCTGTTGTAATATGTTAGGATCTAGACCAAAGTGACTGGAATAGGCTGTAGTTTGCGGGATACGTACGGTAGGAGAAAATTTCCATGCTAGGCTCGGTATCTATATTGATGTTAGCAAAGCATGCCAATCAATACGAGCAATCCGCCAGAAACCTCAACATAATATCCAGGGGTTTATGTGAAATATCAGCGATTACGTAGATTGGAGTGAGTACGCACATGGGTTGTAGGCGGGTTTATATTTGAGATCGGTGAGACCCATCTTGCCGAAGAAGATGTCCATAAACTAAATAAAGTGAGAAGAAGGCTCGCTACGTTATCTTGATTAATAAATAGCTGGGGTTAGATGCTCACCTCCATGAGGCCACCCAGAGTTAAGTTCGCGTCAGCGATGACGCCCTCAACTTGATGGAACTCTGCCAGATGTGTTGCATCAACGCTCTCGTTTCGGAAAACTCTGTCGATAGAGAAGTAGCGTGCCGGTGGTGGGCGGCCGTCGGGGCCCTTTCTGGCTGCTAGTTTATAAAGCATATTTGCACTGATGGCTGTTGTGTGAGTACGTAGTACCAATCGTAGCGACTCGTCCCCTGACCAAGGGTATCGGTAGCCGATTGAACCGTATTTTCCGTCCTGCATCGCGGATTAGCAATCTACAAGCTATTCAGAGGAGCACACCAAATGATGATAGGAAATACGTACTTGATGGACCGCCTTCACGTTCTCCCAGTAAGCATTGTAGTCTTTCTTGTCATCGGGCGATGTTTCCCGAGGCCTATCTGCTGCGGCGGGATCGGAAATATAAAACTATTCCATATAAATGTTAGGAGCTGATTAAGGCTAAGACGAGAAATCGAAGCAGTATGCCCTGGGGTATCCCTTGAGATATAACGGTGGAAGACGAGGTGCTAACATACGGTGTCTTGCAAGTCACGCGCTGGGTGTTGCTGTGGTACGTAAAGGGCGTCAAAGTTCCAGAAGCCAGACTCGACAAACCTGGAGAGAAATCCCACGTTAGCTCGTGCTAATTGTGGTCGTCAGGAGCGCGTACTTATCGGTAGGCATCTCCTCGAATCCCATCTCGAAGAAAATCTGCCTGAACTCGGCACGAACTTTGTTGAGCGGATGAAAGGCGCCCGAGTGCTGATCTGCTCCTGCAGCCTTGAAGTTATACGGCTTGAATGTGGCCGTCTTCCATGAGCCCGTGGCTATCATGTCGGCGGTTAAGTCTGTTGCCTCTTCGGGGATCTTCAGGGCAAACTTGGCACTTTTGTGGATTTTGAAGCTGATGATCTTTTGCATCTTGATAAGTTTTCGCTTTTTCAAGTCGGCAAGTAGTTTAGCGTCGGGGTATGTCCGTGTTTCCTTGATGGTCAACATTTGCTCTTTAGTAACATCTTTTATGGAGTCTTGGGCAGCTTTGAATTTGCCATCTATAAATTTGCCTATTGATTAGCAGTGGTCGCATTGGCGTGGCAGGATAGTACTTTCAAACATACCCTTTGTCTTGGATATCCATTTCTCTTTGAACGCCTTGCCCTGACCAATCTTAACAACATTCTTGTCGCCGATGGCCTTCTCCAAATCCTGCACTGTTAAGCCGTCGATGGCAGAGCGTAGGGCCTCGAATACGCGGGCCTCGTGGCTACCATTGGCAGCAATCTGCTCACCTTCCGGTTCCAATATAGCTTCCTCTCGTTCTATTGTGTCATAGGTGACCATATCACGAGAGGCTAACCGATCTAGGGCAGCTTTAACCTCAACGAAGCTCGCGTCTGGAAAGGCCTCGGACGAGAGAAGCGGCGAGGCTTTGTTGAGGGACTGAAGAATGCGCGAGGCAAGATCCCCCGACGGGGGACTTGTTGTTGAAGATGCCATGCTTAAAAAAAAATGGAATTAGTACCTAGGTACAAATTTTTTTGAGGGGGATTTAAGGCGCTGTACCTTGATGGAAAGAAATCTGAGATTTTGAGGAACCTCCCCCCCTATGCTATACTATGTATGAAGCTTGTGTGAGCCTGAGTCACATCTGATTGCTGCAAATTGAATTGTTTCGCGACTTAGGAACACACCCCTCCCCCTCCCCTCCCCCCACCAAAGAGTCAAAGACAGTGCAGTGCCCCTCCAACCGGTACGTACAGTACATAGTAATAGTACCGGTAAGTTATGTACTAAGTACTTACAAGTTACAGGGTATGTATCGACATGCAGGTACCTATTGTACCTCAACCTTATTTACCGCCTGCCTAACATGGATGAAAAGAATGAAGTTATCTTATCGATAGAGGGGTCCCTGTCAGAAACCTTGTTGAGCAGTAAGGAAGATGAACATTTTTTTTTATTATCATTTTACTTTTCATCACTTGCTTAGATTCTGCCTTCAGCAGAGTCGAACACACCGCAACAGCCCACCAAATAATTATATCAGTATTCACATTCCTATCAGCAGCCTTCTTCTAATCATATTATCCAAGCCCTTTACTCATAAGAAGTAGCCTTGCCTACATTGGCACTGGCATCGTACTCTTACGCTTCCCAAACTTTACAACTAAGTTGGCAAGATGAAGTACGTGCTAGTCAGCGGTGGTGTCATCAGCGGCATTGGCAAAGGTATATTGGTCCTTTCACTTATGTTTTTGTTGATTCTCATGCGCCTCTCTGTGTTGAAACTGGTTGCAAAATAATTATAACAATGGCTAAGTAAATAAAAATCATCTTCGGCTGCTAATTTTGCATCTTTAATAGGAATAATAGGTATATCAGCAAGAAAAAAAACTCAAAAACTCACGAATATTTCTGAACATACTAATTTCCCAAAGCTTCCTCCTCCGGACTTCTGCTCAAGACAACGGGTCTTAAGGTTACGGTATGAGCATACGACGTCTATGACACTTAAATATCACATGCTGACTATCGCATGACAGGCCATCAAAATTGACCCGTATTTGAACGTAGATGCTGGCACACTAGGTCCACTCGAGTAGGTGAGATACCTAAAGTAATATATATATTGTAACACTAACAGTAATTGTTGGTTCAAGGCATGGAGAGTGTTTCGTTTTGAAGGTAAATATCTCGCTCTTTGCATACTGCCATTACCACTATGCTGATAGAAACCAGGATGGGGGTGAATCCGATCTCGATCTCGGAAATTATGAGCGTTACTTAAATCTCAACCTCACTAACGAGAACAACATTACAACGGGCAAGATCTATAAGTTCGTCACTCTAACCTTGCCGGTTTTATTTTTGGCATACGTATCACTGACCATCTTCCCCGAAAAGGGCCGTAATCGAACGAGAGCGGAAGGGCGACTACATAGGGCGCACAGTTCAGGTTGTGCCTCACATCACAGATGCTATCCAGGACTGGATCCAACGAGTTGCGAGGATACCAGTTGATGATAGTAGTGAAGAGCCCGATGTCTGTATTAGTACGTATGCATGATCCCCGGCGAATTTTCAAGCGCTAATCGATGCCGACTTCTAGTTGAATTAGTACGTCCTTATTCTAAATTCATTATTCCTAACTACAAACTCGGCTTTGGTACGTATGAATCTAACCGGCGTCTGATAGGGAGGTACCGTTGGCGATATTGAG
Source organism: Daldinia caldariorum (assembly GCF_022478825.1). Lineage (NCBI taxonomy): Eukaryota > Fungi > Ascomycota > Sordariomycetes > Xylariales > Hypoxylaceae > Daldinia > Daldinia caldariorum. The sequence continues at coordinate 175,557 of NW_025953045.1, read as the reverse complement.
AGCATGCCCTTTGTGGAAGCCTTAACTCAGTTCAGATATAAGGTTGGCAAAGGAAATATGGTCAACATACACGTCTCTTATGTACCGATTATTCACGGAGAAGAGAAAACGAAGCCTACGCAGCACGCCATCAAACAGATGCGAAGTGCCGGTTTAATACCAGACCTAGTTAGTACCGTAATAGAGTATTTTATGAGGTTGTCAGCTAAGAGTATCTGCAGATTGCTTGCCGCTGCGAGCGCCCCCTTGACGAAGCTACGACTCAAAAGATTGCCCGAAGCTGCCAGGTTGAATTTCAGCAAGTCGTTACCGTTCGGGATATCGAGACTATCTACCAAGTACCGTTACTCCTCGAAGAGCAGGGCTTACTACATCGTCTACGCGAAGCCTTGATGTTGGACCAACTGTCGATTCCGCCAACCCTGGTCCACAAAGGCGAAAGCCTATGGCAGCTGTGGAAGAAGACTGTCGTGACAAAGCCGTACCTAGAGCCGGTAATAATTGCCCTAGTCGGTAAATATATCGCACTTCCTGATAGTAAGTACCGCCAAATTTTCGTAACTTGGTATCGTAAACTATAGGTGTTGTTTGCCTCGAGATGAATATTACCACCCGAAAAAGATTGGAATAGCGAAAATTAATATCTACATCTAGGTTATCTCTCTGTTATTAAGGCTCTAGAGCATTCAGCAATGCGATGCAACCGCAAGCTCAACTTATGCTGGATTGATGCAGAGCACCTTGAAGAGGCTACCCTGAAAAGCGATCCCACCACATATCACAAAGCTTGGTCACAACTGACTGTCGCTTCTGGTTGTAAGTAATTGAACTCTTCCATCCAGATCTCGGGTACGTCTAGCGTGCTATTAGCTAATTCCATACAGGCATCTGCCCGGGAGGATTCGGCGGTAGAGGCGTGGCAGGAATGGTCAAGGCTGCAAAATGGGCACGCGAATGCAAGATCCCTTACCTGGGAGTCTGCCTCGGAATGCAAGTCGCCGTTATAGAAGCCGCCCAGAATTTATGCGGCTACAAGGATGCTACATCGGAAGAATTTGATGCCAACGCCGAGCATCGCGTTGTCATTTTCATGCCAGAAGGGTCAAAAGAAATCATGGGTGGCACAATGCGACTCGGTACGAAAGCAACGCATTTCCAGGCCGGGAGCGAATGGAGTAAGCTTCGGGCCTTGTATGGCGATGCCACTATTATGGAAGAGCGACACCGACATCGTTACGAAGTCAACCCTGACTACATTGAGGAACTAGAGAAAGCCGGGCTCAATTTTGTGGGCAAGGATGAATCAGGAAAACGTATGGAAGTGGTCGAATTGAAGGATCATCCATTTTTCGTCGGAGTCCAGGCTCATCCGGAGTTTACATCTCGCGTGCTTGCTCCATCGCCTACGTACCTCGGTTTCATGGCTGCCAGCACAGGTTGCCTCGACCAGGTTATCCAGGAGATACGCGAACAGAAGAAACAAACCAACGGTGTGGTCAACGGCGCAGAGGAGAATGCCCATTTTTAAGCGTTATACGACGTGAGATATCGATTTTCTCTGTAGTCTATAGTATAGGCTAGAAACCATCTGAGGCAAGTCCTATCAGACTTATTTTTATTCAAGGGGGAGGAAAAAAAAAAAAGGTGCGAGTTAGGTACTTGCTCTACGGAGCCAGGGTCGATATGTTTCGGAACTAAGGGGATTCCTGTATGATCTGTGTTCGATTACATATAGTTACTATCATAACTTTGCGCTGTAGGTTAGTTAGCACTGCGATGTTCTGGTTACATGGACATGGGTTGGCACATATATATCGCAAAAGTGCACAGACAAAAAATATGAAACTTATTTACACATACCTTACATTAAGTAGGTATTACATACCTATACAAATACATACAAATGTATCTATTAATAACTGAGTGTTGGGCCTTGGCATTCTGGCATTATACCTAATAAAAGTACTTACCTAACCTAACCTAACTTAAGAGGTATGGGTGTCAGGGTACATGCACTAAGTTCCCCCACTAACATCTATGTATATTATATTGTACAGTTAAGTCGAGCTCACTCGTATTCGAACGTCCTGAACCTACCTAGGTACCTTAATAACTTCTACACCTCTCGAGAAGCAATTGGCCCTCAGAGCTTATAATTCACGATGGCTAGCGGTAACGGAGAAACAAGTACGCCCATACTACCCCTCTACTGATTTTCTTCTTTCAGCTACTCGTACCGGACGAGATTGACTAATTCCTCCCTCTCTTAACCAACAGTCAACCTCGACACCCTGAGCGCCCAGCAGCTCAGCCAAGTAAAGAAGCAGCTAGACGAGGAACTCGAACATCTCACGTCGTCCTTCACCCAGCTTCACGCCGCTCAGTCCAAGTTTCGCGAATGTCTCCGCTGCGTCCAGGATAAGAATAAGTCGCCCGCTCTACGGGGTACGTCTACCATAGCTGTTGTCTGGCTTGGCCTTGTCTATATGTGAGAATACGAACTCGATATCTAAGGCAATGCAGAAAACAATTCGATCCTCGTACCCCTTACGAACTCCCTCTACGTCCGTGGGACTCTCTCGGATGCGTCCCACGTCGTCGTCGACATCGGTACCGGATTTTACGTCGAGAAGGTGAGGACTACGCGTAGTATAGACACAGGGGGTGTGAAGATATTGACTTGAGCCTACAGGATATCAAATCGGCGGCGAACTTTTACGAGAATAAGGTTGGAGAACTAGGAGCAAGTATCAAAGATCTGGAGGCAATCGTGCAAGGCAAAACGAACAACGTGCGCGTTGTCGAAGAAGGTATTATTAACCCTAGTTATACGTTTCAATTCTGGAGTTTCTCTCCATTCAAGTTCCTAGCTGATGCGACGTGCGAAACTATTAGTTTTGAGGCAAAAGATGGTTGGCGGAGCGCAGCAAGCAGCACCGTCGTAATTGGCTAAGAGCTGTGAGACTATCCATCATGGACCCTAGCTCTTATACATCACATTCCCAGCGTCAAACTATCAACGAGTATGGATGGCTTTGATACATCCTTCCTATCGCAACTTGTGGGATCAACCTGAAAGGAGCGAGCTAGAAAAGGTGCTCCAAAGCATCGCGGATATCACCAACTGTCTGTAAGAAATGGGCCACTCTGTCACGGCCGTTAGGCGCCGTTGAACCTCGGAGGCCTTCAAGTAGATACTGCAACTCATCGCCCCAGACGTTTCCAATTGCATCGTCTTCCGAATCCCAGTCTTCTCCAAAGATACTGATTCCAAGCTCGGTCTTGGGTACCGCCTTAGCTCTCATCGCGGGGATGCTGTCCCATCGGTGGTTGATCGCGACCTCGACAATGTACGACGTGAACTTCCATCTAAAGTGGTAGATGGTCTTGACTGCGACGTACTTGATTTTGTTCTCTACTGCGATGAGGGGTTCTAGCTTCACGCTAGGGTAAACGTTAAGGTCGTGTGGTCGCTCCGAGTTTAGAAGTTCGGCCTTGGCGGATCTTAAGTACTGGGTGACTTCTGGGAACGTCTTTGCACCCTTGTCCTCATCGATACCTTCCAATTGCCAGTCGAGATTCCTGGTAGCAACGTCAGACCTCTTTGCCATACCAAACGTTTATCTAACAGTAGACTTACTTCCCAAGGCTCAAGTTATAAATATTAGCCTCGGCTGGATTGGCACCTAGCGTACTCGAAGTTACGCGATAGAGTTGACAAGCTGCAGTACCTCTTGACATTCCGCTGGTTCTTTTTTTGATCGGTACGTCAAACTTGGTGCCCTCAGTGCGCATCTCGAGGGCATATTGCGGCAAAACATCCGCCGTCACGTTCGCCTGATTGCCAGTGGGTTGGAACGGACCCTTTGTGTTGTTCCTGACAAAATCTAGAACTCTCCGGGCTAGTGTTTCATTGCCGACCCTATTCAACTTTTAGTGATACCGACCAAGCTTATGAAGCCGTAGAAGTCGAAGTACTCACCAACTCTTCAGCCACCCAGAGGCACGGGGATGCTTCACCATGGTATGGAAGTCACTGTATCCATATATCCCCTTACCCTTAGGATACTTTCGCAACATGAACTGACCCAAGTAAACTCTTAGTGTTAATGACAACTTGAGACGACCAGCTTTGACCAGTGACTTGTAGAGGTACTGGCTCAGTTTCGCTCTGAACTCCTCAGGAGTTTCCAGGTGTGGCAAGCTGGTAATAGCATCTTGGCCTGGCTGTAACATTGGTCGTACTTCGCCCGAAACCGGGTCGATGTGTAAAACAACCTGGGTAGTGCTGTCAATCTGGGGCGGTGGCTCTACGAAAACAGTAGATCCCCCGGTGGACTCGTTAAAAATGAAGTCGTCAGCCACGTCCTGCGCCAATCTGACGTATTCATCGATGTTCTTGGCGATGCCAGTAATCGATATGAAAGAACCTTGGGGGCTTTCTCGAAGTTCGACCTTGTAGTCGCTCACTCGGCTTAGTTCTTTGTATACGGCCTCGATCACTCCAGCAGCTACTTCTGGGGTGTGGGAGATGATGAAATTGGCCTAAAGTCATGCAAAAGAAAGACAGTGTTAGCTGTCATTATCATCAGGAGAGAAAACTGTGGACAGAGTCACAAACCTTGTTCTTCTCAGTGGGATTCTCTATACTATCCGTGTCTCTTTCTTCGGTGCGAAGACTGATAGTGGACTGGGTGCCTTCCTTGTTGCTCGACGTGACCAGCCTAGTAGCTGCTTTGGTAGTTGCTTCAGTGGGCGCGAACTGCGCCTGAGGGGTAGCGTTCATACGAGACTCGTTCGCCCCAGAAGCTTGGGAGGCAGCGTATATATTAGTATTATCCATTTTGGAGGATTTACCTGCTGCCTTGGGTTGACAAAGCATAGAGAATGATTTTTGGGCAGAGGGTAAGTACTGAAGCGGAGCTTCTCTGTTGTCCGCTTTCCCAAGGGGCAGGTCTATGGAGGATGTTGGGTTGCAATTTTGGTTATCATCATTAGACAGGCTAGAAGTTCTGAGAATATGTCAGGCATAAGTTAGTCCATGGCAACAGGTTGGGACAGGAAATTGCACAAGATAAGACACGCACAGGTCAATCAAGGATTCCATTTTGACTTTCAGCTCAGCGCACATGCAATTCAAGTCACGTAAGTTGCCAGCCTGGCCGGCGATGCTATTAGTCAGAGTGTAAAGTTTCTCAATGCAAATGTAGGGAACGATGAAAGGGAGGGATATATGACGCTGTGAGTTTATAACATACGAGACTGAAACTGCATTAGGACGGACAGGTTTGAATTGCTACACCTTTATAAGGAGGCAGCGGCGACCTGCACTCATGTGTTTGCATTTAGGTACCTACCTAGGTAGGAGGTAGGTGTGTACGGAATACCTAATATATGTTTTTTTTTCGGCTACACCTACTACCTAACATCTAACTGCACCTACTGCACCTACTGCATGACGCCGTGACAAGCGAAAGTATCCATCTTCTTGGTGTATAAAGCAGAAAAAAAGCCATTTCATAATACGTAAGCTAGACTACAATTACATGTAAAATTCAAAGAAATTCAAAGGACAAAATAATTTAGCAGATCTATTCTTTTTTTTTTTTTTTAATGGCTTTTTCTTCATGGATATGGCATGGTTGGCATATCAAGTCCCTACTTACCCCCCTGAGAATCAATTTAACTACTATGGTAGGTAACTACCGTCACGTGATAACGCGAACGCGCCTTACACAAGAAACCGCGTCCCTCTGTAAAGTTCCATCTGCAACTTACCCCTGTCCGCCTATCGTCCATCCACTTACTGGAGTACCCCCCAACCTTTATTTCATTCTTTTATGTGTCTATACTCACTACCTAAGCAGCTGCCTAATTCAACAATCGAGATTTATTTGACAAACCTCAAACATTAAACCCTTAATACCTAATCTAGCATTCGCATCTCCATTCAATTGGCCCTTCTAGAATGGTTCGCCGCTCTTCCAACGTCATAAAGGGGGTTGCCAGAGATGATTCGGATGATGAACTAGGCGTTGATGACTACCCCTGGGAATGGATTTACCGGGAATCCGAATCATCTGTATCGCCTACTAAGAGGAAAAGAAATGCCCATCATAGCATCGTGGGCGCCCGCATGGGTGCCTTTGAATGTTACGTTGGTGACTGTGTTCTCTTGAAGGCCGAAGGCTCCAATGAGGCCTGGGTTGCTATAGTTGCCGAATTTCGCGAGGCTGATGAGAATGGAGACAAGGCTGCTAATTTCCTGTGGTTTTCTACAGAGAAAGAGATTCGGAATAGCGACCGGAAGAGAACCGATTTCCTACCGGTTAGCATTTGCTATTAACGCATATAAACCCTTGCTTCCCTTACTAACATACGTGAATTAGAATGAACTGTACATCACGCCATCTTCTGACGTAAATCCGCTAGCCTCCATCAATGGCAGAGCCGTGGTAATGTCCCAACGGAAGTTTCAACAGGAATATCCCAGTGGAAAGATTCCCCGTAGCTCAGCAGTCTACAACAAGACCTTCATCTGTAGGAGAGGATGTAATACGAGGACCGCGACCTATACGGAGGAGTTCGTATGGGAGGATGTCTATTCTGGTAGAGAAGGAGATGTGGAAGATCTGCTCGAATTGGTACGAAGCGGAACGAGGTCAACAAGAAAGCGGCGCACTCGTGATATCTCTACCTTGGAAACAGATTTTGTGGCTACTCAGCCAGAGGGAGACGAGGATTACGCCTCTGATAACGACGCAACTCGAGCTGTCACTACGCCGAGAAAGAAACAAAAGACAAAACAAGTCGTGACACCATCTAGTCGGAGGTAAGTATTTAGATGCTCGCTTGACCAAGTCCTAAAATTTGTAAAATGAATCTTTATTAACCCAAACTACTAGAGTCGTCGTGAAGAAGGCGTTGGAATTCACTCCCCTTGCCACCCGTATTCTTTCTCCAAGCCACCATCAGTCTTCTCCTTTTCAGATTGCAAGGGCTCAACTGCATGTTGCATCGGTACCCACTAGCTTACCGTGTAGAGAGTCCGAGTTTTCTCTAGTATACTCTCACCTCGAGGCTGCTATTACTGATGGCTCTGGTGCTTGCATATATATATCTGGTACACCAGGAACAGGGAAGACGGCTACGGTACGAGAGGTGGTATCGAAGCTAGATGAAGCAGTACGATCCGATGAGCTAGATGACTTCATATTCGTTGAGATCAATGGTATGAAGATAACCGATCCGCACCAGTCATACTCCCTTCTCTGGGAAGCTCTGAAGGGACAGCGAGTTAGCCCGAGCCAGGCACTAGATCTTCTTGAGAGAGAGTTCAACAATCCGAGCCCTCGACGGATTCCCTGTGTTGTCCTGATGGATGAACTCGACCAACTGGTTACGAAGAACCAAAGCGTCATGTATAATTTCTTTAACTGGCCTGGGTTGAGACACTCGCGACTTATTGTGCTTGCAGTGGCTAACACGATGGACCTGCCGGAAAGAACACTTAGCAATAAAATTAGCAGTCGCCTGGGACTGACGCGCATTACATTCCCAGGCTATAATCACGAACAGCTCATGAAGATTATCCAGTCGCGACTTGAGGGTGTTCCGGGAAACATTGTCGAACCGGATGCTGTCCAGTTCGCCAGCCGTAAAGTCGCTGCTGTGAGTGGTGATGCACGGCGCGCTCTCGATATATGTCGGCGAGCGGTAGAACTGGCTGAAGCTGATGTTAAGGGCTCGGAACCTGACCCAGGAACCCCGAGTAAGCGGGCGAAGGCGAAGACGGGCGAAGCGGATAAGTCAAAAAGTTCTAGGGGTAAGGTCACCATAGCGACTGTAAAGCGAGCCATTAACGAAGCGACATCCAGTCCTCTACAGCAATATTTACGAGCACTACCGTTTGCTTCTAAGTTGATCCTAGCGTCTCTCCTAGTGAGAAATGAGCGGACGGGCTTGCCAGATAGTACTTACGGCGACGTAATGGAAGAGATGAATCGCGCTCTCGTACTAGACGCGGGAAGCCGTCGAGTTGGTCTACTAAGACATTCGGTAGATAAAGATGCCAAGACGGATATAGGAACACGAAAGAAAGAGCAAGGGCTTCTTCACAGGCCGGCAGGAATTAGTACGGCTGCCGTCGACCTCACAGGGGCTGGGATTATTATCCTGGAAGGCCAGAGGGCCGAGCGACCAAGCAAGATTAGGCTTGCTGTAGGCGATGAAGAGATCAAGCTTGCATTTCGAGACGACCCTGAGATTCGGGCGCTGGGTATAGCATTCTAATGTACAGATAGTACCAAAACCAAGATTTACGACCTTAATACCCCTAATAATTATCATCTGTTTCCGTCCTTCATAGCGTAAGATATCTGTCTATACTTAAAAAAACGCCTTCTAAGTGCTGACAATACGAGATAATTACGCGATTTTTCCTCCTGATTAATACTTTTGCCTCCCCAGCGTTGGTTTCCACTCTAGCGGATGCGTCTCAGGCGTCGCTTTCTCATCCGGCTTCCATATCTTGATCGTTTTATCCGCCTCGCCGACAATAAGACGCAGGCCCGTCCGGTCGAACGTAGAGCTCATGATACCCGCCTCGGCGTCCAGGGAACCCGGCTGGGCAATAGAATCGAGGGCCTGGAATCTGTGGCCCGTCTTCCAGTCCCAGAAACTCATGGACCCGTTATCACCGCCGGAAAACAAGACGTCCTCATTAACGGCGAGGGAATTGATGATGGCGTTGTGTCCCTCAAAATTGCCCATGAAAGCGCCCTCGGGACATTTCCACTGCTTGATGCTATTGGTACTCCCAGTGGCGAAAGTGAACTCGGTGGGATGCACGGCCAAGGCGCGAACGCCCTTCTTGTGGTGGGTGAGGACGCCCATGGTCTTGCCCGCGGCGAGGTCCCATAGGCGCACGGTAGAGTCGAGAGAGGCGGAGATGACTTGCGGGTCAGCTTCTTGACACTTGACGTCTGCAACGGTGCCCTTGTGACCGGATAGCACGTGGATATTGCTGCGCGTGCGCATGTCCCAGACTCGAGCCACGCCGTCTCGGCCACCGGTAACTAGGACATCTAAAGTAGGATGAAGCGATAGGGTGTACACACCGCTCAGGTGGCCGTGGTAATGTCTGATCACCTTGTTCGTCTCCAGATCCCAACATTTCACCATCTTGTCCTCGCCACAGGAAAACAGATAGGGGTGTCGAGGAGACACCGCGAGACCTCGCACCGTAGAAATATGGCCAGTTAGAGTTAGTCTCAAGTTTCCTGTTGCCAAGTCCCAAATCTTGATGGTGCGGTCGCCGGCACCGCTAGCGAACCATTGGTTGTGTGGCTCGACGGCCAAGGCGCGCACCCAACCTAGGTGGCCCGAGATGACTCTCATGAGCTTCCATGGGGGATGCCAGTCGGGCTTGGGTTGATGCGTAGCCTGCGCTCGGGCGATGCTTAGGGACTGGGATGTCGACGTATTTGAAGTAGGTCGAGGAGGCTTTTGTAAATGTACTAGAGCGTTGGAGTTTGATGGGAGCTTATTAGTACCGGGGGAGGAGGATTGTACGATGCCCTCGATCAGCTTCTGGGTCTTCTGATCCTCTGGTGCGACTGGGGGCTCGTTCGCGGCTGGTCTCTTGCCCTTTTTCCTGGCGCTCATGGCGCTCGTTTGCTTTTGCGCGAGGGCAGGGGGTAATTCTCTAACATATTGGTACTCGGCGTGGAGGCGAACAGATAGAGCGTTTTTCTCGCGTTGAGGTTCGAGCGCGTCATCAGTTAGCTTAATTTTCTTCCGCGCCGACTCGCCGGACGATGGATCTGCAAAAAGCGATTTCGAGCGTCGAGCATTCTCCAGTACGAGAGATTTGAGATCGGGTTTAGCGACCTCCATGGCGTTCGCCAGCAATGGAGTGTTAGTAATTATATGATTGTTAGATCGAGCTATTAAGCCCGCGGCGATGATGATGATGATGATGATGATGATGTTGATGTTGATGTGAATGAATGGCGAAAGGTTAATTAGAGCAAATACGAATAGTTAGGTACCTAGGTAGGTAAGTAAATGTTTAGATTAATGCATTGGTGACAAGCACTATCGATAAGGTAAATGCTGGATTGTCAGATCATACACTGTGAATCTCACTAGTTGAATATTTGATTGAACACTACCTTTGTTTTAAGAATATCTGCTGTTTCCGACATGTCCAGTCTCATACCAGGTACCTAACATAGGATGATTTAGGTAAGTACCTAGGTATAACTTTGACGGGTTATAACAGGTACATAGGTAGGTAGGTATGTACATACCTGGACCTGTAGTTACTTCATTGAGGTCATTCTACTTGCAACTTGCAGCTTACAACTTGTAAATTTACAAGAGCCCGTCCCCCAAAACTTTCCCTCGTAACGTCAAAACCACACATTTAGCTACCTAAAAAGATATTGTCCCATATGGATTCTGACCAGTCAAAGTATGCTATTCATGCAGCAGCTCGAGAAGGAAAAGGTAGATCTTCACCATCCTTTCTCACATTGTTCCCAGATTATTCTCTATAAGTTGTTTGATACCTAACTTCATTTGTAGTAACTGTCGTCGAGTCCTTACTAAACGTAAGCTCCATGTCATGGAGTAACCTGCCTGTTCTATCAAATTTTGGCAATCTAAGATATTTAACAGGCAGACCCAAAATTAGCCCGTCTCAAGGATGGCGATGGCCGCCTTCCTGTTCACTGGGCCGCTTCTGCAAACAACCTACCCATAGTGCTGATGTTAGCCCAGCAGAAGGACTTCGATCCAGACGTCGAAGTGAGTAACAACCGCTTCAGTAGATATAACTCCCGCACACTAAGCTTCGTATGATTAACAACGCCCAAGGACGATAGTGGCTGGACCCCGTTAATGATTGCAGCAAGCGTGAAAGACGGTGACGCAATCGTCGATCTCGTACTCTCGAGAGGCGCTGATGTAAACCAGAAGAGTGAGTGCACTGTACAACCTGATTTTCAGATCTATCTTTTTCCGAAGCTGACTCTGGCAGACCATAATGGACAGGTCCGTTTACCAAGTTAATATCAAGCTGATGTACCAAAAGGAAGCTAGGAACAGGCTATTAATATATTACCGCCACAGACAGCTCTTCACTTTGTTGCTTCCAAAGGCAACCTTGAGGTAGCTCGTAAGCTCCTAAATCACAAGCCCCCTGCCTCCACGAGAGTCAGGGACAAGCAAGGCCAATATCCGCTTCATCGGGCGGCTGCTGTTGGATCCGTGCCCATGGTTAAGTTACTGTTGGAAAAGAACAGCCCACTAAATGCTACCGACAACTCAGGGTACACGGCTTTACACCATGCTGTTGCCGAGGGCCACGGTAAGTACCTACCTACCTAGGTAGTTAGTTATATACTACAACCCGCTATCAACACTAAACCATTACGATCATGGCACACCTAACAATAAATAGGAGATACGGCGGTCGCCTTACTCAAGGCCGGCGCCGAATTCGACAAGCGAGATTCAGACGGATACCTCGCATTAGACCTTGCACCCGACAAGGAGGTTCGCAAATACATTGAGCGCGCAGCTGAAAATGAGGGAATCGACCTATAAATTAGTCCGTCCTACGAGTGTTGCCCATTTTATTATTAGACGAGTATGGTACTCATACTATCCCCCAAGAGATTCAACTTGTGACTTAATTTAAGACTCAGACGGCTCACCGCCTCCTTATTTTATTGTGCGTTCTACGAGGTCCCTATACATGGCTTTGACATCGTCTACATCCGCACGCAACTCTTCTACTAGCTCGCTCTTTTCTCCGAGCATCTCTAGCGTAGTTTGGTATCGCTCGTTGATCACTGCCACTTCTTTCTCCAATTCTTCCGCCTTCTTCTTGGCACCCCTTTCGGCCTCGAGCTCCTTCATTAGCAGAACGATTTCTCCGCGAGCCTCGTCCCGCTGGCTGGAAATCCTAGCAAGCTCTTCCTTAGCTGCTACCTTTTCGCTTTCTAATCGACGAACTACAGCGCTCATTCTCTCGACCAGCTGTACCGAGGGTCCCGCTGTCATGGTAGATACTGACATCACATCCTGCAGTACGTTTTGAGGAGACGCTGGAGTTTCGTTCTCGAAAATATCGTCCCTATCGATGGGTTGAGTAGGCGGGGAAGCTAATATCTCTAAGCCGCCAGATAGGGATGGCGGCTTCCCTGACGACTGCACTGATGGGAAGGGGAACAAGGGCGATCTAATGGGAGGTAGCCCCGATGGCCGCCTTGCCGATCCGGGTCTATCCCCAGGACTCGGATCGCCATTACTAGAGGGTGCCGAGGTCTTGCGCAGTCTTGTTGGGTAGCTTTGTAGCCCCAGGAAATCCCCGCTATAAGTTCTTTGTGGTGCCGTTAATAGGGGAGATTCTGGGCGACTAGTATTGCGGAAGGGAGCAGTCGGCACATCTTCCAGCCAGGTTCGTCGATCTGTATCTGTCCGCTCCGCCTTTTCCTCTTTACAAGCTAGCCGCTGCCGCTCGAAATCAGACTTCGCTTCAGCTAGCGCTGCTTCTGCCTCCTCGGCTCGCTTCCGCAGAGTTTCGATCTCCGACCGGTGTGAGGAGAGGTCTTGCTGTACGCTGGGTAGTTGGTTTCTTGCCTCCTCCAACTCTTCTTCTTGACGTTTAGCTCGGGAGGCCTGGTCCTAAGCATTAGTGTCTGCATTTGATCCGAAGAGTACACATCACCTACCGTCTCGCGTGCTTTCCGCCTCATTTCTGATTCACGTCGTAAAGCCTCATCTCTCTCCTTCTCCAGCGCTGCGGCCTTTGCGATTAAAGACGCTTCTATACCCTGCCAATTTTCGCTGGCAATAGAATATTGCGTCTGAAGAGTCTCTATCTGGCGGAGTAGTTTTGCCTGCGCATCTCCTACAGCGCCTGTTGATGCCTCCTCTGCCCGAATTCGAAGAGCCTCCAATTTGCTTTCGAGGATCTGGACTTCGCCCTTGAGCTCCAATTCCACGGCACGACACCGCTCCGCGGCCCTGTCGGCCTTTTCTTGTAACTCAGTCGCTTGTAACTTTGCACGATCGGCTACTAAGTTCTTCTCTACCTGTAGCGTCGCAACCGCCTCCTCTAATTCTTTCACGTGTTTCTCCCCCGCCTCTCGTAGCTGGTCGTTCACCTTAGCGGCCAAGGTCTTGGATCGATCAGATTCCTCTTGAAGCCGATCCTTGAGCCCAGATATCGTACTATCTTTCGAAGAGTTCTCAGCCCTTAGAGATTCGAGGTCTTTTCTCAGTTGGCTGATTTGCTTCTGTAATTCTGCGTTCGCTTTCTCGACATCGCCTTGGTCCTGTAATTTTTTTCGTAGAGCACTAAGGTCCGCCTCCGTTTTTTGGCGCCAAAGTTTCTGTTCGTTGAGCTCTTTCTCGACCACGGCGAGTTGGCCTCTCAACTTCTTGATTATGCTCCTATGCTTCTGTTCCGTACTCGCCAGTTTTTGGCCTTCCTCCATTAACTGAGCAATCTGCTGGTCCTTCTCCGCATCTTTCTTGTCTGCGCTACCTGCCGGCGCCGCAGCGGCAGCAGTCCTCGCAGCCTCTGATGCTTGCCGGGCTAAATATTGAAGTTTGGCCTGTAGAGCGTCAACCCTCTCCACATGACTATGGAGCTCTTCCTGATGTTGTGCATTGGCCTCTTCTAATGCTTTTTCTAGATCAGCAATGCGCTGTTCATATAAGGCTGAAGAACCCGCTCTGCTTCCCGTCTCTAGAAGTCCGACCTCACCCTCTGTGGATGGCTCAGGGTTTTCATCATCCTGAACTTCGTCATCAGGTTGTGACGTCGCTGCCTGTAATTTAGCTTCAGTGGCTTGCCCATCAACTGCCGGGGTTGACGGGCTTGCAGAATCCCCGTCGCCTGCCGTAGACGTAGCTGGCGCTTTGTCGATCTCATCATCCTCGATTGTTTCAATCTTGTCGGTACTTAGTGGGGACTGTACTACAGTATTTGCGGGGGGAGCGTCGGTGCTGGTACGGGGACTTTGAGTCGGTGGAGCTGATTCGGTACTTAATCTAGCGGGCGAAGCATCGGAGTTCTGAGCGGCATTCCTTGCGGCGACAGCTCGAGCTAGCCGTTCTTGCAATCGGTCGTTAGAGGATCGGGAAGGTGTAGTAGACCTAGGTGGAGCAGTGGTTGTTGTAGTATTAGAAGACGCCGATGGTGTTTTAATCGGCCGTTGCGGCGGTGACTGCTTTGTCGAATCCTCTTCGGCAAGTATATTGTCAAGACGGGCTTCTACTCCAGCGACAGCCTGGGACAAAAAGGAGCCCCATCTTGAGGACTTCTGGGGAGCTGACATGTCTGAGGCTCTCGAGCCCGCACTACAACTAGGACGAGGGTTTTGGACGAGTGGTTATGTCGCACGTAGTTCGTTCTTCCAAGCAATTCCGGAGAGGAAGCCGTCGCATTGTACAGGGCGATATGCGCTGATTGCTGACGTGTCACGGCGACGAAATGATGAGACTCAGGTCTGTCCTACTGTTCTACGAAGAGTAGAATTTGTAGGATTCCAAGTATTTTCGCATTTGTTCCTCTTTGCCGACTAAGGAAGAAAAAAAAAAAAAAAAGAACAACAATATCAACAACAAAATAGGCGGATCGTAAGATGGTGATGGCTTGGTATAAGTCGCCGGATAGGCTGCCGTATAAGAATACGAGGTGTTGCTTTGGCGCAAGAGTTTCTAGATAGAGTGGAAAGGATTCTGCGGGTTGGAAGCTTGGCAGCTATGAATTATTATGGGAATAACTACAGGTAGGTATCTAAGGCAGACGAAAACCAAAGTTTGTTTCAAATGGCTAGAGCATAGAAGATGTCAGCCAGTACCACAAAGTTAGAGAGGATCGTCCTGTTAAGAGAAAGCGCCCAAGGCGTCATCACTTAGAAACATAGCTAGTAAAAAATGGTTTCGATACGTTGATTCGTTAGACTGCATATCACCATTTTAATACATACATGTACCCACCTCAATCAGTACTTGCGATAATCGATATAAAGCAGGGGGTTTCCCGAGGACCTTTCCTTAAAAGTTACCTAGTTACCTGTTAAATTAAATACTTTATACCTTCTCACATGTTTTTTCTTTTTTTTTTTTCTTCTATTCTAGATTGATCCTGCATTTGCCGTAATAGGTAATGAGCTATACTGCAAAAAGGTCAGTACCTATATGTGTACCTACGTAAGGAAAGGTAAGGTACATAGGTAGGCGTAACTTGTAAGGTTCGGCAGGATGTAAGTGGTTCGACACTACTTATTAGATTCTTTACCGGAGTGCCGGAAACACTCCTTCAACAACTACGCGGCTTATTGATTAACACAAAACTGCCATTCCATATTTATTTATTTTTTTTTTTCTTCATTGTTCCTATACGCTTACTCCAGCAAGCTTAACGGAGACAAATCTAGATACCCGACTACTCAGCAGACTTTGTTTTATATAATAAGGACGAACCGGACCCCTAAAGGCTACGTACACTTCATGTTATAAGCCGGTTGCTTCAACTTACCTCGAAATATGCCTGTGCAGAGCCTCATTGAGGCCTTGAGCTTCCCGTACCATGAACCTCGGCACGGCTTCTGGGGCGAGAAAACGTCCACCTTGAACTTTTGCGAGGAGGTAAATACAATGCAACACGTAGATCATTCTTACCGAATGAGAGGACATAGCTGAATGTTGATGTTTAGGACTATGTCATGAGCTACTACTGTGCCGAAGTCTGCAATGTAGGCTTCCACTTTCCTCATCAGGTTGCCCTTTTACCACCTCCCCCCTCTCACTTCTGAATTCCTATCTTCGCTCCCCTCGAGCTCAGCATGCACGCTATGAGAATGCGGCGATTCAGAGACTAATATATTATGCACGACTTGTCACGTTTAGACCCTCACCAATGTTCTCTTCGTGTTGCTGGGCTATAAGGGCATCCGAGGGTGCATCAAATATTCACACCCTGCCATTTTCATTGTCACATTTGCTGGATACATGGTGGTGGGCCTAGGGTCTACCTTTTTTCACGCTTCTCTCAAGTGTAAGCTCGCGCTCAACTCACGATGCCATGCCCCAAATCTCTCGATATCTGGATTGCAGCTCTCTAACACTTGATAGACCCCATGCAACTTGTGGACGAGCTCGCTATGATATATACGACTTGTTTCATGTGCTTCGCTACGTTCACTTATGGCAGGTCTCTTCGCTTCTCTGCCTTCCTTGGCACAGGCCTCCTCTGGCTTGCGTGGTTTATCACTGTTCGTCCACTCCTTGTCCTTTTCCATCGAACCGCTGCGCATGCTAACAATAGATGGCATTGCTAGGCAAGGTACTACAAAACCAAGGATCCCCAGTTCCACCAGGATGCCTACGCGGTTTTGACAGCTACGGTGGTATTCTCGAATATATGGATTATGGAGCGGACACTCCGTCCGGCGCTGAAGGTGAGAGAAGAGAGTAGAAAACGAGAAGCTCGCGCTCCGAGGCTCCCGACGGCCAATGAGACGATCAGGGAGATGTGGGTCATGGTTGCGACAGGTAAGCCACCGACGTTAACTTGATTGGCAATCATGTTTAACAATTTGTTCTCTTTTCATAGGGCTCAGCGTATTCCTCGGCGGTTATCTTATCTGGAACTTGGATAATATGTACTGCAATACTATTCGCAAGTGGCGGCATCAACTCCAGCTTCCCTGGGCTGTCGTGCTTGAAGGGCATGCTTGGTGGCATCTCAGTAAGTGGCCTTCTACCATCTTCATTACTTAAATCCTTAGGCCGAACTTGGTTGCTAACACTCGATCTGCCGCAGTGACCGGAATAGGTGGTAAGTAAAATGTCTACGATAGTATTAACACCTACTAACACGGCTGACTTACTACCTTTGTTTAGCATATTTTTACATCGTCTGGCGTATTTGGGTCCACCGATGCTTAGACGGCGACGAAGATAAATTTCGACTCGCTTGGCCATACATCCTCCGGATGCCAGAAGTAGTCGCCATAGACGACATACCGGATAAGAAAAGGCAATGAAGAGAGAGAGAGAAAAAAAGAAAGAAAAGAAGAAGAAGAAAGCGCCAAATTCGATAGATGGTTAGAGTACGTCCTGCTCTTATATTGCCTATTTCAAGGACTATGCAACTCCGAAACGTTACTTACTTAGCAATAGATGGTAGCGAAAAACCATGTTATAATAAGCGTACGCGAGCAGAGGATAGATAGCATATCCATTTGGCGTTTATTGATATTAGAGCCTACGCTACATTTGGGCTAGACTAGAACTTTAATAGATTATCTAAATGAATGTATAATGAGTTGATTATATGGGGTTGTACTATGTAACTGTTACAAGAGGTAGGTTAGGTACCGTAGTGACATCCATGATCAACTGTAAAATCGAGTTGTCGGATTATGTATAACTCCACCATTTTAGACCTACTTACCTGGTACTTAGGTATAGGTGTGTACATGCATACCTAGGTACACATTAGCAATGTATGTACCTATCCATGTGCCAATGCAGTGACATCTCAATCGAAGTCTTCTCTTGTCTGACACTACCTTACCTGCTTACTTACCTTACATGCATCTTAGGTAATGCGAACACCCATCGTAATTGAACCCGACGAGCTTTATATATAAAAAAGTACACCGTCCACCCAAGGCTCCAGAGTGCATCGAGAGTAGGCCAAGAAAGGGGAAAAAAAAAAAAAATTATACGACGATGTCCATCTCAAATGAGGCACTACAGAAGGTATGACATCTGGATAATTCACGACCGGACGACAACCACTTACAAAACTTGCGACCGTATATAGCTATTGCGGGAAGTCGAGACGCAGGCAATCGCAGCGCAGCAGCAGATCTCCCTCGTCAGAACGCAGCAAGCATCTAAGCAGCGGGAATTACGAATGGCGCAGCTTACCCGCAGCGAGATATCCTCGTTGCCGGCAGGTACCAACGTCTACGAGGGCGTCGGAAAGATGTCAGATCATCCCCTCCTCCTCTTTCCCTCTCCCCCACTCCCCCCGCCGTAGCGGCGTGACCGATAGCTAACTACCAGACAGGTTTGTGGCTATGCCCGCTGCCGAGATGAAGGGCAAACTGGAAAGCCAAATCAAAGAAGTAGAGGGCGAAGTGGACGGGCTCGGGAAGAGGTTACACTACCTCGAGGTTTCGCAGAAGAATAGTAAGGACCAGATAGACCGCATGCTAAGGGGCGGTGTGGGAGCATCTTAGATTTAGGCGAACGTTGAGTCGACGGGTTTAAGTCTGCGCTGGCTACACGGAGGCCTACCGATCACGCGACACGGAACACTGGTGGGCGCTGCGGGATGTGGACGTGGAGGATGACGTTTGGCATCAATCAGACTCGGCTCACTGTCGCCTTAGCCAGCTTAGCCGGAGGCTGTTCACCGAATACAGTACATACAGTACATACCTAGTTAGTACCTAGGTAGATACTGATAGAGTATGTATCTTAGCTGAATACCAAAGCAGCAGAGCGGCTACTTGTGGGACACTCTGATGATTACACTACACTTAGGTATGCTGCTGGTATTGGAAACAAATGATATTAGATACCTAGGTATGTTGGCGTGGCGGGTTAGGTAGGTGCCTACTATACGCCATGCCGTTCCTTACCTATACCTTAGATACCTACCTAGGTACTTGGTAGGTACCCGGTAAGTAGTATAACTGTCTTAAAAAGCAACAACCGCGAAGGTACAGTACATAACTACCTAGGTATGCTACATGTACAATGCATATGGACCTATGTAATACCTGAACCTCGGTACAAGACAATTTCTAGCCCTATATTCTATTAATAGTCCAACCAACCTAGTTAGGTACCACCTGGGCAAAGACAACCTCTTATAAACTTGAAAGTACCTAATCTATATAGGTACCTAGGTAAGTATCTATGTAATTAATAAAACATTTAATTTTCATAGGTATATAATATACTTAACTACATTATATGCCTAAGATGCTTGTTAAGCTTACGCATAACAATCAAGTTCCGAAGTTATGCGCAGATGATGAATGACTCCACTCTCAGCCCCTCGGACAAGGGACTGTAAAACACATCATTAGCTGGCCACTTATACCTAATACCCTTCCAACAATCCACGAATTATCGCTCGAATCCGTTTCCGCCCCCAAGGTATATTCGTCGCTAGAGGTACTTAGCTTATGACGGAAGGTACGCTATATACCCTTTTGAACAAAGTACAGCGCATTAGACCCGAGGTAGGAAGTTGCAGCTCCGACAAGTACTAATCTAATACTATTCTATATTCTATACTTGACGAGTGCCGCTTAGCCGTATGCGAAAGGCATTAGGAGGTACTTTATAATATACAACAGCAGTAACATTCGTCAGCAGCATGCAGCCATAATCGACCTAGCTGTACCACCTCAGGTGGGTATCAATGTTTGTTGCCATAGTATTATGGTACTCCTTGGCAAGAACAACCTGTGGCACCTTGAAAAAGTAACCCAATATAGTAATAACTAACAACGATAAATTGAAAGACCGTTTCCCCTTCCCCCCCGCCTTCGCTTGCTACCAGTAGGGTGGGTATAAGCCGTATAAGCGTATTAAGCCCTTAGGTAAGCTTGCCCAAGGTAGTGAGTGGTTCTTACTTGAATCTCTCTTATCTTATTTCTTCTTCTTCTTTTCTTCTTCTTTTTTTCTTCCTTTTTTTTTTCTCTTTTACCCATCTTCCCTCTCCAACAAGCTTCCTATAAACTGTTTCCCCGTACTTATTTTTGTCTCGGACTTATCTTTCTCTGTTAAGACCAATCCGAGATGAGTAGGTACAATTCCTATTCCGATGAGGACTCGGACCTCGATATCCGTGTGAGACATCGCCATGCCTCTTCTTCTCCACGCCCGCCGGGCCCGCCTACCCTTGCGCATTATGTGGAGGCACCCTCCCGGTCTCGTCCTCGGTTCTACGAGACCGGGACGCGAGTTGACGATCGTTTTTTAAACCCAGCAAATGAGCGTACCTTGGTCACTACCCGGCGTTCTGTCTCGCGGGATCGCCGCCCAGGCTCACCTGGGAGCAGTGCGCCTCAGGCCCCCCCCACTCCGGTCATTATTAACAACCGCATTTACAACAACTCGGACTCGGAATCGCTATCTTACTCCGACTCTGATGACGACTACAAGAGATCCCGGTCTCACAACCGTCGCCATCGCTCCCACTCCCGCGTCTCCTCGAGCCACTCCCGGGAGCGCGGGCGCGAGCGTGAGCTAGAACTTCAGCATGAGCTAGAGCTCCAACGCGAGCGGGACGCTTACGCTCTAGAGCACGTGCGCATAGACTACGAGAAGGAGATTGAGATGCGGCGGCGGGAGTATGAAAAGGATATCGAGAACAAGCGACGAGAGTACGAGTTGGAGCGCACGCATAAGGAGCTGCAGGAGTTGAAGTTGGCCAAGCAGATCGAACAGGAAGAGCAGCGGCGAAATCGGACAATGCAAGAAGAGCGGGATCTGCGCGACGCCAAGAGGGAACTCGATGCCATTCGCAAGGCCAAAGAGAACGACGAGTACGAACAGCGCGTGAAGCAGAAGCTGGAGTACGAACGTATGAAGGCAGAAGAAGCCGCGCTCGAGGAGAAGCGGCGCCGTGAGAAGGAGGCCAAAGAGATCATTGATAAGTACAAGCGCGAAGAGGCCGAGCGCAAACTCCGCGAGAAGCAGGAAGCAGAGCAGCGTGAGAAGGAGTATAGGGCTAAGATGCAGGAACACTTACTCAAGTCGGGTCTCGATGAGAAGGAGATCAACGCCATCCTTGCCGGCGAGAAGATTAAGCGCGAGAAGGAGAAAAAAGAGAAGGAAAAAGAGAAGGAAAAAGAGAAGGAAAAAGAGAAGGAAAAAGAGAAGGAAAAAGAGAAGGAAAGGGAAAAGGACGAGAAGAAGAAAGAGGAAGAAAGACCAATCTACACGCGCATGGCGAGGCGACATCTTTCGCTCGAGACCCTAAGGGCTTTCAACATCGACTATCAGGTTGACGCAGTAAGTAGCATATATACTTCGCCCTTTACTATGTCTTGTCGATCTTCTCTAACCTTGTAATATAGGATCCCGAGTATGTCCTGATTAAGCGTTGGGTAGCAGAGCCAGAGCAAGACGTGCTTTGGAGACATACCAAGGTCATCCGGGAGAAGCGTTCCAGCTCTAGCTCAGGAAAGCTCGTTTGTAAGTATATCTCTTTTCTCATACGTATTCCCCCCTTAAGGTGGGATAAGACATGCTAACCGCAACATCTGCAGTGAGTATCGAAGAAGGCAAGAAGCATCGCCACCACCACCACCACCTGGAGCCCGAATTCGAATGGGTTCGCAAAAAGGAGCGTAGACGAAGCCGATCCCCCTCGTTGCTTATGTATCTAGCCGGCGGACGACCAGCATGATGTAGTTAGCCTCTTTATGACGAAGATAACGACGGTAGATTGCAACTAAAGAACGAAATTATGCCCTTTCCTTATGTTGAGAGGCGAGGTGAGGCGAGGTGAAGGTAGTATGGGCAGGCAGAAACAACCATAAGCAAGGATATATATATACCCAATTTTAAGTAAAGAGAGGTTCATGTCAAGCAAATCTCCGATATACGAACTGGTTTCATGAGGGGGGATTTGTTTTCTTTTTCTTCACATCTGGAGATGATTCTATTTTTTTTTTTTTTTTTTTAAAAAAAAGCGGACGGCTTGGCATATTATACATGCCCTTTCGCATCTCTTGAATATAGCGTAGTCTCTGCTCTCCGAATTAACTCCTCGTACACCATCCAAGCTAACGCGGAACTTATCGCTTTACGCGTCATACGTAGAGCGAGACCGTCATAGAGTGATCGCACACCCTCCTCCGTAACCATTTTGCGGCACGCTTGAATCATGTTACGGTACTGGCGGGGCTGCAACTGTATGCGCGTCTTGACAGCATCGAATGGATTTGATATAAAAGAACACGTCGCACCAGCCAGTGCTCCGGAGCTGAAATTTATAGTAGCAGATAAAGAACTTCCCATCCCCGAGCGGGTCTGTCCGTGAGTAATAGCTGGGCTCACATAAAGCCAGGCGCTGAGTCGCTTTTTGAATTGCTCATACGAAAGAACGTAGAGTCCAGCATATGGAGCGTCTCGAAGGGCGGTAGCGCCAAAGCCGGCGAAGAATCCCGGGATACGCTCTGTTCTGTATATATCCCTGGCAGCGCCGGCAATGGACTTATACGAATAAAAGTTTGACTCATACCGTACCTTGATGACGGTCAGGGGCATCAGAATGAAGCCTGCAAAAGCTCGAGCGACGGCTCCGGATAACATGTTGGCGGTATTGGAAAGCTTCGGTAGCGAAGAAGAAGACCCGTGCTTATCAATAACAGGAACCGTAGCAAATGGCAAGGCGGTTGCACGCTGCCGAATCATGTTCAGGGTGGTAAAGTAGATGGCCGACCCGACGCCCGTTCGTAGGGCTGAGGGTACGGTGCCCCTCCAAAAGGCAGTCAATGCATTTGGAGACTTGGCAATGTCCCTTATAGCGGCTCTGATCGAATGTGAACCAGACTGCTGCACGCGTGTCTTGAGAAGATCGAACGGCTGTAGAAGTACAGCGCTCAACGTGCCAGAACCGAGGCCGGCAACGAAATGGAAGGCTATACCGGAAGTCCGTCAGCTTCCTCGCGCGCAAGGCTGTATAATTGAAAGATTGAGATTATTGTTTGTTTGCTTACTTGGCGAAGACTTGCTTCTGCCCGTGTTCTGCGACATGGCGAAGCAAACAGAGAAAATGAGCGGATGAATCCTACCAAGACGGAGGATTCGACTTATTGCAAGCCCATCTGTTTAGAAGTTCTATATTACTCTTCCCTCTCGATCCGAATTCTCAATTGTCCGGCATAGCACAGGATTAAAAGTAGGATTTACTAGACTGAATTCTCATCTTATTAAGGTGGTAGTGGTATTATTTCGGCACCGTACCTGACTTCGAGTGCGCCGTTAAAAATCGGGTTAAGGCTGGCAAAGCCCCACCAATCTTCACGTCATACTTGTAGGTACAATTACCTAGGAGGACCTAGGTCCTAGGCAAGTGGGTAATACCTACCTAGGTACCTAAGGTAACAAAGGCTCCAAAAGGTACATAATAAGGTTTATGGGTGCCATAGCATAAGCACAAGAAAAAAGTACTCACATATTGATACGTGCATATGCTTGCTTTGACTCTGACTGACTTTGGTTTTGGTTTTGGTTTTGGTAAACTACCATCTTTCAAACTCCGTGTTCGGGGATTCCGTTTCCTTGCCTCAACACAGATAGATAGGAAGTGGGGAAATCCCAGATATAGGATCACACGTAATCATCTATACCGAAGTACCGGGTCGGATATAAAGTCTCTCAGTGGAATTAGTAGATGAATGTTTATGCTTTAATGTGATCTGAGGCGCTTTTATCTTTACTGCCGACGATCGATTCTAGACGGCCCGCCATGAGCCGGTGGCGCTTAACCACCTCGACCCATTCGTCTTCTGCTTCTTCTCCAACATCGATCGTGGCTAACAAGACCCCAAAATCTCCTCCGAGACGTCCAAGACTCCCGGCGCAATAGAGAACTTGCGTCAATAGGCTGTCTCGAGATGGCTGGTCTTTAACGGTTGGCAGGTAAACCCGGAGAGTCTCCATTAACATCTCGATAAGGTGAAATAAGAACGTTGATGCCGCGGAAGGTACAGGTTGCAAAGGGTCATCGTCGGCTGTTTTTAATGTCGTTTCATTCGTATGCGTAGGAAATATACTCCTAAACATTGAGATGATGGCAAAACTTTGTTCTCTGAATATCTCTATGTACCGTTTGAGATATCGCTCGGTTTGTTGCCCCCCTGACCACCCACTCCCCGTTGGGTTTTGCCGTTGCCGTGCCCTTTCTTGTTCCGCCAGCTCACGGAGTGGCTCTAAAGCAGCGAGCATGTTGATAAGCGTCGACAGACGGCATACAAGAAATAAAGCCCCCAGCCCTCCGCCATTGCCGGTGGCACCGGTCGTATCAAGATCTGGTATGACTCTCCGGAGCCAGCTAACAGTTCTCAGGCCCGACGCTAGCTTGAGGCCGGGTGCGCGTAAGCCCATAATCAAGTTCTTGGCCATGGCCTGCATAGCTTCGTCAGCCTGCGCGGAAACGGACGACACTAAAGGCGAGCCGGCATATAATCCATGCAGCCGGCGGATGTGGCCATTCAGATCCAGTGCGGATGCATAATTGGCAGCCGGAGCAGACGAGCCAGTAGAGATGGCGGTAGAGAGTAAGGTAGGGAGATCAAGCACGTCGACTAAACGCTCGACATTCCTCGACAACAATAGAGCTCGTTTTCGAGCATTAAGCAGTTCATTATCTCCGGATTTGTGGTAAGTGGTTGAAAAACGAACTGCCTCATTATCTAATTTGGGGATAGCAGCTGTTAGATCGGTAGCCGAGGCTGCTAGAGTAGGAAGTGCGGTGCCGAGGTGGGAATGGTTGGCTGCTGAGCTGATGATAGACTTGTGAGAGCGTTTAGAAAGGGCCTGTAATGAAAGCAGTAGCGAATGAGAAGATTGAGCTAGAGATTGTTGTTCGGACCCGTTCAGTTGAGAAAGTGGCATAGACGCCAGCGTAGAGAGATACTGGAGGGCGACAGGGTCAGGCTGAGCCTTGTCATTCGGACGACGGTCAGCTGAGTTGGGCGGATTTAATATTTCTTGAAACAAATCAGCCATGTTTCCTTTTCCTGATGGTGACGTGACGTTCAGTTGGCCACGTGCTCGGAAAGGGGAAAGGGGAAAGGGGAAAGGAGAAAGGGAATAATAATAATAATTGTTGTTTTCTACAAAGTTTCTATGTAGAGGTGGTACCTACCAAACCTAGCTAGGTACAAAGGAGGTACCTATGGGGAAGTGGAGACTACCTCTTAAGTGCATATTGATTTATAGCGCATGCGGCTAATGCCTACCATGTATTGTACCTGCTTCCTGTACCCATACCCAACGGCCCCGAAATGTTTGTGGCCGATTACCCGTTTTAATTTTTGTTGAGGCCGGCCGGCCATAGATAGCTAAAGGGAGGAAAGCCCCGTATATTCATTCATCCAAAACACTATTTCGTACTACGCCTGTAATATTCGACATTCGCAGGTGCCATGTAGTTACGCTACGTGTTGTTGTCATACTGTCATATGCACCTTGGTTATCTTTTTAAGTAAGTCATTCATCGGCTTTTCTTGTCTCACCTCTTCTAAATTGTTTACCCAGCTGACTGATATAATCCTTTTCCACTGTTTTGTCACCTTTTCTTTTCTTTTCTTTTCTTTTTTTAAACGCTTTTCTTCTTCTTGTTCCTTTTGAATTAATTCTCATAGGAATCTCAAGAGCTTATAATATCCCATCTACTTACCTCCCCCCCTCTCCTTTCGTCATCTAAATATTATTTATTACCTTCTTTTACCTACACCCATCCTTGGGTTTAAATATCACCCCCCCCCTCCCCCCCCTTTCTACGGCCGATTATACCCTTTATTATTTTTTTTTTTTTTTTTTAAAAAAAAACTGGGAATAAAATAGTGGCTCAATCTTCAATCTTTCTGACCTGCATAGCATATCGACAACAAAGATAGAAAACAGCCATGAGGGATCCTTTCCCTATTCCCCCTATCCCCGCCCTCAGCGAGGCCGTCCGACCATGGGCAGACCACTTCGGGTTACCGACGTTGCCGTTGCATATTCATGAGGTCATCTTAATGGCTTCTGTCTATTTCTTCATCGGCAAAGTCGTCTCGCCCATCCTATCGAGCCGAATTTTCCCTACCAAATATACGGCCCTCTCCAGGAGCAAGAAGCTGAGTTGGGACGTCCACGTCGTCTCCTTCGTCCAGAGCACCACCATCAACATTCTTGCACTATGGGTTATGTTCGTCGACGAGGAGCGCAAGAATATGGATTTGCAAGAGCGCGTCTGGGGATATACTGGAGGTGCGGCTATGATCCAAGCTCTAGCCGCCGGTTATTTCCTATATGACCTTATTATCACCGCTGCCCACCCTAATATTTTCGGTCTTGGTATGCTCGCGCATGCCATTAGTGCCTTGGCCGTCTATTCCTTTGGTTTCGTAGGTCCTATCTGGATGGCTAACTTGAGCCCAGAGAGCTAACCTTGCATAATAGCGCCCGTTCCTCAACTACTATAGCACTAACTTCATCCTCTGGGAGCTTTCTTCGCCTTTCCTCAACATTCATTGGTTCTTTGACAAGCTGGGTATGACTGGGTCTAGGGCACAACTCTACAACGGCCTGATACTTATTGCCACCTTTTTCTCTTGCCGTCTTGTCTGGGGAACCTATCAATCCTTCTTGGTGGCCCGCGACTTATGGGCGGGCGTAAACTCGACACCAACGGTCCTAACAGCTCTCACTCCCGGAGAACTTCTCGAAGCGTCATTCCCTTCCCAGTATACAAATACCATGCGTTTCGTTACTCGGCCGAATAGCATCCCACTGTGGCTTGCCGCTGTATACACCGCTAGCAACCTAACCCTGAACTCGTTGAACTTCTACTGGTTCTTCAAAATGATCGACGCTGTTCGTAAGCGGTTCGACCCCAAGGAGAAGGAAGTCAAGGTTGAGGAAAAGCCGGGACAGGACAAGGCAGTCACCACTGGAGCCCAGCCTGGTAATGATGAGTTAAAGACTCGCCGGCGCCGGCGCACTTTACTTGACGGAGAAGAAGCAGATGAGCCCCCACCGATCTGATATTGCGAATAGAGAAACATCGATTATTTACATGGTCCTTCGGCGCTATGATTGATTACTAAAAGCTCCGAAGCAGTCTCTTGGCCCCTTAACAGCGAGGTGACAACACAACGACCCCAAATTTGAGACGCGTGGTCTTTGATTAGCAAGCCGTGACGTGAGGTGAAGGAGAAGCTAATATGAAGGCGAACTCAGCCGCACTAAGGTGCCCAGTCATAACTTAGGGACATTCGTACGGAACAAGAAGCTTGATGAATGAGTTTTATGTCAATTTCGTTGGCCAGCTAATCAATAAATGAGAAGAAGATAAAAATTACGAATACTAAGATAGTTTCTACGTTATAACGCAGGTGATCTGGTGATGTTCTATACAAGGCAGGCATAGTAATTGATCCATTTAACTAGCCGCCAATATCACCATACACGCCATCATACTCGTAACAGCACACGAATCTCGGCATATTCTCAGCAGCATCATGGCAAAAAGGCCGACATGATAACTTCTCAGTAAGAAAAGAGATCTTCAGATTCGATATCACATAGGAAATCTAGCCTAGTGTACGTCCTGAAATGGGCCAACAAATTATTAAAATTTAAATTAAAATAAAAAAACATACAACACCAGGGATTCGCTGGTCGTCACCGACCCAACTACTAATCTGGCGGTATCTGGCTTATCGATGAGGAGAGCAGACGGGATCCCGAGTTTTCCAGATCCTATGGTCGTATGTGATAGTTTTGGGTGTTTTCCAGACTTATAAGGTACGTACCTGAAGTGTTATAAGAGTTTGCGCACCCCTATGCCACTATAACGTATAATAAATTATCTGGGTAGGTAGCTAAGTACATTTCAAAGCCCTCCAGTTCAGAAAAATAATAGTTAAAATGTATATATATAAGGTATAATATATGGATGGAGAAGAGGCCATACATTCTTTCTTCTTTCTTTGTAGGTAAACCCGTGTCCAAGCAATGTCTACTTTCAGCCTCGAACCCCTGCTATTGCTGCTGCTGCCGCTGCCGCTGCTATACATGGCCTGTCATTCTTCTCTCAGACCCCCTTCTTGCTTGATCATCTCGAGACCCCTCTGTGATAGTTCCGCGGCGATAGTTCCGCGGCGACTGCTCCTGGCTCAAGATTATGTTACCGCCAAACTCGCTCAAGATAGATAGGTACATTGAAGACAGAGCTTTAGCGGCGCGATATGTGATTACTATTCAGGACACGACTTAACTAGTATCGTGCTCTAATATATTAAGCCTACCCACCCGTCATCTGAATAAAACACTCTTGTAAACACTGGCTTTATACTACGACTAATCGACCAAAGCGCCTCGAACATGAGGCTTCTAAAACCCAAACGGATTGTCCGGGGCTAGAACAAGTTAGCCGATGATAAGTGCTATTTATCAAAGATAGAAAATACTTACTTGCTTGGGCTAGGTTCGCACGGCGTCCAGTTGGCTGGGGAGCAATTTTCTCTGTAACGCCAAAGCGTACAGGAGGTGGAGGGCCTGTCTGCTGGGGAACAAGGGGAGCCGCGACAGGCTGTAGAGGCTGAGCTGATGAGTTATTCAGGCTCGGGTTGAAACCTTGACCAAAGCCGCCAAAGCCAGTCTGCTGTAGCTGCAACGACGGCATACCTGTGCGTTGAGGTTCCAGGGCGGGAGGGAGAAAAGAGTTGATACCTGTCTGTTGCGGGAATTGCTGTGGTGCTTGGAAACCGCCGGGAAAGCCCGTAGGCTGGTTTTGGATTGGAGAGAACTGTTGAGGACGGGGATCTGCAAATGGGCTCAGTATCTGGGGCGCCCCAGTCATCTGCGGCTGCATGAACTGACCCGATCCGAACGCCGACTGGGCGGGGATGCCCGCACCCGTGTTGAACGGTATCATGCCCTGACCAGTGGCCTGTGGCTGGAAGGAGCCCATATATTGCTGTTGCATTCGCTGTTGAGTGAGTTCGTTCAAGCTCTGTCCTGGAGGCGCGATACCCGTCATTTGAGGTTGTAGCGGAGGTGGCGCGAACCCGCTAGGCTGCATGGATTGCGGTGCCGATAACGGTCGTGATGGCGGCGGCGGCATCAGAGCACCTTGAGCGCCGGTAACTTGAGGCGGGGTAGGTCTTTGCCGGTTACCAAGGCCCAGATTGAGAGGCTGAGCCGGAACACCTGGCGCTTGCGGAAGACCGGTCTGCTGAGGCGGTAGGCCCGTGAAAAATGCTGGTGTCGCTCCTTGTTGTTGGGGCTGTGTCTGTTGCGGCTGGGCTTGGGGTGGTGGTAGAGTTATGGTAGGGGATGGAGCCGTCGGCTGTACCTTAACCGGCTCTAGTGGAGTCGATAGGAGAGAGAGATCTTGCATAGATTGCGTTGGCGGCCGCTGACCTTGAACAGGAGCAGCTGGAGCTGGTTCAGGGGTCGGAGCCGGCTTCGCTTCAGGTTCTGATTGTTGCTTGGTCGGCTTTACGTCCCAGGCGTCATCGTCGAACCCGCCGCCACTCTTCCCAGTAGCCTTCGAGCCAGCTGCAGTAGGAGAAGATGATTCCGTATCTTTCCCGTTGTTATCCTTCTGCTGGGAAAATGCTTTGGGATCTATATTATCATTAGTTTGGACAGCCGGAGCGGGTCGACCTTTTCGAGTGTTGTTTCGGAGCGTCCCGCCCGGTCCCGAGAAGAGACCACCACTTGAACCATCCTCATCGTCCCCAGAAAAGCTGACGCCTTTTTTCTTGCCGTCGCGGCCATACTTCTTATCCAAGTAGCGTGTGACCTTGATTATATCGCCCTCCCGCAGACCAAGGTTGCGCAGGACAGTCGCATCGACATCAGGTAGAACGCTTTCGTCCATAGAATCTTTAGCGAATGCTTGAGCATATCGCT
Source organism: Daldinia caldariorum (assembly GCF_022478825.1). Lineage (NCBI taxonomy): Eukaryota > Fungi > Ascomycota > Sordariomycetes > Xylariales > Hypoxylaceae > Daldinia > Daldinia caldariorum. Next base: position 145,857 of record NW_025953045.1, on the reverse strand, counting down.
CACAAAGGCCAACGGCAACATCACAAGATAGGAAGAATTGAAACCAATCGTAATCTGGCTTTGCCGGCTCGACAGATGCACCAACTTTGCTATAAGCGGACTCTCGGTTCGAACTGTTCTTTGGAGGCATAGAACGCTTTACTTCGGATAGGGGCTTGTCTTCGTCTAAGGACATCCCCGTAATACGCTCGACGTACTCGATATCCTCGATCGACATCTTGGCAACGGGAACTGCAATCTTGACGCCGTTAAGCTTATGTAGGTTAATCTTCCCATCCTTAAGCCCGAGGAACTGTGCCTCGACACTAAATGATTTAGATCGATCCGTCCAAGTTCGCACTTTGGTCATATCCGGTTCTAAGGGCGTTATTAGTCTTGCCTGCTTTACAAGCCGGAAATAACTATGACTTACTAGGCTTCGAGGAGTTACCAGAGCGGCTGCTTTCTGATCGGCCGTTTTCGCGTCGGTTTCGCTGTTGCCCAAAAGTGTTACCATTATCTCTCACCGACAAACTACTACGCCTCTCAGGCAAAATCATTCCAGGCCCTACCTCTGCTGCTTTTTGGTCTCTCTTGAGCGCCTCTTTAGTCAAGCGTGCCTCTTCTAGTCGGTTCTGCGCTACGGTAGACCTGCCTGCGTTGACACCCGACGTCGATGACGATGTAATCGCCCCGGTGACCTCGATATAACTGCTCGGAACAACTCCTTCCTTTCCGTTTTTGAGGCGCCGAACCTGCCACCATTCTTCGCTCTTGGTGTCGTCAAGGATTATGACTTCGTCTCCTATATAAACTGTAACTTCGTCGTCTCCCTGGGCTTCAAAGTCATAGAGAACCTGCCCTCTCTTCTGGGCGCTTTGGCCGGTTCCAGCCATGATAACCTCCCGTAGACCTTCTGCCCGTACGGCTCCAGACAGCTCGCCGAGTGCGCTGACAATCTCCTCGGCAGTATCCTTGGCACCCGCATGAAAATCTATACTCTTGCTTGGCCGTACGAGCTCCATAAATACGTGCTTGCCCTCTCGAGAGTAGTGTGTCATCTTCTCCGCAGTCCACTCTTGGCTCGGGCCGTCCGAGACATGCTCGGGGGCGATTAGAATAACCCCCGTTTTCAAGTTTACGCCCAGTGTCGTCGGCATCTTCTTTTTCTTGCCCATTATAGATACCATTTCGTTAATATTGTACAAGTGAAAGCCACCAGGAGCAATTCGGCCCGAATTCTGTTGTAATTCCTCTTCGTGGTCACGGCGGCTGGTGGACCGTTGCGGGTGAACCGACGCACGATGCTTGTCATTTGGCATACTCGATTGGGGTCGTGGCCGTCTTGGTAGAGCGGGGCTCGGTTCGCCGTCAGATTCTTCAGAAATATATTGCTGACGAGGAGGTATAATAACCGGCGGAGGTGTTGCCGCGCGAGCAGAGCTTCTGCCGTGCATCACATTGGCCAAAGTAGCCTCTGGACCCGGATGTGCCGCGGGGGTAGCTGAAGATCTTGCCGCAGGGTTTCTGTCCGGAAGAGAGGGGCTCTGGAGTGGCTGTGACTCGGCTGGGGGAGAGGAAACAGAGGTTCGTGCAGGTAAGGATGGTGGCTTCTGTACGGGTATCGGTTCTGGTTCTGGCTCTGGCTCTGGCTCTGGCTCTGGCTCGGGTTCAACTTGGGGTGCTGGCGCCGGTCCGGATTCAGATTTTCGTGTCGTAGCTGGGGCCGACGAGGCTACACCCATTTCAATATAATTCGCGGGGACGAAGCCATAGGAGTTCTCAAACCCGACAAGAATCCAGTCCGGGTCGGACATATCATAAACTTGTAACGCAGCATCCTCGGGAAAAGATAGCTCTTCATCGGTCTGTCGGGTATATTCATACAATGCCCGAGCTTGCCCTACAGGCGGCACCTGTCAAAAAGCTCAGTATACTACTTTGTGAAAGATATTTCAAAGCGGTTCGCGATGTGGCTATACGCACCTCTTCTACGTAGTTATTAGGTACCAGGCCGACAGGTTCATCTTCGTCGTCGGCACTGGCCTTCTTCTTGGCTCTCCACCAATCATCCTCTGCACTTTTCTCTAAAACGTAGAGAATATCGCCTTCACTTATTGATAGCTCTCCTTCGGATTGTGGCGCATAATCGTAGACGGCCTTGTAAATACCCAAGAACCCCATGTTGAATAGAAAAGGTGAATAGACGAGTTTCGTTGTAAGGAATCTATTACTGAGGGGGTCGGACTACGGCTGTATCAGGATCGCATACGAGACCTAAAGCGAGCGGTTGAAAGGATTCGTGCGGCCGAGGCAGAGGGTCCGGATGGATAACGAGAGGGTTTCGCAGCTTGAGATGCGGCTGAAGCGGTTTGTCGGTCAAAGTAGCAGAAGCCGTAGGCAAAAAGGGGCGAAGGGCTAAATTCTAACGGAGAGATATCAAAATAATTCAAAGCGGCCTTCCCTTTAGACAATTATTAGATATAAAACGTGGAGATGCGGCAAGGTGCGCAAAGGATAATAGCACAAGTTTCCCAGGGTTTGCTTCTCTCTCTCTCTCTTTTTTTTATATATTTTTTTCTAAATCAACGTTGCGAGGTAGCTATACGCAAACATGTTACAGATGCCTCGCAATTGTGCCGTACCCAAAGCCGACGGGTAGGTTAGTAGATTATCTCGGGGATTGGGAGAGAAGAATAAGTAGAAGTAGAAGGGGAAATGGAAGGGGAAAGAGAAAAGGAGATTTTGATAAGTGTTGAAGGTAACACGACTTGAAGCAGTCGCCGGAACACAAGAGGAGGGTTCGATAGAGGGTCGATTAGAGGGTCGTAATCGGACTGAGGCGGGAATTGGTTCGTTTAAGCAGGTAGACAGGCAGGGCTGGTAGGACCAGAAATTACTAACCGCGCTAAATTGGACACATGCTGAACTTTACCTACTTCCATGCAAAAGCTCCTCTAAAATCCATTAATTACATATGATAATTACGCGTGTTTTACCTATTGGTATCTATGCATGTAATCTACCTACTACCTACGACAGAAAGGGGAGCTTATCTAATTTATAGTTGTACCGGTTATGCAGAATCCAAGATGCATATTACCTTAGAGGTAGGTATACGCGTACCTATGACATAATAGCACATAATACTTAGCTCCCAAGATTGCTTCATCAACATAAACCATAAACCACCTTAATTGTACTCCATAGCGAATTTAACAATTAGCAAAACCGACCTAGCGCCAAGATGCTCTTAACCAAATTTCTGTTCCCAGATCAGCTATTCACAACAGCCGACAAGGATTATACTAGGTACTAGCCAAGCTAGACTTATGTTCAATCTTGACCTATTGGCTCTGGCCCTCCTTCCCGTTAGATTTCTTAGAAATATTGCGAACAGAACCCGCATCGTCACTTTCATGCATCGAACTACGGTGCATGCTGCCATGCCTTGACGCTCTCGCCATCATACCCGGAATGTACCGAGGCTCATGCACAGAAAGGTGCGTTTCGCGAAGTCCCTCTGACGGCCAGGGTTCCCATTGCGATAGGCCAAGCCCAGACCCAGAGGCTGGGAATGACCCGTTCGTATGGGTATCAAGGTCGGCTTGTGATCCTACGCGTGGCAGGCTCCCAGTGTTAAGCAAGACGTGAGAGCTGGAGTCCAAATTTGCCATAACGGACGACGTTGGCGATGTTGGGTTTTGACTTGAAGTAATTGTCGGATGGTGCTCAAGCACTTCGTCCAGCTCGTTCGCAGAAGTATAGCTCGATATCCTACAGATCGAAAAGAGTCAGCGTCAATGGTATAGGCAAGGGTCATGTTCTACGTAGTACGCACAAGCGATGCTCTTCAACCCACGTATGATACCTAAATTCTTCTCTTCGATCTGGTATGTTAGTCTTGACCATACTATTCCCATCTTTGCCAGGTAGGTTAAACCTTTCTCCTAGCCACTGTTGTTTGATGGAATACTCGTAACCACTTTGCTTCACTGAATTTTTAGCGAGCTCACACATATCTACTGGGCTCAATTTATAAATCTGTGCTGCAACAGCGTACTCCTCCATCAGTGGCTCTTTTGTGAATGCGAATTGAAGCGGGTCGTCTGTAGAGAGAGATACGTTCAGTCCACGTCTGAAGTACTGATGGAACGGGTTCCTCTCATAGGCTAAGAAAAGCGCATTGTTGCTCAGCGGCGACATGGCGATACCTATCTGCTCAAGATAGAAAATGTACTGCAACAAGGGAACCTTTCTCAGCAGCAACCCGTGGCTGATGCTATGACTGCACAGTACGGCAACAGCCAGATGTTCGCTATCACCTGCCTCTCCACAATGAGGCCGGAGTAGGAACGTATTGAAGCCACGTTGGCGACGCCAAAAGTTGAGCGAGGTCATGTTTGCGAAGAGGTAGTAAATCCAATAGCTATATGGCGGGTTCTGTTTAGAGTTCCACTCCTTTGGCACGGGGAATTTTCTATAAAGTCGCCGCTCAACCTTGCTCTCATCATCCACGCTATCAAATCCAATAACTCGCTGCAAGAATATATGAAGCTTTGGATGGCTCTCTGGATTCTTGGTCACTTCGAAAAGTGGCTGGAAGACGTTCTTTACAAGTTGGTCGAAGGACTCCATCAACCCGGTGGCCTTAAAGACATCGTATAACCGTGGAATTTGGATGAGCCAACGAACATTATGCGAAAATAATTTGTTATCGACAACCCATGCAGCAAGCTTGTCCCATTCATCCAAAGACCTGCCATATATCGAGATTCGCCATTCTACCATCTGGTATTTGCTGGACTCAAGATCGGAAATGACTTCTTTGGTGATTTCTGCTAGATAACGGCCATGGATGAAATTATCCGTCTTGAGGAAAATAGTTCGCAGCCGCGATTCACCGATGGGATTATACTTGAGATTGAACTTATCGAAGCGATGGAATGAATCAGTGTGGGCCTAAGCCAAGGTTAGGAATTTGTGTCATCCGGAAAGTAATACATGGTGGTCTAGATCGTTAACTTACATGCATATCTAGAGTGTCGATGCTTAAATCATATGCAGTCAAATTGATACTCTCGAACACTTCTTTTAGTGTGAGGTTCTTACCATCCCTAAAGAGCACGTATTCGTCCGGGCACTTCTTCATCTTACTTTTAATGAATCGCAACAGGTGCTTCTGATTCATACAAGCCGAATGATGGACATGCGTGTCAACCTTTCTTACGTTGTAGAAATCTCGATGAGGCACCTTCTTGGTATCTGCGGTTTCCTGATACTCGTTTAGGAGCACGTAAAGGTTAAATTTGCCCTCCAAATACTGCAGCCGCCGAAAGGCGAAACTCTTGCTTGGGCCATCAGATGATATGGCCAAGAGTTCTTCTAGATCCATGTAGAAATCTTTAATTGTAGGCACTCCCACCACCGGTGTGTTAGCTTCACCCGCGGCCTCGTTCTCGAAGACTTGGTAAACACCATTGTCATCTAGACGAAAGATAAATTCGCTCCCTTGAGGGAGAGGTAGGAGGTCTGCCATTTCAAAGTCCTCGCCGATATCATGGCCCGGCTTGCGCTTCCTCGATATCCGTTTAGGTCGGGTGTCTGCGGTTGCAGGTCTGGGTTCATCAGGCCGCTGAGCACCAGGTTGGGCAGATAGAACAGTGCTGTTGCTCATGCTATTATTTCCCGTATTCATGCCATGGCTGTCCTGATTTATAAAAGCTTCAGCCCAGGCTGGCTCCGGTGGAGGAGGGTAAATATCCCAACTCGGGTCGTCCTTGGGATTATCACCGTCTCTCTGCAAGGACAAGCGGATATACTTATGGCGAATGTCTAAGACCTTCTGTATGTTTTGGAAGATGGTGCTCAGTTCGGCTATGACGTGAGGGTCATTGCTACCCATGCCACTAGCAATATTAGACGATGCTGCCTCGGGAAGCCCCATGTTAGGTTGCAGACTTGCGCCGCTACGCTCCTGGTAAGGCTCGTTACGGGGGTGACTAGTCGGTGGGGGACCGGTATCTCGTCCTAAAGACGGTTGCGTAGCTGTGTGGGGAGTGGTGTCAAGGTCACGAAGATTAGTAGTCGAGGAGCCTGCAATATGAGGAAAGTCGTAACCCTGCGAGATAGGGGGAAGAGGTGTAGAGTTTGGGTTGGTGCCTAGGTTCAAATAAGGACGACTAGTTGAAGTCTCGTTGGCCGACTTTGCAGGTGCTAAGCCAACAGAAGCGACAGGGCTGCCATGAGGAGTTTGTGACTGGCTCCAGTTGCTCCCCTCCGTTTTCAACTGGTCCAGTTGGGTTCGTTGATAGATAAGTTTGGCGTCGGTCTGAATTGACTGCCGCTCAGCTACAGCGTCATGAAATGTGGTCTTTCTAGGACGATCTCGCAGTAACATGCCATCTTCGAGCGAGGGCGGAGATGTATTTCCTTGATGATCTGGTGCATCACCCGCTGTACCCTCTTTCCGATTGGGTGACTCGGTGTGATGTCCAGGACCATCCGTTTCCGAGTCACTATCTATGGCATGTGCTGCGGCATCCGAGTCTGAGTCGAATTCAAGTGCCTGATGGGCAGCTGAGTTTTTGGGAGATGTGGAACGGAAAGATGCTGCGTCGGTGTTGTTAGCAGGACGGGATGTAACAGTTTACAACCGATAGCATGAACCGACAGCATGAAACATGGCTAGGAGTAGGGTTCGCCGGATGACTTACAAGACATGTTTCTGATATAGCCGAGATGAGTGGCAACGTCGTAGTAACTTTAAAGTCTGGCAGTCTGGCTTTGACGAGGTCTAAATTGTTGAAAGACGAGTTTAACTACCTAAGGTAGCGGTAAACTTTTCTCGAGTTTACTCTTTTTTGAAAGCTGTACTTTGTACGATTAGTAGCGAATATGAGAATACCTAAGTACGATACATTCATATCCGAATTTGCTCAGAGAATGAAGTTTATCAACTTCGATTTGAGCGCCTCCGATATGTACATACCTTATCTTCGGTACCTAGGTATGACGGCAAGGTACCTATGCATGTACCTGCATGTACTTTACTTCTAAGCTTTTTAGGTAAGTTGTTTCATATCCCATGTGGTTAGTTTCGTTGGATATAGATAATAGTATTTACCGTATTGATATGCACCAGTAAACTTTTTTTTTTTCCAAAGTAAAATGGAGGGGTAAATGAGGGGCATAGAATGGTATTTTTTTTTTATATATATTAAAAAAAAAAGGAGGGGGAGGGGGGACGGTATTGTACATTCTCCATTCTCTAAGCAACATGCCTATTACTATAAGTCCCATTACCTAATGCGTTAAAATGAAAACTAACAAGGTAATAATTAATGTGGTAATAATTAGAACATGACCATCCTTCGGGTAGCACAAGAGCCCGAACTCTAAGGTAGATCTACAATACCTTACTTCGAACGGCCGCTTGAAGTTACGGCTCCCCATGGTAGCGGTACGTATTTTCGAAGAAAATCTGATAATGCACTTAATAAAATGCCTAAGGTGTTGCGCACCGACGAACTTCTTATCTTAATTCGAACGAGCTGGCTCGATACAATATCCCGAACGAGTTCGGGCAAAGATAATTATTTCGTATATTCCGGCCGGCGTGGTACTACCTACGTAGATGCACCATTATTTCGTTTTTCTAGCGTTTAGGTACTTCTAGAGGGGCATGTCTTCGATAAGGTAGTACCTACATGTAGGTAGCCTAGAACGTAGTTTTAGGCGATAAGATACCCTACATAGGTACCTAACCTAATGGATATTATGTACGTAATGTTCATCCGGTATATAAGTATACCCATGTCTTTACGGCCCGGTACCTAATATAATCATACAGGTACCTTAGGTAGGTATGTACCTTGCATATAAGTACCGAACCCCATGCCAGGTTGTACTCGTCTTTCATGTGATGTTTTAGTCATAGGCAGGTATAAAAATAACCGTGGACTTTACGGGAGTTAAATACAGTTTTTTATGTTGGTGATAGGTATACTTGCCTTCAATATGGAGACCTCGGTCACGATCTGCAAACATCATCAACTTCAACTAACTAGCTTACATAGTAACGGCAAACGAACTGCAATTCGCAAGACTAATTCATATTGCCTGGCGACTGGGCTTTTGGTTTTACTATACACTCGTAAAATAAAATGCACTTCCTAGTTATTGATTACCATAAGAACAAGTCGCCTAACGACATTGCATTAACAGGTCTGAGAGCGAAGTCGGGCAGAATGTATAGACTCCCAATATATCCTAGTTGACTATCCCGCTTTCCCACTGCTCGTCTTCGGTTTCATAGCTGGTTTCTTGGAATCTAACGAGTATAAGCCACCCGCGGAAAACACTACGACGGCACCTATCAGAGTCCCCGGCGCCAACCGATTCCCAAAAAGCCATATGCTAAGCAGCAAGCTAACCAGCTTGCGTATATTGAGCACGATTGTAACTGTTAACGCGGATGATGCAGCAGCTAGTAGGTTGACCCCTCGGATACAGGCGTACTGTGTCAAAACATTGAGAGCAAGGTAGGCTACCTGACTGGGAATGTAAATTCCCTCGATGCGTTGTCGCACGCTGGCCGAGACATTCGGCAGATTGACGTGCTCTGCTAGCAACGGGAGTGGTAGTGGCTTGCTATCGGCCAAGCGCATAAACTGATTAATTAGAGACCGGGAAAATGGTAAGAAAAGCGGCAATGAGAGCACATGCGAATAGAACAGATTCTCCTTCCAATGCGCTCCATAGACCCTGTACGTTTCTTCCGTGTATAGTCCCATGATAGCCGACAGGATTTGTGCGATGAGGAGGACTGCCAGGCCTGTGCTAAACTTGGGGACTTTTTCTTGGGAGCTTGAAGTAGATGTTTCCTTGTTGATGGTTAGATACAAGCACAAATGAAGGCAAGAAAGAGGAACCTTGCCTTAGACTGAGCATCCGACCACGCGGCCGTCACGACACCAACCGTAAGCAAGAGAACAGCCACAACTTGGATGCGAGAGTATCTCTTTCCATACAAACCACCCGCAATCATTGTTGTAATGCTGCCTCCGGATCTTAGAATAATGTGAACCGGTACGGAAATATCGTAGCTGAAGGCGTGGTTATTTAACACATTAATGCTGAAAAAAAGAACTATGTTGATCAGCCAGCGACGGATTGGGACTCGATTCGGCTTCACGAAGAAGGGCGGGCGCGTAATATCGAACTGCGAAATGTATCCTGTGACGGCAACGAAGAGGAACTGCACGAAAGTCAAAAGAGTTCCTATGGACGAAGGCTATTAGTCTTGTTCCTGGTGAATCGAATATTGTCAGATTGCCGTACCACTCGCCGGTTCAACACTAACGACGTTGATATTAGCTAGGAACGCAAGCGCAAAACCTGGGTTGTAGCCTGTAGGAGCTTACTTAATAATGGCCTCGAGAGCAAAGACCTGCGCAGCGCGGTACAATGTTAGCTCTCCATTATGGGCGAAGGGAAAAAAGAAAAAGAAAAAGAAAAGGCTTGGACCAGATTGTTCTCACATTTGAACAACAGCCGCCAAAGATCAGGCTGAGCATAGCCCCGACGGCCAGCCATTGAGGTATAGTTTCGATGAAGATGCGGCCAGCGAGACCCATAAGCTTGGAGAAGGTCGGGCGTTGATCATCTATTCCGTATAGCTCGGCTTTCTCGAGGGAAGGTCCCGCATTGATGACCTTAGGAGTCATAGTGGCGCCATTTCGCGAAGCAGCATGCGAATCTCGCAAGGTCTGGCGTCTCCGAGGTGTCGAGCGGCTCGTCATCGAGGTAGAGGATACGGGAGGGAAGAGATAGGATGGGATGGGATGATAGTTAAATATCTCGAGATTTGCTCCTACGAGATGCGGCACTGTGTTAGTTGCTCCTGGCTATTTTCGAAGGAAGATCGCTTGAATGCTGTCTAAGGTTAAGATCGTACCAAGAGCGGGAATAAGTCATCCGCTGCTATGGCGATTCCTTTCATCTAGGTATTTGATAGTTTCCTTGGGGGAACACTCTGGGAACCGCTTGGGGAACAACCAGACATGAGTTTGTGTTAATTTTGTTTAATTTGCCCGTTCTCTCCGTTCAATGGTCCAGTGGATGTGGCTTGATTTTATAAGTACTGGACCTAGGTAAGCTTGAACTTAAGAGGTACTTTAATAAGGCTTAACAGCTTTGCACTTGACAGGTTTTAACTTGTCCGCTGTACATTAGGTAGTACGGCACTTCGTCGCAATCTGACAGAGGTAGGAGCGACACCTGTGCATATCTAGGTACCCGTCTGGGCCGCGGTCCTATCTAACCTAATAAGCTTTTCAAACCCGGCGTCTTGTCCGAACTAGGCATTTACCTATATAGTCCCACTTATTCCCTACTTGTAGGTATTTTAGGTTACGCTGTGCTTTAACCTACTACCTAGTATGTACCTAGGTAGGCTGTAGCTAGGTGCGGGTGTGGATAGTAAGTACCGAGGTACTTTTCCTAGAGGGACGAGACCCTTTTACCGTCAATGATATGAAGTACCTTATACCTTACCGCCTGCGGAGGGTTCACTCCGCATTTGATCCTATAACACCAACAACGTCAACTACCTATGAAGAATTCCGCTTGTGTTTTTATAGGTGCCTAATGAGTTACCAAACTTGAATAGTGCTATGCAGTAATATGCCTACTTACCTAAGCTATAGACTTATTACTCTCTCCGTATAGATAGTCAATGTAGTTTTACGCTTATACATACCTGGTATATATCGTTATAACCTCAGCTGTCTTACTACTTTCTCTGGCGCGGGGGGGGCCCCCCCCCGCCGGCGGGGACGAGACGCGAGAGAGGTAAGTTGGGGAGGGCAGAAAGAGAATAAAAAAAAAAAAC